>NC_136477.1:4245049-4602329 GCF_902686455.1 Sciurus vulgaris
CCTGCCGAGCTTTGACAGTGGTGGGGATCACATCCTGCCTGTCCCTGAGCAGTTTGGTCCTGCCAGGGCTTGCCGGATAGGTCCGAGCGGAGCGCGGCGGAGGCTCCTGGGTGCCTGAGGCCGCGCTCTTAGGCCGGAGTCTGTTGGGAGCTGAATTGTGTCTCTCAGCAGGGAGTGGGGGCCACCTGTCGTCCAGGTGCCGGGTGAGGCTGAGGCCCGGAGATTGCAGGTTCCAGGTCAGCCTGGGTAATTTAGTGAGACCCTGTCTCAAAATAAAAATATAGTAAGGACCGGGGTGTAGCTCAGCCATCAAGCGCCCCTGGGTTCCATTCCTAGCACCGAAAAAGAAAAAGACCAAGACCTAGGGCTGGGTGTGGCCGGTGATAGAGCCCTCGTCCAGCACGTGTGAGGTCCTGGTTCCTTCCCAAGCACGTGTGCACACACACATGCACATACACACAAGAAATGAAATAAATATTAAAATCCTAGCCTCTAAGACCTTGGAATGTGACTGTATATATTTGGAAATAGTCTTTAATGGACTCATTAGTGTGTGCCTAATCCATTGCGAGGACGGTCCCATAAGAAGGTATGGGGACACAGACACAGGGGTGACCATGTGGGAACACAGCCACGGAGAGAGGACCTGGGGGAGGGCAGCCCTGCAGACACCTTGACCTTGGACTTGCAGTCTCCAGAACTGTGGGAACATCAGTTTTCCTTGTTCATGTCATTAGATCTTCCTTGCTACTTTGTCAAGACCGTCCTCAGGAAAGGTCACGGCCGTTACTGTTGCAGAATGCCCATCAGCCTCTTGCCTAATGGTTTCATCTGTTGCTGAGCTGAATTGTTTATTTAATTAAATGTTGCTAAATGCTAAGTTTTCCCTTCTGGCCAGTTTCCCCATATTTATGCATTG
Organism: Sciurus vulgaris; assembly: GCF_902686455.1. NCBI lineage: Eukaryota > Metazoa > Chordata > Mammalia > Rodentia > Sciuridae > Sciurus > Sciurus vulgaris. The sequence continues at coordinate 4,245,969 of NC_136477.1, forward strand.
GAATTTTTCCCTAATGAAGAACGTTTGCTTCCTCCACTAGAACTCTGGTTATCCTGAAATCCTGCTCTAGGAGAGGGCTGGGATGAACACCTGGCCCTTGGCCTGTAGCAGTGGACAGGAGCCACCCCTGTGCGGATGATAGGATCCGTTGTCCTGTGGCTCCTGTCCTGCTCTCTCGCTCGCTGTGAACTCCTGTGCACACAGTTGGCCTCCTGTCTGTGGGTCTCTCATCCATAGATTCAAGCAGCCGCAGGTGGAAAGATTCATTTTAAAAATCGCCCCTTGCTGGGTGTGATGGCACATGAGACAGGTGGAGGATCAAGTTCCAGGCCTGCCTGGGCAACTCAGTGAGGTTTTGTCTCCAAGTAAAAACCAGAAAGGGCCGGAGGTGCAGCTGTGCCTCAGGCCCTGGGTTCAGTCCCCAGAACTGGGGGAAACATGGCTTCTGTGCCGAAAACATACAGGCTTCCTTGTTGCTGTTCCCGAAGCACCAGCATAGCACCTCTGACACAGTGCCGACGTCGTGTGGGGTGTCCTAAGTCATCTGCAGAGGATTTCAGCTCTGTGGGAGGATGTGCGGAGACTCTGTGCAAGTGCTGTGCCATTTTGTGGAAGGGACTTGAGCTTGGATTTTGGTTCTGTTGTGTTCCTGGAACCGTCCCCCGTGGATGCCAAGGGGCAACTGTCCCTATTCAGTGTGTTCCAGTCAGCTGCAGTCATCTTCCTTTTTAAATTTCTAATTTGTTTTTTCAGTTAGCTATCTTCCTGATGCTCAATATGGCGCACCTTGGCCTCGAGGCGCCCCTTCATGCTGACCCGGCGACCTCTTCCCGTTGAACACAGCTTTCTGGCGCAGGACTCTGAGCCTCCCTGGCCCTCCTCCTGCCCTGTCCCAGGCCGGCCCTTTCTCAAGGAACCCTCGTTAAGTGGCGCTTGTCTGGGGGCAGAGAGCGCACATTACTGTGGGTGTTTCCAGCCAACAGCGGACAGAGTGAAGAAACTCATATTTTCTTTTCGCTTTGCGGGTCTGGGGACGAACCAGGTCTTCCGGTGTTAAGCAAGTCCGTCCTCTGCCACTGAGCCCTACCCCAGGTCAGAACACATGCTTTTTTTTTTTTTTTTTTTAATTTATTTTTATTGTAAACAAATGGGATACATGTTGTTTCTGTTTGTACATGGAGTAACAGCATACCATTTGCGTAATCATACATTCACATAGGGTAATGAGGTTTGATTCATTCTGTTATTTTTTCCTCCCCCCCCACCCCTCCCACCCCTCTTTTCCCTCTATACAGTCCCTCCTTCCTCCATTCTTGCCCACCTCCTACCCCCCATTAAGTGTCATCATCCGCTTATCAGTGAGATCATTTGTCTTTTGGATTTTTGAGATTGGCTTATCTCACTTAGCATGATATTCTCCAATTTCATCCATTTGCCTGCAAATGCCACAATTTTATTATTCTTTATAGCTGAGTAATATTCCATTGTATATATATATACCACAGTTTCTTTATCCATTCATCAATTGAAGGACATCTAGGTTGGTTCCACACTCTGGCTATTGTGAATTGAGCAGCTATGAACATTGATGTGGCTGTATCTCTGTAGTGTGCTGATTTTAAGCCCTTTGGATATAGGCCAAGGAGTGGGATAGCTGGATCAAATGGTGGGTCTATTCCAAGTTTTCTAAGGAATCTTTACACTGCTTTCCAGAGTGGCTGCACTAATTTGCAGCCCCCCCAGCAATGTATGAGTGTAATTACCTTTTTCCCCACATCCTCTCCAACACCTATTGTTGCTTGTATTCTTGATAATCGCCATTCTAATTGGGGTGAGATGGACTCTTAGTGTAGTTTTGATTTGCATTTCTCTTATTACTAAAGATGGTGAACATTGTTTCATATGTTTGTTGATTGCTTGTAGATCTTCCGTGAAGCATCTGTTCATATCCCTAGCCCATTTGTTGATTGTGTTATTTGTATTCTGGTGTAGAGTTTTTTTGAGTTCTTTATATATTCTGGAAATTAGTGTTCTATCTGAAGTATGAGTGGCAAAGATATTCTCCCACTCTATAGGCTCTCTCTTCGCATTGCTGATAGTTTCCTTTGCTGAGAGAAAGCTATTTGGTTTGAATCTATCCCAGTTGTTGATTCTTGCTTTTATTTCTTGTGCTATGGGAGTCCTGTTAAGGAAGTCTGATCCTAAGCCAACAAGTTGAAGATTTGGACCTACTTTTTCTTCTACAAGATGCAGGGTCTGTGGTCTGATTCCAAGTTCCTTGATCCACTGTGAGTTGATTTTTGTGCAGGGTAAGAGATAGGGGTTTAGTTTCATTCTGTTGCATATGGATTTCCAGTTTTCCCAGCACCATTTGTTGAACAGGCTATCTTTTCTCCATTGCATATTTTTGGCACCTTTGTCTAGTATTAGAAAATTGTATTTATTTGGGTTTGTGTCCGTGTCCTCTATTCTGTACCATTGATCTACCTGTCTATTTTGGTGCCAATACCATGCCGTTTTAGAACACATACTTTTGAAAGCACAAGTCCACACTGATCTTAGCAGTTCACACATGACATTTACAGTGTTTTACTTCTCTCTTCCCTGTCACTAAAAATTTGGGTTGCTATCAGTGTACTCGTTTGCATTATCCCATGAGATACAAAATAGCTTCCAACAACATGTTGTTATTAACTACTAAACTTGGTGCAGTGGTGCACACCTGTCATCCCAGCGGCTTGGGAGGCCGAAGCAGAAGGTTCACAAGTTCAAGGTCAGCCTCAGCAACTTAGTGAGACCTGTCTCAAAATAAAAAATAAAGTAGGTCTCGGGATGCATAGGTCAGCGGGAAAGTGCCTCTGAGTGGGTTCAGTCCCCGGTACCACCAGTTTTTTTTTCCCTAAGAATAAAACTGCTGACATAAATTTAAGCTTTCTTAAAGTTTTACTCTTCCTTATAATATATCCCCCCATGGATGGATGTAAATAAAAAATACCAGGCCATTTGGAATAATGATTTTCTCTGTAATTTTAATTGTGTGATGAGACTGATACACAATTGAACTCGTTTGTTTCCGTTTGGCTTTTTATAATTAGGGACTCCTTTTTTGTTTGAGATGTTTATTATTTACTTATTGGTGGCACTGGGGATCAAAACCAAGGTCTTGTGCATGCTAAATATTTCATCTTACTCATTTATTTTTTGTGATTGTGTGTGTGTGCTAAGTGTGAGCTCTACCACTGAGCTGTTCCTAAAATTTAATTTTTGAACTGGGAAATTATTTCATGCTTCCAAAACCAAAGCCATGTGAAGACACATCCTGAGTCCGGTACCCCTCCCCACCCGTCTGCCCTGCTCCTCCCGCGCTAGCCTTTTCAGTAGTTCTTGTCTTGTTGCTGTTTTCAGAAATAAAGTGGGGATGTGTGTGTCCCCATCTCTCTCTGCACATCCTTCCCTCTCCCCACTTTCAGTGTTTGCTCGTATGCAGTTCTCCGTCTGTGTCCAGAGAACTCCCTGTGACCTTATGGGACCCCACTGCACAGCCGGGCGATCATGTATGCAGTGGGTTTCTCGTGGCTCTCGATTGTTTCCAGTCTCTTGCCTCCACAGACCATGCCACGCTACCTAACTTGGACTGTCGTCTCCTAACTTCGCTATCTTTGAAACGCATTCTTAGGAGTGGAATTGCTGGGTGAAAGAGCAAAGCACAAATGATTTTGCTGGACACTCAGGCGGCTCTTCATTTGACATGGGTACCAGCAGCCCCACTAACAAAGGATGCCGCCAGGGTCTTGGATTTTTGTCAACCTGCTTAAGTGAAAAGTGATATTTCAGTGCAGTATTATCGGCGTTTCTCTGACCGAGTTAAGTCCCCAAAGTTAAAAGGCCACCTGTGTGAACCCCTTCTATACTTTTTATTTTTCTTCAAATAATTGTTGGTGTTTTCCTTGCTGATTTTTTTCCCCCGGTACCAGGGATTGAACCCAGAAGTGTTTAACTGTTGAGCGACATCCCCAGCCCTTTTAAAGCTTTTTATTTTTATTTTATTTATTTATTTATTTTTATTTTGGCAGGTTCTGCTATGTTGCTGAGGCTGACTTTGAATTTGTAATCCTCCTGCCTCAGCCTCCGGAGCCCCAGGGATTTCTGCTTCCTCGTTAATTCTTAGAAACTCTTTCTACATTAGTGGTGTTAATTTTTTTGATATGGCTTGCAGATTTTTTCCCAGTGTGTCAGTTACCTTTTAACTTTATTTATTGTGTGTGTTTATACACTATTTTTTTTTTTTTTCTGTAGAGCAAGTAATGTTTCCTCCTCCTCCTCCTCCTCCTCCTCTCTCCTTCCTCCCTCTCCTTCTCCCTACGTTGCCACCATGGCCACACAGTCCAGTGCCTGGATTCAGGTGATCCTCTGGCTTCCACCTCCCAAGTGCCAAGCCCAAGGCACACAGCACTCCCCTGGCTAAGGCAACTCGTTTTCAAATGTTCACCCCATTTATCAACCTTTACCATTATTGTTCCTGGATTTTGCGGTGTAATTTATTTCACTCCCAGGATATAAGGTGATTCTTCCATGTTGTTTTTTCCTAGTTCCCATATGGTTTCTTTTGATTTGTTTGAGGCTAGTTTGGACAATGAAGGAAGGAGCCAAATTTTAGCTTCTTCTGAGTTGCTAACCAGTTATCCCAACACCATTTATTTAAAAGTCCATCCCTTCTCCACTGACGTAGGATATCCCCTGGCCATACAGCAAGTTGCTACATTGACCTGGATCTACTTCTGTTCTTTGTTTTGTTCTATTTATCTAGTTGCGTGCTGCTATTATAGAGGCTTTGTCACGTTTTAATATCTAGTAGGATTCGATGTCCCTCCCCGACCTCTGCCACCTGTTGCTTTTCTCTTCCAAGCATCTCCTGGGCATTTCTGCTGATTTCTTCAACCTTATCTCCATTAAAAAGTTATGTTCTTATCACATTTAAATTATAAGCTAATTTAGGATGACTTGGCTCCTTTATAACATAGTCAGCCCTTTGTATCTGCCAGTTTCACACACATGGTTTCCCGCCACTGTGAAGTCAACCAACCACTGATCACAAATATTTTTAAAAAAAATTGCATCTGTACTGAACAAGTATGCTTCCCCCTGTCATTCCATAAACTATAAACACCTATTTACAGAGTTTTACACCTATTTACAATGTAAATTACCTATTTACACCTATTTACAATATAAATATTTATTTATATTGCATGAGGTATTACAAGTCATTTAGAAATGATTTGAAAGTCTATGGGAGGCCAGGCAGAGTGGCTCATGCCTGTAATCCAGCAACTCAGGTTGAGGCAGGAGGATACAAGTTCCAGACCAGCCTCAGCAACTTAGTGAGACCCAGTCTCAAAAAATACATACAGGGCAGGGGAGGGTAGCTCAGTGGGAGAGTGCCCCTGAATTCAATCCCAAGTACAACACACACACACACACACGCACACACACACACACACACACACACAGGATGTGGGTAGATTGTGTGAATTATTTCATTTTATGAGAGATTCAGGTATCCAGATTGTGACACCTGTGGGCAGTCCTGGAACCAGTCCCCTGGTGAGACTGAAGGACAACTGCACAGTGGTCATGGAGTCAGGAAATGTGTTATGTGCTGATACAGAATCATCTCTGCTGAGTGAAGTCATGGTAAATCATGTTTTTACCTCTTGCATAAAAAAGAAGGAAGAGTATCAGAGGCATATTTGTTTGTGCCATAGACTCTAAGGTTGTCCTAGCAGGAGGGCCAAGAGCAGATGCCCTCACTGCCTCCAGGAGGGTGGCCCTGGGCAGGCGGGGCAGCAAGACCCACTCTCCCATGTGCCTTGTCTGGCTCAGGAGCTCTGTGAACATAATTGACCTAGCTCTCCAAAAAGTAAGTACATAGAACTTGAATTAAGCAAAAGAGACCAGGGAGGCCCGGAATTTCTCACGCCAGGTCTCTGGGAGAACTGATGCCCAGGGCCCCTTCCTCATCCAGTCCCCTTGGTTGGTGCCTAGGTGGGCCGGGCCCCCGACATTGTCATCGCGTTTGACTGTTCCATGCAGACCATGGTCCGGCGGGTGCTGCACCGGGGCCAGGTGGAACACAGGGCAGAAGACTGTGAGGTGGTCATGTTTCGTCACCTGGCGACCTATTACACCTTGTGTGAGCCTGTCTTGACCTTCTACCAACAGAAGAACCTGCTGCGAAATGTAGGTAACTCCCCCTGGTCAGTCACACACCCTAGAAAGTCAGTCAAGCTTGCCCAGCTCAGGGCCACCGAGGCTGGCCTTGGTTTCCCCAGCACACACCAGGGGCTTTCCTCCACTAAGCACAGGCTGTGTGAAGCACAGGACGTAACAGGCTCTAAAACACCAAGAAATCCTTTAGGTTTCACGTTCCCTTACAGACGAACGCATCCTCAGGGTGTCACAGTTCATGGTGACCTGCCTGGCTCCTGTACTCTTCAGCGTAATGCGGATGCAGGGACTGTGTATCCTTGTCCCTGTCCCAAGTCTGAGCTGTGCCTTCTCCTCCCACATCCCGGGCTCAAGTGCAGCACCTCCAGGTCCACCTTTAGCTGGAATGGGATGGACAGAGGGCTGCTCTTGCACCACCCACCCTTCTGGACTGGGCCAAGGGACAGCATTTCCCACCCTGACCCCTCTTGCTATGTCCCATGGCCTTGGGGTGGCACCTGGGCTGGCTAACCTGCAGGTGTCCCAGGCGTATCTGAGGGTGGGGGGCAGTGTCCCTGCCACGGGACTTACACCTTACTCTTGGGCTCCCCCTTTCCTAGATTTTGGCAGAAGAAGCTCCAGAGAACATTTTTGCCAAGTGTTGCTCTGTCATTGAAAGTTTGTGGTGAGCTGGTAGGGGCCGGGGGCTTGGGCCGGCCCCCACCCCAGAGCCTGTGCAGGACTCAAGAGGGGTGTGGTGCCTGCAACATCCACCAGGGGCCCAGGGAGCCCTGCCCTGAGCAGATCCTGCTTCCCAGGTCCCTACAGTGGGGGTAGGTGCCTAACACACCTGGACAAGGTGAGCTCCTACCCGGTGTGGTCGGCCTGGCCAGTGGACCCAGGCCACTACTTTTTGATTATGAACCCTGATTTGTAAATGTTAGTATTCACCCATAACCTCGGAGACCTGCCACCGTCCACCTTGGGCCAGACAGGTCGCAGCTCTCAGTGCCCTCTGCCATCCAGTTGCCTCAGTGGGCAGTGGCACAAGCCACACCTCCACCCCAGGCTGTTAGAACCAAAGATGGGTACAGGACAAGCTGGGCCACTCCTGAGGCACAGCCACTGCACGAGGCTCTGCAGTGACGGCTGCATCCATGGGAACCCTTGTCCCTGGAGGGTGCTTTGCTTCCCAAGTTCCCAGAGGGAAAAACAGGGACAGGGGACTGCCCTGCCAGGACTCAGCCACTGTCTCCTTCCCAGAGGTGAACGGCAGTCTTGGAGGACCACATCCCACTCCCTTGGGTTGAACCTGTTCCTCAAACAGAACTGCGGCCAGCATGCAGTTTCTTTCTTTCTTTTTTTTAACAAAAAGCAGTTTATTTAACAACAACAACAACAAAAAAAAAGCGGGGGGGGGGGGGGGGATAAGAAAGCACAATGCACCTGCAAAAAACTATTTTATATTTTGGTTTTCTTAAAAAAAACACACACACAACACAAAGCTTGTAATTTCCAATCACCATTACCATTTTTTTTTTAAACATCTATAAACAACAACATCTGCTTCAAAACCCTACAGGGAGGAAGGAGGAGAGGGAGAGACAGACAGACGGCACCCAGCAGACACAGGGAGGTTTTGTTATCATTTATTTGTGAAGTTAAAAACGAGCGATAAAAAGTAAAAACTGCCATACAATTTTTTTGTTTGTTCTCATTTTGTTTTCAGTTTCAATCTCCTCTTGAACAGATGAAAAGACAAAAGACCAGACCAGTCCTGGGGGGGCGGGGGGGGGGCGTGCGGCCGAGCTAAGGGAGGAAAAGGAGCGAGAGGAGGAGAGGCGGGTAGGAGGGGTCCTGCAATACAACACCTGGTCCAAGGAATGTTCCAACGCTAACTAAAAAAAAAAGAAAAAGAAAAAGAAAAAAAAAAAAAAAGAAAAGAAAAGGAAGGAAAAAAAAAAAAAGCAAGAATGACTTTTTTTTTTTCCTTTTTAAAAGTTTATTTTAAAAACAAGAAGAGGGCCACGGACAGTAGGGAGAAAATGAATCACTTTGCCCTCAGGCGGTTTCAGGAAGGCTGGGGGGGTATAGAGATTTATATATATATATTTATATATCATTTTATAGGTTTTGTTCTGCTCTTTGTTTTTAATTTTAAAATTTTTTTGGCAGAGATTTAATTCTCGCTATCTTCTAAGGCTGGCTCAACGTGAAGTATCCCGATTTTGAAAGGAAGAGTATGAGACACACAGAAGGAGCGAGAGAGCGAGAGCCTGGCAGCCTGTGCCACCACCTCGGCACTCACCGCGAGGGCTCCCCGGCACCCCCAAGGCGGCCATCGCTCTATCGCCAAACCATGAAATATAAAACAAACAAAAGCCCCGAACAGAACAAAATGGAGAAAAAAATAAAGATTTTTCACAGATGAAGAAGTTCACATTCATTCGATTCATTGAGCCTGCGGAGAGGGAAGAGATAGGAATTGGTCACTACGGGGAGGGGGAGCAGGGACTGGGGGTGACAAGGAGGCTGGAAAGGCTGGAACACCCACACGGGGCGGGAGGGGCCAGGAAGCCGCTCCCAAACCTGCAGCTGGCTCAGGTGGAAGGGAGGAGGACGGAGGTGAGTGAGCTAGCCTCACAGACTCGCTGGAGTCAAGACTGCTCCTCGATGGGGAAGAGAGGAGCGCGGCAGCAAGAGAGAAGCAGAGGCAGAGAGGCGCGGGCAGGAGAGCTGTCCTGTCTGAAGGAAGGAAGGAAGAAGAGGGGGCGGGCTCCCGGCGCATCACAACATTGACAATCAAAGATCACGGTGTCCCCACAACACCCCTGTGAGGTAGGTTGGAAGGTGGCAACGATCGTCATGCCCACTTCACAGACAAGACCGGGACACAGAGGCGAGCGCGAGAGCGAGAGGCTGAGCAGTGCCCCAACCCTCTGGGCGGGCTCCTGGCTCCCCACATCCCCGCAGAGCCAGGCTGCCTGCAACAGTCACTTGGTTGGACACAGGATAAAGATCGTGGCTTAACAAAAATAAAAGAATAAAAAGAACAAAAAAAAAAAAAAAAAAAAAAAAAAAAAAAAAAAAGTGATGCATTGAGGGGGAAAAATAGACGTTTTCTTCCCAAGTGGCCAGATTTTGAGTGAGTGGGTTAGCAGCTGGGATGGCGACCAACGCGATGCTGCTTGCCTGTCCCCCACCCCCAGGACTACCCACCAGTTCACAAGTTCCACCTTTGTGTGATTCGCGCTCCCCCAGCATCGCGACAGCGTTACACAGGAACAAGCAGCTGGCGGAGGGAGGCCTCTTCGTTAACCTCTGGACCCAGCGTGCGCTTCCCGGCGGGCGCGTGGGCACTCCCGGAGACCTCTGCCACACGGCCCCGCTGCAGGCATCAAGGGCACACCCCGCAGGGGAAGGGGTTTCCGGCGCTACCCACTAAGGCAGGATGGACGGTGGCCGGGGGTTGGAAGGAGAAAGGAGGAGGAGGAGGGTGGCAATTCCCACTTGCCTGCTGCTGTCCCTGCTGGGTGGGAGGCGGCTGGGGGCCACCAGGACCTGGAGTCTGTCCGTAGTAAGCGGCCTGCTGTCTGTAATACTCCGCCCAGGCGGCGCTGTAATCTGGCTGGGATCCTGGGGGTGCTCCAGGACCCCCTCCGGTGGCCACTTGCGCTGTAGGTGGAGGAGGGTGAGTGGCTGTTGGGAGAGGCGTGCACTTGTCCCCACAGCCCTGCCAGCCCTCCAGCGCCTGCTCACCTTGCTTCTTGTAGTACTCCTCCCAGGCCTTCGTGTAGTCTTGCTGGGGGGGTGCTCCGGGCTGCTGGGGCTGCTGGCCTGTGGGGCCAAGTGGGGTCAGAGGATGCCCTTCCTGGGAGGGACTGGACTCCCCCAGCTCACTACAGACTCACCTATCTTCTTGTAATACTCTTCCCAGGCCTTAGTGTAGTCCGACTGGCCAGTGGGAGGGGGCTGTGGAGGCTCCCCCTGAGTGGGCGGTGCAGCAGGGGCCGGGGCAGGTCCTGGGACAGGGCCTGGGGGCTGCTGGTAGTAGTGTGAGTAGTAGGCGGCCCAGGCGGCGTTGGGGTCTGCGGCTGCTGCAGCAGCCTTATCTGCAGGCCAAAGGGGAGTCCAGGCTGAGAAAGGGGGCCCAGGAGTCTAGCCCCAGCTTCCCCTGCGCAGTCTGCCACTTACTTGGGTCGTGAGGAGCAGGCGGTTGCCACTGGGGATAGGTATTGCCCCAGCCCTGGGGCGGGTACTGGTGAGGAGGGGGGCCACCAGCACTGCAGGACAAGAGGAGGGAACACAATGAGCTGAGGTGCCGTGGCCACAGCCATCAGCATCGGGCAGGGATGGCAGCAGGCAGTCAGCACGTCAGAAGCCCCAACCACTAGACTTAACAGGGTGTCTGGGTGTTGGCTCAAGGACATGACACAGAAGTCACACAAAAAACATCTGCGCACACCCATGAGGAAGATGCCAAGGCCAGCAAGGCCATGCTGTTTCTGCGTGGCATCTGTGAGACAGGCTGCACCAGGCCCGACAATGAGCACCTGGGATGTAGCAGCAGGCTTCTTAGTGGGAATGGAAATGGGGCCTGTCCTCTCCAGGCCACCCCATGCCCCAAATCCCAAGAGTCTGAGAGGAATACTCACTGTGGGGGAGCCCCTGGTGGCCCCTGATTGAAGGGCCCGGGGTTGAAGGGGCCCATGGGGCCAGCAGGGCCTGGTCCCCCAGGGCCTGGTCCAACTGGGCAGAGGGGGCCCTGAAAGGGAGAAGCTGGTGAGGTGAGCAGTGGGGGGGAGGAGAGTGTACACCCACACTGAGACCCCCTCCTGGAGCCCACCTCGATCTTCTCCTCAATGAGCTGCTTGGCATGGTCGATCTGCTGGGGTGAGCCCCGGATGATGAACAGTTTGAAGTTGGGGTCCCCATTGGGTGGCAGCTGCCGAGAGATCTCTACAAAGGCGCCCGTCTGCTGGTTTATGGCTTTCACATTCTCGCCGCCTTTGGAGAGCCAGAGCCAGTCAAATTGGGTGGGCAGGGCACGGGACAGGGCACAGGGCAGGGGTGGAGGCCATGTAGGGCTACTTACCTCTGCCGATCACCAGCCCGCATTTGTGGGTGGGAATGGAGAAGGTCATCTCCCCACCAGGAGGGCCCCAGCTGCCTTGGCCTCGTCCTCGACCCCGGCCCCCGGGGGGCATGCCAGGGCCCCCAGGAGGGCCCGGGGGGCCACTCTGCCAGACAGGGAGGAGGAGAAGGATCAACCAGGAAGCCTGCCTGGTCCTAAACTCTGCTGGGGTGGCCAGGCCAGACTCCTCCTGGCCTCCCCAGCCCACTTAGTACCCCCCAGGTCACCTACCCTGAGGCTCTGAAGGAGATCATTGATAATCCGGGCGGCATGCTCACATCTGTCTGGGGGGCCCATGATGTGAGCGATCTTTTCAGGTCCTGTCCCGTCATCTGAGGCCAGCACCAAGAGAGCAGAGAGACTGATTTAAAAGAAAAGCAAAACTCCAAACCCCTGCGACATTACCTCTTCAGGCAGACACTGTCCCAAGCCAAACATCTGTAAGATCTCAAGAGTGCCACCTGGGGCTGGGGATATAGCTCAGTTGGTAGAGTGCTTGCCTTGCAAGCACAAGGCCCGGGATTCAATCCCCAGCACCACAAAAAGAGTGCCACCTGCCAAATCCTGCTCCCTCTGGGACTGGGAAAGGGGCAGAGCCATACTCCAGGATAGAAACTAGGTTGTCAGCTGAGTGGTTTTATAGTATAATCCCTTAACAATAATGGAGAGGGGGTCCCTCTGCCCATGTTGAGGGTGGCAAGAACTTAGGTTAGGCTAGTCATCTGACCCAGTCGCCTGGGTACCCCAGGCTGCCCTGGGTAGATTTGATGGGTACAGGAAAATATTTCCCATGGAAAGAACACACATGGTCAACTTTCACAAGGCTGTTTCACATGGGAAGAGATAAGGCATGTGCTGATGGCTGAATCAAGAGCAAGAAGGCCCAACCAAGGACTACAGCCTAACCACAGTGCCATGCTGCCTCGGGGTTTGCCTCCCAGGGAGGGCAAATGGCAGTCACAGGCCCCTGACTGATCCTAAGAGGAGAGCCCACCAACCACTCACACCAATTCCAGGCTCAGCCCTGACCTTGCTTGAACTGTATCCGCACACCAGCATCATTCTGGATCTTCTTGATCATTTCTCCACTCCGGCCAATGACTACCCCAACAGAATGTCTGGGTACAGGCACCTGGGAGAGAAGGAAGAACAGGGGTCAGCCCAGTGCCATCTCCTGCAGCTCTGTTGCCCTCTGCCCATCTCCTGGCCCTCTATCTCCTGGGGTGTTCTTGCACTCACATCAATGCCCCCACCAATCCGAGATCCATACTCGTTCCGATCCCCAAAGCCTCCTTGGTCACGTTCCCGGAGGATGTCCATCACCATCTCGCAAGCTTGCTGCAAACATAAGGGGGACAGATAGCATGGGCAAACCCTGCCACTCACAGCACCTATCCTCCCAGGCTCCCAGTCTCAGCGAAGGCTCCACAAGTCTCTGTGGAACCCAGCAAAATATCCCACTGAGCTCTCTATCTGCCACCCTAACGGGGGGCAGGCACCACCAGCAGTCTAGTCTTCCAGATAAAGAAAGGAAGGTCGCAATTGAGGCCAGCTGTTGAAGCAGCTCAACAAAAGAGCAGGTCGGGACTGACTTCAAAGCTGGTATTCTTTTTTTTTATTTGAGGTGCTGGGGATTGAACCCAGGGCCCTGTGCATGCAAGGCAAGCACTCTACCAACTGAGCTATCTCCCCAGCCCTCAAAGCTGGGATTCTTGAAGACCTCTTCACATTGCACATCTGCACAAATCCCAAAGAATACAGAGCCTGCCACCAGCCTGACTGTCCCTGAGCTCTTCAGAGCCCAGCACACCCCAGGGAATGCTCACCTGCACTTTATAAGGGTCTCCAATGATACGGAGGGGCTTGTCCACATTTGTATTCTGGGAACCGTCCTGAATTAAGATCATCTTCACTCCAGCACGTTCCTTGACAAACAAATGGTAATAGTTAGTGTGACTTTCTGGAGCTGGAGCGGGTGGGGAAGCCCTGTGCACAGGAGGGAACTGTGCCGCCTGTCCTTGGTGCTGCCCCTCACCTGTAGCTGCTTAATTGTCTCCCCGCCTTTGCCGATGACCAGGCCGGCCTTGCCCGCAGGGATCATGATCTCCTGCACGGTGCCATTTTGGCCCCCATTGGCATTGTCGTGGAACTGTCCTGGGGGACCCCCACGACCCCGAGACACAATGTCATCCAGCATCATCTTCGCTTTCCTGAGGAGGGGAAGAATAGGGTGCTGTCACTTAAAAATAAGGGTACTGGCCAGCTGCCCCACCCAGCTTAAAGGGGAGCTGACCCCAGTGAGTTTATCTGATAGAAATAACAAGGGACAGGGGCAGGCACTGGGAATGTTCAGGCTTGCAGCTTTCCCAGATGTCTGGATTCTGGGGAGTCGACCTATCAACATATCAATACAGCTCTCTAGAGGGCAGGAGAGGAAGACCCGAGTGGTGTTGCCCTCAACTAATAAAGTTAAGAAGGGTTTCTGCCTGCTCCCCTCACCACAGCAAGGGCCAGTCAGAGACTTACTGGACAGATTCAGGGGCTCCTGTCAGGGACACGCTGCGCTCAGGTAGGCCACCGCTGTCTGGAGAGAAGGGGAAATGGGGTCAGTACCCTTCTGGGCCTGAGGGCACAGAAAGACCTGCCACGGAGATGAGGACACTCCCAGAACCACCTGCGGCCACTTCTGTCACCACTCCCCAGCCTGCCAAATCAATTTATTTCCCCACAAAAGCCTGGAAAGTTACTCCATTCAAGACCAAGGTCAGGAAGCTAACATCCAATAAAAGAAACAATTTTAAGAGGAAAAGATGAGCTGGAGGGAGAGGCAGATTCCAGAGAGCCTCAAACCTATGCCCTGTCTCAACATCACTGAGGATCCCTCCAGCCTCAATAGTCAATGCGCTTCACACCAGAATCCTCAGAAAGCCTGTCAAGCAGGCATCCAAAGTGCAGAGGCCAACGACTTGTCTGAGATCAGATGAAGAGTCAGAATTGGAACTCACACCAGGCCTGACCGCCGCGAATTATTACTCCTCTAATACTCCACGCTGCCTCACACCCTCCTCCTTGCAGTTACTTAGGAGGCAACCTAAAACAATGGTTCAGCACACACTGCCTGAACAGAGGCACCTGTGCTTGACCCTACACCTTTGCCTGCCCACCTGTGGCCAGTTAATGGGAAGAAAAAAGTCAGTTACACTGAGTGGTGGTACAATAGCTGCAATACTGCCCTGGGTCCAGTATGCAGTAAGCACCCATTAACTCCAGCCCAGCTCACTGCTACAGGGTCCCAGAAAGATTAAGGGATTGATAAAGAGAAGAGGACAAGTTAGCCCTGGTCTCCATTCCCACAAGAAGCTGGTTCTCTGTACCTGGAGAGATCTGTACTTTGCAGCCTGAATCCTGCTGGATTTTGTTAATTTGTTCTCCTCCTCTGCCAATGACTAGGAGAAAAAAAAAAAAAAAAAAGCAGTCATTGGCCAAGGGAGCCCAGAACTCAGCATATTTGGATAGGGGTTTCTGGCCACCAGGCTCCTCTGCCAGCAAGGGGGTGGGCCCCATTCCTAGAGCCTTTAACCCTGCCCTCCCTGCCCAGAGGAAGGAGAAATGAGAGCAGACAAGGGGCATCTCTCTGACCAGGAGTTCTGGGCTGGCAGGGGCTCAGAACACCATCCCTCACCACAGTGACCCATACTCACTTAGGCCCACCATGCCATCTGGGACCCTGTACTCTTCTGTCATTGAAGTCCTGAAAAAAAGAGAATGGAATGGTTGGGGATATAGCTCAGTCGGTAGAGTGCTTCCCTCGCAGGCACAAGGCCCTGGGTTCAAATCCCTAGGACCACACACAAAAAAAAAAAAAAAAAAAAAAAAAAGAGAGAGAGAGAGAGAGAGAGAGAGAGAGAGAGAGAGAGAGAGAGAGAGAGAATGGAAGGTCAGTCTTGAGGAGATGGAGGAGGATGGGAGACTGAGTCTTCTGGAGAAAAGACCCTGGGAAACTGAAGCCATGGCTCTGCCTCTGGGGACTCTCAATGCTTCTGCTTACAGACCCTGCATCCTACAACCTGGGGACCAAGATGCCACAGGTCTAAGCAGCCAACAGATAGGGCTCCCTCTCCCCACAGCAGGTCACATGACCTCTCAGGCATCAGTGTCCCCGCACTGCCTCAGAGAGAGCACTCACTGAGGTGCTCCCACAGCAGGTCAAGTCATTTTAATGTCTACTAACTCCAATAACAAAGCTGGTTATATATCCTATTTTCATTTTCCTGGTTTTTACTGTATTTCACAAAACTCACTGACCTATGTCAGAGTCACTTAATCTATCTGAGGTGGCAAAAATGTAGCAAAGACCCTTAGGCTTGGCTGAACAACTGTCCGCACAAGACTGAAGTATGTTTTTTTTCTGAGCATCTGCAGCCCAAAGGAGGGAGCAAGGGGGCAGAGCCCACCCTTCATGATTAGCTTCTATTACAACTGCCCTCCCCATGGGGGGGCGAGCGCAGCACAAGGAACCGACACAGTTCTCTGCCTTCCCTCTGTTGTGCACCGTCTGGTCCACTAGCAACAGAAAGAAGACCTGAAGGGTGCAGGCCCAACAGAATCCTCGCAAGTCAGTATACACGGCCAGAGACAACTGAGAAACCAACCCATTCTCCATGTCACAACTTACCTCGGGGGAGGATGAATGGGTCCAAGTTGAGAACTGATTGCTGCAGAGAGAAATTCCAAAGGAAAGACTAGCTTAGCTCTATCTTCAGGCACCACACACGTCCACCCCAAGGTACCACTGACCACACAAGGGACAACCAGTGCTTATCACAGTGGTTCTGCGGCTGATCATGAATCTGATGGGTTCTGTAGTCCTTCCCCACAAAAACACACATAGTGGCCTTATTTTTCTTTTTTTAAAGACTTCCTGGTTGACAAACTTATTTATTTATTCATTTTTTGTGATGCTAGGGGTTGAACATACGGCCTCACACAGGCTAGGCAAATGCTTTACCACTGAGCTACATTCCCAGCCTCCAAAGTCAGGGATGGCTTCTATGGGAAATGAATCCACATGCAGGTTTTTTATTGGTCTCAATTTCAGGGGGTTACAGGATCCCTAAAACTCACAGGTTCCCCACATGTGAACATCACGAGCCCTCCATAAAAGCTGCCACTTGCTCAGTGCTTGTAGCTCCTGACTTTCCAAAACCTCAGGACCCTGAAGCTTCCCTGTGCCTACATCACCCAATGGACTTACAGTCTCCCTGGGAAGCCAGCTTCTTGCTCTCCGGCTGATCTGTGGAAGAAGAGAATGTCAGATGCAGCACCCACCCACCTATGGCTGCCTCAGACCTGATGCTGATACCACATGTCCTGGGCAAACAACCCCCCAGCCCTAGCATGAGGGCTGAGACAGGAAGAAAGAAGAGGCCAGCACTAAGGTGGGACAGGGCGTGGGGAACACTTCTCAATCCCACCATGAACACCCAGATTAAAAGATCCTTTGTAACTAGAAAACAACAATGGCAGCACCAAATCCTTCTAGTCTAGGACCAACCCTGCCTGGGGAAGGGGCGGAGGATAAAAGTAGAGTTGATCAGGAGTTGAGCACTGGCTACTTCTGTGGTAGTGCACCATGAGCTGGGGCTGGCATAACTTTACATCAGGCCCCTTGTTTCCCTACTCCCACAAGGGGAGGAACGATCTTGGGAACCTACAACTTTACTCTAGCCACAATCAGAGTGTCCTCTTTTCAGCCACCTGATCTCAGGATGGCAGACAGAACAAAGAATTAACAAAGCTGGGATGGCTGAGGCTAAGAGACTGAACAGCACTGGTTCCCTCCCATCACTCGGAACCCCACTCAAAGAAAAGCACTCCTTTCTGCTCTCAGCCCTTCCTCCCAAACTAAAAGCATCCAGTGGGAGTTACCTCCATCTTCCAACTGTCTCTTTTGGCCCCCAAAACCAAAATCAGGAGTGCTGTTATTCACGGTTGTAGCAGCATCGCCTCCAATTTTGGCTGCAATCTAGAAATAAAGTAAGAAGCACAGAATAATTACTACCTGAAACAACCCTCCATGGCACCAAAACTTCTTAGAACACCTCGGGTGCTGTCTGGTGGGGAGCAGCCCTCCTGACTTAGGGAAGGGTCTGTGGGTGCAGATGTCCTAGATGAAATTTTCACCAAAGGCCTCAAATTTCTCACAAGGTATCTAGGAATGTCAAAATCTCCCCTTTCCTCTCCTCAGTGGGATTTGTGCCTGACTTGTTGGCAGCCAGGTTGCAAACAACACTGGCTCTGCTCTAAGGGATGAAAGGAACAACAGCTCAGGTGCCAGGGAGGATCCTGGGGGTCACCTGCATGAGCAAGAGCTCTCAGACATTTCCTCATGCAGGTGGCCCTGGTGCAGAGTTGGAAAGTGTGACTTGAGCCAGGTTCTTGAACACCGCGCCTCAAAATCCTTGCAAAAATGTACTGAACAAATCTATTGGAAGCATTTTGCTTCAAAGCACCTGAAATCCTCACGTGACCAAAAGACCCTTCTGGAACACAGGTTACATTTTAGATACATGAAGAGCAACTTCAAGTAAACCCTAATCCAACAAACTAACTTATGACCACAGTCTTGTTTATGGTTTAGAAACTCAAACCCTGAGTTCAACTCTTAAAACAAAACAAACCAAAACAACAGCTTACCTCGCGCCAAAGCTCTTGGGATGCCCATGTGGGGCTGTATGTCTATCACCCCAACAGACAGCATCAACCCCCCCCAGTTAAAGCTGCCTCAGACACATGTGGTGGAGGGACAACCAGATCAAATGCACCGAGACTCTTAAGAACCCACCCCATTCCCAGGGTGAGGAAGCCTGAGACCACACCTGGAGACATGACAGGAGTCCACCTAAGGGGTCCTCCCATCTTGGGACGAGCCAGTCCTCAACTGGAGGCATTGGGACAACCCTGAGCGTTCTCAATGGGCCTGAGCTCTCAGAGAGCCAACATGCTTCCTGAAAGGGCAGAAATCCTCCCATTCTAAGGGCCCCCACCCCTCCAAACTGGGGAGGAGGCTGCCAATGGAGCTGGGGAGGTCAAGTCACACCAGCATGTGACACGTCCATGTTGTAATCGCACCTAAAAACACAGCAATGGTACCCTCCCTACTTTCCCAGAGACAGACCAGGCTTTCAAACTATTCAAAACATCAAAGAGCTCTTATGTGCATCTTCCCCATTTCGCCCAATTGCTCCGCCACTCCAGTCACAAAGGTGTCCACTCTCCACTCTTAGGAGGAAGGGTTCCCCTCACCGAGCCCCTCCTTCCTTGGAAGGGTGCAGAAACAGGACTGGGTTGGGAGCGAACATGGCCCTTTGCCCCGATGTGGAGCGGGGGCTTGAGTAGAACCCTTCACCCCGGAAGGTGGGCCCTCGGCCTCCAGGAGGGAGAGTGAACATGCTTTCGTGTCCTAAGGGGGAGTCCCAAAGTGAGTTCCAGGGCTCGGGGCCCCTGCACACCAGGCGCCGCTCATGGTGACCCCCAGTACGCCCCTACCCCCTGCTGGAGGGTCACCCGCGAGGAACCCACAGCAGGCGCAGAGGAAGGGCCAGGCCCCCCGCCTGCCGCCCACGTGACCCCGCCGCGGCCCCGGCCCCCACCACCGGCGACCCCGCGCGCGAGCACGTGACCCCCGCCCCCTCCCCCGCCACCGCGCGCGCGCCCCTCAGGCCCGCGGCCTCCTCACCTGGCGGGCCCGCTGCACGGCGTCGGCGAAGGCGTCCTTGCGGATCCCCGGGCCGCCCCCACCGGGCGGCTGCGAGGGGCCCCCGGCCGAACCTCCGCCCGGACCGCCGCCGCCCGGGCCGCCGCCGCCCCGGTCCCCCGCACCCGGCGGGCCCGGCGGAGGGCCTCCCCCGGCGCCTCCGGCTCCTCCGCCCCCGCCGGCAGGCGGCGGCGGCCCGGGCGGGGGTCCTCCAGTGCTGTAGTCCGACATGGCGCGGCGGGGCCGGGCCTGGCGCGGAGGCTGAAGCTGAGGAGGCGGCGGCGGCGGCGGCGGCTCAACGCGGGAACAAGGCCTCGCTCCACACGGCCGCGGAGCACTCTGGGAACCCAGCGGCTGGGAAGACGAAGAGCGGGGAGAGGGTCGCCCCCTCCCGCCGGCGGCGTGACGGACGGCGCGTTCAGGCCAATGGGAGGTACCCATCGCTTGCCTCACACCAATCGCGGAAAACGGAGGCTAGGCTCCAATCGGAGTGCTGTGAGAGACACTGGGCGGGAGGTTCAGAGTGACTGACAGCTGTAGGAGGCAATGGGCTGCGGACTCCCGGCGCCGGGCGGTCAAATCGAGGCTATCCGAGAAGGCCGGAAGCCCAATGAAGCGTGAGTTCCAGATTCGCGGGGGCGGCTTCGGAATTAGATTGAAGGCTCCAAAGAGTCACGTGGGCTGAAAGGAGGGGCTCAGCGAAAGACCCCTTTGGACGGGCAGGGCGGGTGCTCAGCGTGATAGTCGTGCGGGCAAGCCAATGACTTCACGTGGGAGGAGGTGCTTATAAAGTTTGACAGTCAATTTAATCCAATTGCTGACGAGTTCTGAGTGACGAGATTGGATTTGGCCTTGCTTTTCTTGTTAACCAGAATCCTTTTCCAGCGCTGACGTCTAACCCAATGGCTGAGTGACCGGGGCGGGTGTTAGGTGACTGACACTGGTCTGGACAAATGGCAACGCAATAAAATTGCCCAGTTTTGGTGGGAGCCAGTGGAAGTGCAGCTGCATTGGGGCGGAACCGGCCACCACACCGCGAGAGGGGATTAGTGGGAGCTGGAGTGAATGGCAGCCAACGTGGGCGGTGGTGACCGGCTGCTGCTTCTGGGGCCTGACGTCTGGGTTAGTGCCCCAGGCGCCTGCCTAGATAGGCCTGGCACGTGGCCTCCTTGAAACCTTGCAGATCTGGTGCTTCCGCGAGTGAAGTGGCCTGAGAGATCAGGGAACACAGGGGTCTCCTGCACCCCCTTCTCTCTCGACCCAGGGACCTGGAGCCCCCACTCTCTTCCAGTACAGAAGGGACCAGCTTCTTTCCCCGACACTATTCCCTCCTAGGACCGAGAGTTCCCAGCCCCAAATTCCACCGTTCCTACTCCCTTCCTATAAGGGATCCAAGCCTGTTGCTACCATCCTGGACCCAAAGATCCCAGGTATTCCAGACATGTCCAGCAGAAACTCTCTCTTTATTCCTGGTTGTCTGTATATCACCTTTTTTAGCACTGGAGCCAGGACGAGCCAGCAGAAGCCAGACTGGAGTCCAAACTCAGGTCTCAGGCTGTACTCTGGGGAGGGAGTCCCGACAATCTTCTGACCCAAGCTCCCAGCTGGCTTTTGCAACCCAAAACAGCCCCAGGGCCTGAGCCTGAACTGCTCTTTGGGACCCAGGGACACCGGATCTTCCAGTGTCCATCCTACCCATTGTATGTCATCTAGCTGACAACCTATACACTCAGGGTTTTCTTCATGGCCTCGTATACCACATAGCTGATGCCACCCGCCGGCAACACCTTCAGCAATGTGGGGGTCATGCCTCGGTACAGTCCCGGCCAGCCCTGCTGGGCCAAGATCCTCTGAAAGACGCCACGCATGGTGGGGTTTGAGCCTTCCACGGTGTCTGTGGGGACAGAGGCAAGCTCAGAGCTGGGTCTGACTTGGGAAGTCTTTGGGGGATTATTTGTTTTGGGGACCAGTGTGCGAGTAGGGGGGAGTTCTTTAGGAGGTGGTCATTTAGGAGAAGGATGTATTAGCGATTTTTAAAGGATTAGTTTAAGGTCTGGGGTTGGGTTGGAGAGTGAGTATAAGAAGTCTTGGTGGGTTCAGGGGTCAGCAGAGGTGGCCAGGATCAAATACGGAGTGTTTGGGATGCTAGGAAAATTCAGAGCTGGGCTGAATCGGGGAGGGGCATTTGTGGTGTTCACTAGGGCCAGGCTACCTTGCGCCTGCATCCGGGTGCGCACCAAAGTCAGTGGGTAACTGGCCATCTGGCCGCAGGTTGTGGACAGCGTTACAGATGACAGACTGACCAAGCCACTGGGGTCCTCCATGTCCCTGCCTGACTTCAGCCATAAGTTCCGTAGCATCTGCAAAAGAAGAGGGCAAGGGCGCTATTCATAAGAGCCAAGATATGGAGTCAACCAAGTTGTCCACTGAAGGTGGATGGAAAACCTTTACACACTGGAATATTATTCAGCCATAAAAAGAATGAAGTCCTGTCATTTGTGGCACCATAGATGAACAGGAGGACATCATATTAAGTAAGCCAAGCATAGAAAGACAAATGCCACATGTTCTCACATATGGAAGCTAAACTAAGATAATTGATATGACAGAAGTGACAGTAGAATAGTGGTTACCAGAGGCTGGGAAGTGGGAAGGGAGAGGAGGATGGAGACAGGACAGTTAGTAAGTAACGGGGTGCATAGCTGGACAGAAGGAATAACTTCTTTTCAAAATAGCAAGTAGAGTTGGGCATGGTGGCTCATGCCTGTTATCCCAGCAGCTCAGGAGGCTGAGGGAGGAGGATGGCAGGTTCAAAGCCAGCCTCAGCAACTTAGTGAGGCTGTAAGCAACCTAGTGAGACCCTGTCTCAAAATAAAAAAATAAAAGGGCTGGAGATGTGGCTGAGTGGTTAAGTGCCCTTGGGTTCAATCCCTGGTACCAATAGACAGATAGCAGAGAGGATGTTCAGTGTTCCCAACACAGAGCAACGATAGCTAGGTCAGTTACCCTTACCTGATCATTGCACATTGTGTACATGTGTTGGAGTATCGTGCCAGACCCCATAAATACGCACAATATGTGTTAGTTTAAAAATACTCATGAAGAGAGCAAGGCGAAGCGCAAGCTCACGGTGGGCCTGGGCTCAGGCCGCCCGCCTCCTCGGTGGACCCACACCTCATAGACAGCCAGGTCAGTGCAGGCGTAGGGGATGATGCCGAGCATGTTGGGCAGGTAGCCTCGGTAAAGAGCACGGGTGCCCTCCCGCTCCAAGATCTGCCTGGCGCAGTCCAGCAGTCCCTTGTACTGACCCGTGCGGCGCAGGGTCAGCCTTGTCTTCAGCACCTGGGAAGAGTGGGAGGGAGACTTGACTCTCTTTGTGGCCCTCAGTCTGCCATGGGGAGACTGAGGCCAGGGGTGCGACGGGCTGGGTGAGAACCCAGATCTCTCATGTCCCCTGCTGTGTCTGCTCCCTGAATTTCGGGTTCAGAAGCTCATGTGACAAGGTGAGGAGGGTAAGGAAGCCATGTGAGCCAAGCGAGGGCCATGCTAGTGCTGCCGCGCCCTGGGCACGCAGGCCCCAGGGGCCAGATCCACCATCAGTAGAAGCCAGAAGTCGGGATGTTTACAAAATACCACACTGTCCAAGTACCCGACCCACAGTTCCACCAAAGACAGACAGCTGGCCGGGCAGGAAATGCGAGGTGGTGCCTGAGATGGCTGGACATGGTTTGGGTCCTCCCAAGGGGTCGGTTGAAATTCAACCCGTTGTGAGGCATTAAGAGGGTGGGAACGTGGAATCCAACCTTGACATTTAGAGGTGGGGCCTGGGGGAGGGGGTCAGGAATGGGCGGTGTCATCAGGATGGGCCTGTGAGTGAACTTTATAAGAAAAGGGCACAGTGGCACATGCCTATAACCCCAGGGGCTCTGGAGGCTGAGGCAGGTGGATCACAAGTTCACATTCGGTCTCTGCAGCTTAGTGAGGCCTTAGGCAATTAAATGAGACCCTGTTTCTAAATAAAAAGGCAAAAAGGGCTGGGATGTGGCTCAGTGGTTAAGTGCCCCTGGGTTCAATTCCCAGTACCAAAAAATAAATAAATAAAAAAGAAGAGGGAGAGAGACCAGGACATACACACACACACACATACACACACACACGTGTGAGCTCCCTGGCTTGCATCATGTGGGCCCCTGGGCCACGTAAAGACGGCCAGGGGTGGGAGGGTGATCTGGCTGTGACGCCTGGCACCCTTCCATTGCCAGGGCTGATTCAGCTGCGCTGGCCTGGCCAGGCAGGTGCACCCTTGCTCTCTCACTGCTCGGCGTGTCCCTCGTGAAGCTGTGCCCTGGGTCAAGGAGGACCAGCACCCCAGCCCTACCTAGCCCCTTCGAGTAGCTTGCTCCCTGCTAGAACCTCCAGGCAGGCTCTCAAGGTCCAAGACTGCTAGCAAGAAGACCCTTACCCTGTTCGAACCTTTGGACCTCCAGAACGGTGAGCTAAATAAACCTCTTTTCTTTATAAGGTTACCCAACTTCAGGTATCTTATTTTGGTGATGAAAACCCCACGATGCTCTCCCCAATTCCTGCCACTCTCTGTACTTGCCCTGTGCCACCTGGGGTGCAGGCCTGACTGTGACAGGATTTCGCATCTCTGACTAGGTTACAGTATAAGGCAAAGGTGAAGGGGTTTTGTTCATGTAAGCAGTTGACTTCAAGGTAATCAAAATAAATTTTCGGGAATGAGCGTCACCTACTCAGATGAGGGCCTTCAGCAAGTGTTTGTTGTCCAAGACAAGAAACCGAAGACTGGACGCACTCTTGGGTTTTTGGTATTGTTTTTGCTGTTCTGGGGATTGAACCCACGGAGTTCCACTGTGCTAGGTGAGCGCTCCACCCCCGAGCCCCACCCCCAGCCCCTCTTGGTCATAAAGGTGCACACCTGCCATGTGTGGGGAGGATCACCTGGCAGGACAGTTGCTGAGGACCTCAGTCCTGCAGCCGGGGTACTTTGGTTTGGATGTGGTTTGAGTTTGTCCCTCAGGGTTCACGTGTGGGGAGCTTGGTCCTCAGAGGGACTTGTTGACAGGTGGTGGGACACATAAGCCGCGGAGCCCATGGCAGGCGGTTGGATCCTTGAGGATGCTGCCCTCAGGACTGATGGAGTTCCTGTGGGACCCTGGTCAGTTCTCCAAGAGGAGGATGGGCCCGCCTGCCCTCCGGCTTCCGTCCTCCCCATGTGCTCTCTGCACGATGCCACTTGCCATGGGACTCAGCCAGGGGGCTGTTTTGCTCAGTGTCCCCCAGAGGTCCATGTATTCAAGGCTTGGTCCCCAGGGCAGTGCCCCTGGGAGGTCAGGAGCTTTCAGCAGGTGCAGCCTAGTGGAGGATCCTCAGGCAGCTGCGTATGTGCCCTGAGGGGGGCGGGGGATTCTGGCCGCTTCCTCCTGCTCTTCTGCCATGGGTGGGCAGTCTCCCCTGCCACGTGCTCCCTCCACTGCCACTGGCTGTCCACAGGAGGCCTGAAGCAGTGAGTCTGCCTGATCATGGACTGAACCTCTGAACTGTGAACCAGAACAGCTCTCTCCACCCCTCTCTTTATGGTGCCTGGGTGGAACCCAGGGCCTCACCTATGCTAGGGGAGTACTTTACAACTTTTTTCTTTATAAATTAATTATCTCAGGCATTTTGTTAAAGCAACAGAAAACCAGCTGATGCAGGAGCCCTCATCAGCGCCAACTTGATGCCAGCACCATGCTCTTGAACCTCCAATGCTCTGAGCTAAATAAACCTCTTTTCTTTATCACCTAAACCTCAGGTATTTTGTCATAGTAACAGAAAACAGGCTAATATAGTAAAGAACTGAATGCTGCCTAGGACAGTGGCACACACCTTTAATTCCAGCTACTCCAGAGCCCAAGGCAGGAAAATCATAAGTCCAAGACCAGCCTGGGCAAGTTAGCAAGACCTTGTTTAAAAATAAAGAAAAGGTATAGGGATATAGCTCAGTGGTAGAAGCCTGCTGGATTCAGTCCTTAGTACTGGAAAAGAAATGGAAGTGGGGGTAGAAAGAAAGAAATCCTACTAACAAGCAGGAAGCTTGGAAGAGGACCTGAGTTCAGATGAGTTTTCTTTGCAGCCCAGTTGACAGCTTGATTTCTACCCAATGGGACCTTAAGCAGAAGACCCAACTAACTGGTACCCAGAAACAACCCACAGAAACAGATAACAAATCATCGTGGTCACTTTAAGCTGCTGTTTGTAGCAATTTGTTGCGAAGCAATAGGAAACTAATATGCTTAGGAAAACACTCAGGGCAAGAACTATAGGAAGACAACTTTCAGATGCCCGAAAGGACTTGAGGGTGATGTGAATGAGTGGAATATGCTGCTGGTCACTCTAAGGTTTCAATTTGGTTTGTCCCCATTTAATTGCCAATGGGATCGTATTGAGAGGTGGTAGAAAGGCAGAGGGGCGAGTGGTTGTTAAGAGGAGGAAGTGGAGTCCTCTTGCACTGGATTAGTTACTGCAAAGTAGATTGTTAGCTGGGCATGGTGGCGCACACCTGTTGTTCCAGTGACTCGGGTGGCTGAGTCAGGAGGACGGCAAGTTCTAGGCCAGCCTCAGTAACTCTGCAAGACTCCGTCTCAAAAAATAAAAAGAATTGGGGATGTGGCTCAGAGGTAGAGCACCCTGGGGTTCAACCCCCTGGGCCATCACCACAAAAAAGTGAGTTGGCTGTGGCCCTTCCATGTGTTTTCCTCACTGGCCTGCCGCTCTTTTGCCATGTTACGACACATCGGGAGGCCCTTGCCAGACGTAGCTGCTGGATCTTGAACTTCCAACCTCCAGAACCATGAGCCAAAATAAATCTCTATCGTTTACAAAGAGTCCTGTCTCAGGCATTCCGTCACAGCAACAGAAGATAGACGGAGGCAAGTCGGTAGACTCAACCTCACTCAAACTGGTAGATCACTCTCTGAGCTTATGTATGAACCAAGTATCGTCCCATAAAAATCAACTACCACAGGGTTTTATTTACCCAGACAGATGCCAAGGTTTGTACGTGGGAGAAGAGCCTGGGACGCTGATAAAGAGCAGAGAAGGGAGTTGACAAAACATGCCATCAGGTCTTCGGAATCAAACAGCGGCACAGCTGCGCTGGTCGTCAAAAGGCCAGTGCAGCCAGGAATTGGGGAGGAGAGAGGGGCACAGGGTAGAAAGCAGGGCAGTGGACACACCACTGTGCATGTGTCAACCTCCCCAGAACGTGAAGCACAGAGGGCCCAGCTTGCAGGACAGGCTTTCGTTAGTGATGTATGGGTGGGTTCTTGATTGTAACAGTTAGCCACCCACCAGAGGAGACTGGGCAAGGGGGGAGGGGGTGTACTCTCTATACTTTCTGCCCCATTTTCTGAAAACCTAAAACTGCTCTAAAAATAGTCTGTTTATAAGGGGCTGCGACTGTGGCTCAGTGGCAGAGCGCTTGCCTAGCATGTGTGAGGTACTGGGTTCCATCCTCAGCACCACATGTAAGTAAATAATATGTGTTGTGTCCATTTACAACTAAAAAATTTTTTTAAAGTTTGTTTATAAAAAAGAAATACAGTCGTATATGAACAGACACCACAGCAACGAGAAGAGAAGGACCAGAAATAACCCCAAGTATATATAGGAACTTAGTAAAATACAAAAGTGGCCTCATGGATCTGGGGGTAAAGAACGCACCACCCAGTGAACGGTATTGAAGTGACTGGGCGGCGCACGCGTAGCGCACTCAAGAGAAAGAGGAGAGCCCTGTGAGGGGCGCACGCCTGTGGTCCAGGAGGCCAGGCGGGAGGATGGAGAGTTCAAGGCCAGCCTGTGCAACATAGCAAGACCTTGTCTCAAAATGAATAAAAAAGGCCTGTGGATGTGGCTCAGTGGAAAGCACCTCTGGGCTCAATCCCTGGTACCAAAAAATAAATAAAACAAAAAGGGCAGGGGGTGTGGCCCAGTGATAAAGCGTTTCTGGATTCTATCCCCAGCACCAAAACAAGAAAAGAAAAGGAAGGGGTCAGTGGGGAGGGGAAGGAGAGGGAAGATGGGAAGAAGGAGGAGAGAAGAGGAGAAGGAGAAGGAAAGAGACAAAGGAAGGAGGAGGAAGTAAAAGGAGAGCAGGAGGGAGGGGGTCGCCGCAGAGCTGGCAGACGCTTCCCTGGCTTCCTCACCGTCTCAGACACCCTCTTACCTCCATGGGGTTGATGAGCGTCTGAGAGATGGCCACAGCCAGGGAGCCAGCGAGGAGCCGTTCCTGAAAGGGTGGGGACCCGTGTACTCCACAGAAGTAATTCTTACACTGGGATGGGAGAGAGGCGCGTGAGAGAAGCCAGCCACCTTCCTGCCTGAAGCCCACCCGGGGAGGGGCCTGGGGCCTGGAGCTGAAATCCTGTCCCGCGTGGGGACGGGGCTTTGTGGGTGGGGTGGGGCGAGAGGGGCTTGGAGTCCATCAGAGAAGAGCAGACCCTTCCCCACCTGCTCAAACACGGAGAACTTGATGGCGTACTCGGGGGCGATCTTGAGCACGTTGATTCCGTTGCCCCGCCACAGGGAGCGGACGCCGCCCTCCTGGACCATGCTCCGCAGCCCCCCCAGCAGGTTCATGAAGTTGGTCTTGGAGGAGTAGACCTGGGGCGGGAGGACCCGGGAGGAGCCCTGTGGGAGCCCTCCAGAGCGGCTCCTGCATGCCAGCGCACCCCTGGCTTCCGCGGATCCTTCCCCAGCCCAGCTTGGACCCACATTCCCATCTGCTCCCTCACCTGCATCTTTTCTTCACTCCTATTTAGTTTTCAAACCCATCTGAAGAACCCCCTCCAGCTCCCTGATCTCTGACCCAATCCTGGCTCAGGGTTGTCCCCTGTGGGCTCCCCTCCCAACATAACTCAGTGTCCCTTTCAGGTCAGCTGCATGCACCCCAGTCCAGGCCTGGCACCACCCCTGAAAGCACATGCCAGCCCCACTCCCGGCCCAACCTCCTTCAGTGCCACTGCCTCCCACCTCTACCCGGGGCTGCGCCCCGTGGCTCACACACCTGCATATACACCTTGGCGCGGTCCAGAGGGGCTGTGCCTGTGCGAGACACCGCCCCAGCCATGGCCCCCGACAGCAGGAACTTCCACAAGGCCCCCTCGCCGTCCACTTCCAGGACCTCCACGGGGACCATCAGTTGCTCCCCTGTATCCAGCACCTGCTGGGCAGACCCAGCCCTTGCCCATGCACAGCGGTGCCGTGTTCCCCAGGTACATCTCGGGGGAATCCTCCTGAGTAAGCCCCCTCCCCATCCTCCCATTTCAATGTGAATCATTCTAGGTCTGCATGGAGGGAAGTGGCCTCACACAAGGTGTGGGCAGCACAGCTGTCTCCCGTCTGGTGGTCCAGGCTGGAGACACCATACCTCTGTCGTTTACAGACTCACCTGTTGTGATGGGAGATGTTCCAGGTTGTTTTCAAGCACATGCCCAAACACGTACCCATACACATGTGCACAGCCTGGGTTCCAGGCGGGGGGTGGGGGTGGGGGTGGGGGCGGGGGTGGCACTTCAGCCAGTAAGGTCTTGACCCTCTTAAACAGGGTCTGGACCCTAGAGCAAGGCTTCTGGGCTTCTTCAGGATCAACTCCCATGGCAGCTGGAGGTTAGGACACCTGGGGCTCACATCCCTGGGGGAGTCTAACCAGCTGTCACAGGGGAGTGGCTAGTGGGAGTGTCTTGTAAATTTGGGTCCCAGGGATGATGAGGTCACAGAGGCCCTTGTGACCTCACTGGGTGTGGTAGGCAGAATGGTGATCCATCCTTTTCCCCAAACGTCCACATCTTCCTCACTGAAACCTGCGAAATATGTGAGTGTGTGGATGCGATTGTGTCCTGACGGAATTCTTACATTGGAGCCCTGACTTTCAGTGGGATAGAAGCTGGAGGTGGGGCCTTTGGGCATAATTGGGGTCAGATGGGGTCATGAGGGTGTGGCCTCCATGATGGGGTTAGTGCCCTTACAGGAAAAGGAGGTGAGACTAGAGCTTTATCTTCTCTTCGCTGTGAGGACACAGCGCAAAGGTGGCCCTCTGCAAGCCAGGAAGAGAGAGTGCTCACCAGGAATGGAACCAGCCTGATCCTGGACTCCAGCCTCGGGAATGGTGAGGAATGAATGCCTGTGTTTAAGCCACGCAGTCTGAGGAGTTTCATTACAGCAACTTGAGCCAATGAGGCAGATTTGTTATGTAGCAAGGGGGAGTCATGTTTGCCGATGATATTGAAGTTGTCAGCCAACCATGTGGGGATGGGAAGGTCATTCTAGATCAACTGGGTGGGCCAGATATAACCTGGTGAATCTTACATGTGGAAGAGCGGGCAAGAGAGGAGCATAGAGACGGGAATGAGATGTATGAACCACTGGACCAGTCATGGCTGGCTTCAAAGATGGAGGGAGGAGCCACAAGCCAAGAATGCAGGCACCTCTAGAAGCTGGAGAAGGTGGAACGAGGATTCATCCTTAGTGCCTCCAGAAGGAACCAGCCCTGCCGATGCCTTAATTCTAGCCCAGCAAGATCTGTAGCTGACTGACTGACTTCTGACCTCCAAAACCATACATTTGTCTTGTTTCCAGCCACCCACCAGGTTTGTGGTCATTTGATGCACAGCCCTGAAGAACTCATACCCTCGTTTTTTGTTGTCATGGCAGTAGGAGAGGGAACTGAGGGACAAGAAGGTCTGGGGACTAGGGGAGAGAAGCACATGGTTGGTCCCCAAAATAAGACAAGAATAGGTTTGGAGTGAGAAGGACCTGGCTTTGGAGCCTATCTTGCTGCGTAATCTTTTTTCTTTCCTTTGTAATGCTGGACATAGAACCCAGCACCTCACACATGGTAGACAGATGCTCTACCACTGAGCTGCATCACCAGCCCTTTCTAATTATTTTATTTTCTATTTTATTTTGAGGGTCTTGCTCTGTTGTCCAGGCTGGCCTTGAACTTGTGATCTTCCTCAGCCTCGTGAGTTGCTAGGAGGACAGGTGTGTACCACCATGCCTGGCTTCTTGCTGTGTAATCTTGAGGTACTTTGCACTTACCTTCTCCGGGCATTGGTTTCCCTCTTTGGAAACTGGAAAGAATGATAAATGATAAACTCTACTGTGTAGCTTTGTCAGTAGGAGCCAACGAGAGTCTCAGCTGAGGACACCTCCATCCTCTGAGTTGCTTAGGTCAAAAAATTTGATTCCATCCTTGACTTCTTTCTTTCTTTAGTGTCCATGCTCTCACCAAATTCTGTTGGCTTAACATTTGGAACATATCCAGAGTCTGGCTACTTCTACCTTCTCCACGACTTGCTCCCCTGGGCTAGTGCAGTCCCCATGGCTCTGGTTCCCAGCCCCCGCCATCACCATTCCCCCACCATAGTCTGTCCTCCACACTGCAGCAGCAGAGGGCACCTGTGAGCACCTGAGTCAGGTACCTTCTCTGCCTGCAACCCTGCATAGCTCCCTCCTCTCTCAGGGTCAAAGCCCAAGTCCTCCCTGGAGTTCACCAGGGCCTGCACACCCTATCCTGTCCTCTCCCTGCCTCCCCTCCTCTTTTTCTCTCTTGCTCCCTCTGCTCCAGTCACACAGGCTCCTCCCTGTGCCACCAACATGCCCTGCCCCAGGGCCTTTGCATGGACTGTGTCCTCTGCCTGGAGTGCTCTTCTCTAGATACCCCAGAGGCACTCTCCCTCACCACCTTTAATCTTCACTCACAAGTCACCTTCTTAGGAGGCCTCTGGGGCACCTGGCTGAAACTTGAAACTTCCCTCTTTTATGTTTATCCACCCCACCTCCACTTTCTACCTACTCCTCCTTTATTCTTGGTCTCTCCCACTGCAGTGTAGGGTCTGTGAGAATGATTTCTTTAATATATATTTTTTTAGTTATTGATAGACCTTTATATGTGGTGCTGAGAATCGAACCCAGTGCCTCTCACATGCTAGCTCCCTGCATAGCTCCCTCCTCTCTCTGGGTCAAAGCCCAAGTCCTCCCTGGAGTTCACCAGGGCCTGCACACCCTATCCTGTCCTCTCCCTGCCTCCCCTCCTCTTTTTCTCTCTTGCTCCCTCTGCTCCAGTCACATATATATTAATATATATTAAAAGGCTTCTTTAAATATATGTATTTTTAGATGTTGATGGGCCTTTGTTTAATTCATTTATTTAAATGTGGGGCTGAGAATTGAACCCAGTGCCTCACACATGCTAGGCAAACGCTCTCTCACTGAGCCACAGCCCCAGCCCCAACTTGGTCGATCTCATTCTGCTGGAACAGAGACTTTTGTCTGTTTTGTCACTCATTTCTGTATCCCATATTTAGAACTGAATCTAGCACATAGTAAGTGCTCAATGAATATGTGATGGTTACGTGAATGACACACTGAAGACCTAGTACAGGGCGAGGCACGTGGTACTGCCTCAATAACTGTAAGTTCTTTTCCCTATAATGATGTCAGAGGAAACTAAGGTTTAGAAAGAGAAATGGGGAGATCCAAGATGGCGGACTAGAGGGAGGCTGCATTCCTTGTTGCTCTGAAACTCGGGTTTCAAGCAGAGGATATCTGTTTTTTGGCGAGCCAGTTTTTGCAGATTATTGATCCCCTGCTGTTTACTGCATTCGTTTACTGCAATCACCTGCAGTCTGCCAGCATATCAACACCTTTTTGAGTGCAGATTGCTCACTGTCTGGCGCCTATCATCTGCCATTTGCAGGCCTCTTGCCTGTCCATCACCTGCCTTTCACCTACCCATCACCCACCGCGTGAGGTTCGCCTCCTGATCGTCCGACAGCAGTGAGCAAACTGACCGCAGATTGCCAGTGGAGCACCAGCTGCCTGCTGTTGCCTGGAAGTTCACTGTCACAGTACCTGCAGGTTTGATTACACATGGCTGCCGCCATTTTGAGACAACAGCCAGGCCCCGTAGGACCCCTGGCCGTACTGACCGAGCCCTGTCTCCAGGACCCCTCCGTCCAACCCATCACTCCCTGCCTCTGGGGCCTTCATGTCAACTGACTGCTCCCTGCCAGGACCCCCAGACTGACTGACTGCCCCCTATCACCAGGACCCCCAGAAAGACTGATTGCACCCCACCTCCAGAATCCTGCAACCACACTGACCACACCCCACCTCCAGGACCCCTGCCTGACCAACTGCACCCTGCCTCCAGGACCTCCAGCTGACCATGTCCACACCCCAAGCTGCAGCTCCCCATTTGCCAACACATTTGGAAACCAGAGCGGCCATCTTGGATTGTCCTGGAAGCCGTACCTCCCATCTTTAGGTGGGGCAAATCCCATCCTGAGACGCCTGCTGGGGACTGGAAGCTCATTGTCAGGTACCTCTCATGCATCAGGCTACTGAAGACTGGGAGGTCTGAATACTGTGTGACTGTTATAGTGTAGATTTTCTTTTTTCTCCTTATCAAAAAAATTTAAGTTTTTATTTCTTTACTTTCTCACTCTCTTTCTCCTTTTGTTTACCTGTTCCCTCAGAGTCTCTTTCTCCCTTTTTCCATGCTAAAATCCGACTTCTTTTGATTATACTCGCACCCTTTCTGTGACCTAGGATTTCTGTATAGTCTTTTCTTATCCCATTAACAGCTACATCCTACACCCCTCTGCATCCTCTTTGTCCTCCATTAGAAACTGCAGACCTTATTGCAGATCTGTTATACTGAAGGTGATAATTGAACCCATTCTGTTTATTATGACAATATTGTTAACGTCCTCATAGGGGCTATTTGGTTTTGGGTTGCATACTGTCTGAACTGGGCACTGCTAATATTGATCTCCCCCGTAAAGAAAAGGTTTTGGAAACCTATAGGGTCACTATAAGCCTATAGGGGGAAATCTGCAATACCCCAGGTCTGCACTGCTAGAGGGGAAGATACATGAACAACATGAAAACACAAGGGAAGAAAATGGTCCAAACAAATCTAGATTCTATATTAGTAGAATCCAGTGACAGTATGGTAGAAGAAATGTCAGGAAAGGACTTCAGATTATACATGATTAAGATGATTCGTGAAGCAAAGGATGAGATAAGAGCAAATGCAGGCAATGAATGATCACACCAAGAAGCAGTTGAAAGAGCACCTGCAGGAAGCAAAAGATCATTTCAACAAAGAGATAGAGATTGTAAAACAAAACAAAACAAAACAAAACAAAAACAACCAAATGGAAATCCTTGAAAAGAAGGAAACAATAAATCAGATAAAAAAAAAACGCAGTGGAAAGCATCACCAACAGACCAGACCACTTGGAAGACAGAACCTCAGACAATGAAGACAAAATATTTAATCTTGAAAATAAAGTTGCCCAAACAGAGAAGATGGTAAGGAATCATGAACAGAATCTCCAAGAACTATGGGACATCATGAAAAGACCAAATTTAAGAATTATCGGGATTGAGGAAGGCACAGAGATACAAACCAAAGGAATGAACAACCTATTCAATGAAGTAATAGAAAGAGAACTGAGTCCATCTGGGATTCACTCTGCTATGATCAGGACTTCTTTCCTTTGGTGCTGGGGATTGAACCCAGAAGCGCTCTACCACTGAGCCACATCCCCAGCTCTTTTTGCTTTTTGTTTTGAGACAGGGTCTCATTAAGTTGATTAGAGCCTTGCTAACTTGCTGAGGCTGGCCTTCTACTTGAGATCCTCCAGCCTCAGCCTCCTGAGCTGCTGGGATTTTGGGCGTGTACCACCGCACTGTGATCTGAATCTTAAATGACTCCCAAAGGCCATGTGGTGGAACCTCGGTCTCCAGGGTGGCTCTGTGGGGAGGCGGCAGAACCTTTAAGAAGTGGAGCCTAAGGGGAGGTCTTCCAGTCACTGGGGCCTGCCCTCAGAGGGGCTCCTGGGATTCGGTCTTCTCTCTGTCCACTTCCCTGACATGAGGGGTGTGGTGTTGCTCCAGCACACTCTCCACCGAGATGTACCACACCAGACCCAAGGCAACGGGGCCAGCTGATCACAGACTGAAACCTGCAAAACAGGAGCCAAAACAAGGTTTCTCCTCCCCCTCCTCTATAAATTTTATTTATTTATTTATTTATTTTTGGTTCTAGGGATTGAACCCAGGGCCACTTAACCACTGAGCCACATCACATACCCAGCCCTTTTTATTATTAGTATTATTTAAAAAAATTTTTTGGGAGGAGTACTGAGGATTGAACTCACGGCACTCAGCCACTGAGCCACATCCCTAGCCCTATTTTGTATTTTATTTAGAGATGGGGTCTCACTGAGTTGCTTAGCACCTCACTGTTGCAGATGCTGGCTTTAAACTCGTGATCCTCCTGCCTCAGCCTCCTGTGCCACTGGGATTACAGGCGTGTGCCACTGTGCCTGCCCCTTTTTATTTTTTATTTGGAGACGAGGTCTCCCTTAGTTGCCAAGGTTGGCCTGCAACCTGCAACCCTCCTCCCTCAATCTCCTGAGTAGCTGGGATGAGGGGCATGTGCCACCAGGCCCCACTAAGGCTTTTCTCATAAGTTGGTCATCTTAGGTATTTGTCATACGGATGGAAAGCTGACCAATACATGCTGCCTGTCACAAAGCCTCCTAAGCCTCAGCCACATGATGGTGGGATATAAGAACGTGGACGAGAAGCAGTTGTTAATTATCCTGATCAGATACAGTTAACACCCGATGCCTGTGTAGCTGCTATAAGAAATGCAAACTCTTGTTCGTAGCTGTAATATTGTGTACAGTTCTTCCGGTGGCATGATCCCGAGACAACCATATCCTTTGACCTAATGACTGCACTTCTGGAAATTGACCCTAGTACATAATATAAAGAAAACAAAACCACGAAATAGTTAGCAAGGTTTGATCCATCATATATACATACACACACACACACATATATATAAATTTTTTGTAGTTGTAGATGGACAGCATGCCTTGACTTTGTTTATTTGTATGTGGTGCTGAGGATTGAACCTAGTGCCTCACACGTGCTAGACAAGTGCTCTGCCCCTGAGCTTCAGCCACAGCCCCATCATGTATTATTTTAAAGCCACCCCCTGATCTCTTCTTTGAATGCATGAAAAGTCATGTGAACATATGTGTGTCTGTATTGTCTAGGTACTGTTTTATAACAAATTACCCCAGAACTTAGTAGCTTAAAACAACACTTATTATCTCACCCAGTTTCTGAGGATCAGGAATTCAGGAGTTCC
This sequence comes from Sciurus vulgaris, assembly GCF_902686455.1. Taxonomy (NCBI): domain Eukaryota; kingdom Metazoa; phylum Chordata; class Mammalia; order Rodentia; family Sciuridae; genus Sciurus; species Sciurus vulgaris. The sequence goes on from NC_136477.1 coordinate 4,281,303, forward strand.
AGTATTTGAGGTACAAGGGTATAAGAGTCAGGATTTGGGTATTGGCAGCCAGTGTTTGGATTATCCAGGGTTTCTCACTACAGTCTGGATCTTTCATCCATCTATCTATTTTGTATCACCTATCAATTATCTATCTCTATATTCTGAATTTTCTGTTTTTTTCTACAATGAATTTGAATAACTCATTGTTGTGGGTTAAACTATATAGCCCCCAAAGAAGTATTCAAGTCCAAGTTCACTTACATAGCTATTGGCTGGGGTTCCCCACTGTGTGGGCTTCTCCATAAGGCTGCTCACAACCTGACAGCTGGCTTCCTTCAGAGCAAATGACATGAGAGAGAGGGAGAAGGGGGAGGGAGATGGTCCAAGGTGGTAGCCACAGTGTCTTACAGCTTAACCTTTGAGACTGTGCAGTCGTCACTTAAAATCCATGGGGAATCAGTTCCAGAACCCCCTGCAGTTACCAAAATCAGTGCATACTCAAGTTTCTTTCATAGAGTTATGGATCATTTGCATAGAACCTAGGTACATGCGCCTTAACTTGAAGCCATCTCTCAGTGACATTTAGCACCTAGCACAATGTAAGTGCTATGTAGGTAGTTGAATTACTGTATTACCTCGGGATTCCAGCAACAACAAAAGTCCGTATATGTTAAACACAGATGTGATTTTCTTGAGTATTTTCCCCCAAGGTTGGTTGAATCCATGGATGCAAAGCATGTGGATGTAGAGGACCAACTGTAGTCTTATCAGGATGTATGTACGTACTGATTATCTCTGTGTCTCTCAGTCATTGATCTATTTCTATACACATTACGAATGTTCTTTTTCTTTCAACAATGAATTCCAGTTGAATTGTATCCTCCAAGAGAAGTGTTCAAGTTCTAACCTCTGGAACCTGGGAATGTTACCTCATTTAGAAACAGGGTCTTTGCAGATGCAAAGATATAGTGAGGTCACCTGGATGAGGGCGGGTTCTCATCCAGTGACCGGCATCATTACCAGAATAGGGGAATTCAGACACAGAAATGCAGACACATGAGGGAGGCCACATGAAGGCAGGCAGGTCTGGGAGTGATGCCTCTATAAGCCAAGGAACACCAGGGACTGCTAGCCCGCCAGAAGGCTTCAGGGAGACTGGCCCCAGCCAGCACCTTGACTGCAGACTTCCAGCCTCCTGAACTGTCAGGGATGAATTTCTGTTCTATTCACAATAGCCAAATGGTAGACTGTCCATTGATGGATGAATGGCTACTCCCACAGTGGAGTAGTATTCAGCCACAGAAAGGCAAGGATTCTGACACCCGTGACTGTGTGGTTGGCCTTGAGGACCTGGTGCTCAGTGAAATGAGCTAGACACAAAAGGCCACACCACGTGCTGCAGGATCCACCCACAGGGGGACCCTGGAGTTGTCAGATCCATGGAGACAGGAAGCAGCGTGTGGGTGCCAGGGATTGGGGAGGGGCTGGGAAGTTAGTGTTGAAGGGGCCAGAGTTTGGGGAGATGGAAAATTCTGGAGATGGATGGTGGGGACAGCTGCAAAACATCGTGAAAGCACTTAATGCCACCGGATTGTGAACTTAAACGTGCTTAATGTTGTGTTATTTAAAAAATTATTATTATTATTGGTACCAGGGATTGAACCCAGGGCTGCTTAACCACTGAGTCCCATCCCCAACCATTTTTATATTTTATTTTGAGACAGGGTCTTGCTAAGTTGCCTAGGGCCTTGCTAAGTTTTGAGGCTGGTTTTGGACTTGTGATCCTCCCGCCTCAGCCTCCCGAGTCACTGGGATTACAGGCATGCACCACTGTGCCTGGCAAAATGGTAAGTTTTTTTTTTTTTTTTTTTTTTAACTAGTTTTAGTTATTTAAAATACCTTTATTTTATTTACTTATTTTTATGTGGTGCTAAGGATGGAACCCAGTGTCTCACAATGTGCTAGGCAAGCGATCTACCACCGAGCCACAGCCCCAGCCCCAAGATGGTAAGTTTTATGTCATGTATATTTAACAACAATAAAAATGTTCTAACAAATTTTTTTAAAGCACTTGGTTTGTGGTAATATGACAGCTCTAGAAAACTAATGCACATGGAGAATCAGGAAAAAAAAAAAACAAAAAACAGAAAAATTGGAAGAGGCCATGAATAGAGACTCCCTCCCTGCTCCTGCTTCACAGACAGACGTAAAGACTAAGGCTGGAGAGGGAGTCGTTGCCTGTGCTTGGAGCTGTGCGTGTGCATGTGATGAGAAACAGCCTTGTGTCCCTTCGCTCTGGGTTGATGTGGTCCCAAATCCACCCACCTCTTTTCAGAAAAGAAAACACAATGAAAGAGCTTAGAAAATTTATTCTTTTTGTTCTTTTCCTTTGAAATAACACACAGGCAGGGAGGGGGCATAGTGTTGGTGGAGGAGGTGGAAGCCAGGGGTCCTCTAGCCCCCAACATCCTAGTTCCTCTTTCACAGTCCCTTAATGGGGTTCCCCACGAACTGGGTAGCAGTGGAGAGAGGGGCCCCATCATCCTAAGCTCAGAATCCAACAATAAAGTGCAGAAGGTCTGGGGTGTGGGGAGTTGGGGGCTTGGGTTTGGGGGTGGGGGTTTTGCTCTTCTCTCTGATAGAAAAATAGACCTGGAGTGAGTTTGGGGATTTGGCTTTTTTGTTTGTTTTTGCATAATCGGATGCTTGAGTTTAGGGAAGGATAGTCGATGAGGAGTTGTTCCTGGCTCGCAGATCTTTGAAGCCCCAGAAGGGCTGGCAGTGCTGCGGTGGGGAGATCCCCCATGCCTCTGGCCTCAGACTGCCTCTTTGCCAGCCCCTAAGAATGAGTGGCTGGACCCTCCAGAGGGACTTAGGCTCTGGGGTGTGAGCTGATCAGGTGGGTGGGGGATGGAAGATGCTGCAGGGGGCGGGGTGGGGTTGTCAGAGGGAGCAGTATCCCCCAGGGCCAGGAGGTGAGGCCATGCTGAGGAGGGGGTGGGGGTCAAGCATCGATGTGGTCCTGGGAGCCACGTCTCCTCTCTTGCTGCCTGGCCATGAGCTACATGAAGACATGGGGCAGATCCCCTGGGTTTTCTGGAGCCAGGGAGCTGGGACCTGGGTTTCCGCAGGGCTCCCTAGACTGTGATCCTGTGTCATGGTAGGCTCCCGTGTATATCTGGGATGGGGATGTGTGGGATCAGGATGCTGTGATTGGCCTTCTGGCATCTAGACTGGGGGGTCTGAGCATTCCGGGTACAGGGGTCAAGATCTTGGGATTCAGTGCCTGGAAGGACTGGGGTTTGTTTCAGTATCCAGTGACTGGGACAAGGGAATTTGGGATCTAGAATCTGGAATCCAGCAGCTACAGCTGCCAGGATCCACTTGCTGTGCTGTTGGGTCCCACATTTGTGGTTTTAGGATCCAGAATCCAGTGGGTTGGGGCTTGGGAATCCAAGATCCAGTGGTAGGGGGCAGAGGGCATAGTGCTTGAAAAGTAGGGATTCAGCAGTCGAAGCAGAAGGATCTGGGACCCAGTGTCGAGGTAAAGGAATTCAGGAATCCAGTGGTTGGGGTGAGGGGATCTGGATCCAGTGGTGGGGGCCCCAGGATCTAGGCATTGCACTGTCAGGATCCGGTGGCTGAGGTTTCTTGACATCCAGAATCCAGTGGCTGAGCTTGGAGACAGGGCTTGAGGCATGGCGATCTGTGATTCGCCAGTGGGGTTGGGGATCTAGGATCCAGTGCTACATGAGGGCACTGGATCTGGTACCTGAGGGAGCTGGGATCAGGGTGATGAGGTACAGGGGATGTACATTCCTGTGGTTGGGGTATTGGGATCCATTCACCAAGTTGTGGGGGATCTAGTGATTAAGAGTGGAGGTCCGGGACCCAGTGGGTAGGGAAATGTAGGATCCACCTCTGGAATGTAGGAATGCAGGATCTAGGGAGTTGGGAGGTAGGGGATGAAGGGATGGGGTGTGGATAATTTTGGATCTTGTGGTTCAGGTATTGGATTTAAGTTGCTGAAGTGTGGGATTCAGCAGTTGGGGTACAGAGATCTGAGATCTAGAGTTGGAGTATTGGGATCCAGTGGTCAAAGTGTGGGGATCCTGTGATTCAATGGTTAGGGTATGGGGGGTGAGGATCCAGGATTTGGGTGCTGGGATCCTGTGGCTAAAGTGCAGGGATCCAGTGGTTTGGACTAGGATCCACTGATTGGGCCATTGGTCTCCAGTGGCCAAGGACATCAGTCTGGGGGGTCATCATGACTGGGTGAGGGATCTTGGGGTGGGGGATAGGCTCCGGGTCCCTCACCTGGATGTGACCCCCAGGGCCTGCTTCATGTTCTCGTAGACCACATAGGAGATGCTCACAGCTGGAATGACCTTCATGAAGTTGGGGGCAATGCCCCGGTAGAGGCCCCACACTCCCTCCTGGGACAGGATGTGACGGAGCAGACTCATCATGGAGAGCTGCGGGGAGCCCTCGATGGAGGCTGGGAGGGGCAGGGACCACGTAAGGCTGAAGCTCCTCCCTCTCTCCTCCCTCATACCCCACAGGGCTGGGCCAGGTGGCTACTGCCACAGGAGGAAGGAGGGCTAGACCAACAGTTGAACCTCCCATGGAGAGTCGGACTTTTTAGTCTCCCCACGGTGCTGGGATGGAACCCAGGGCCGTGTGCATACTAGGCAAGCACCCTACCACTGAGCAGCAACCCCCACACCCGTCACAGTCGGGACTTCTATGGTCCTTGGAACTGGCTGCTAATCTTGAGGGCCCAAATTTGGGGATGAATTGAAACAGAGTGTGTGTGTGTGGTGGGAGGAGGTAGAAACATCCTCCTCCTGGCAGTCAGTTCCCCGCTCCTCTTCTCGCTAACTCCTAGTCATCTTCCCAATCTCTACTGCAAAGCCAGCTCTTCAAGGGAGCTCTCCCTGGCTCCCCAGTCCAAGTCAGGATCCTCTTCCTCCCCTTTATTCAACCCTAAATCAAAGGTTAATTATGGAATGATTTATTCAGCATCTTTCCTCCTCTCCAGCCTGAACTCCATGAAGATGGGGACCACGCCTATCTTATTTACTGATACCTCCCTGGTAACCACAAAACACAAATGCTAAAATTCCCAAGGAAATTCTCAGAACAGATTCAGGGAGGGGTAAAAGAAAAATGCAGAGAAAAACAATAACCAACCTGACCCTGACTTTCCTTAACCTGGTTCTTAGCCTCTCCCTGACCCTGCCTGCTATAACTCAGCCTTGCAAATAGAAGCTCAAGTTACCAGCCCGGGAAGGCCTCACAGGGGCCAGCAGCAGCCTCTGGCTATGATTGCCAAGAAGCTCTGCCAGAACTCTTATATCTGCTCTGCTGGTTAATCCTCAGCTTCCTGAGGGTAAAGGACTCCCCTTCCAAAGTTGCCAGCGGGTCAACAGAGGCCCAGAGAAGAGGCAGGACTTATTGAGGCCATCCAAATCCAGGAGGAGTCCAGCCCAGGACTCTACCTGTGAGGAGCTGGGGAAGAGAAGGTGGGCCCCAGGTGGCCACTCCCCTGCTCCATCCTCCCTCCCCAGCCCTCACCTTGGGCCTGCATGCGGGTCCGGACCAGGGCCAGGGGATAACTGGCTATCTGGCCACAGGTGCTGGAGATGGTGCCGCAGGCCAGGAGCACGAGGATCCCTGGGTTTGCCGATTCGTGGCTGTACTGCTGGAGCCAGCGGTTCTTCAGGGTCTGGAGGGGAGAAAGGAGAGGTGTGGGCTGGGAGTGGCAGTCCAGGGCCCTGGCTCTGTAGACCTTGTGGCCAGCTTGGTGCTAGCCCAGTACACAGCGCATCCTTGGACTCTGCAGGCACGTGACCTTCACTTAACCCCCACCGTGGGTGGCAGTGGAATGAGAGTCCCCTGTGCTCTGCCTGCACGGGTCCCTTGGTCCCTTGGCTACTTTCTGTGGCACAAAGGACTTTGCTAGGTTGAGGCCAAGGATTTTGAGATGAGAAATTATCCTGGATGTCCTGGGTGGGTTCACCATCATCACGGGATCCTTATCAGAAGGGGTTGGGCTATAGCTGGTGGCACAGCGCTTGCCTAGCACATGTGAGGTATTGGGTTTGATCCTTAGCGCCACATAAAAATGAACAAAGGCACACTGTCCAAACTACCAAAAAAGAGTCAAGAGAAGGTGGGGTGGGGTGTAGCTCAGTGGTGGAGCCCGCGTGAGAGGCTCTGGGCGCGGTTCCCAGCACCCAGCAACAGGCGACAAACGAAAGCCAGAGTCAAAAAAGCAGATGGGAAGCCGGATGTGGCGCACGCCCGTGGTCCTGTGTACTGGAGGGGCTGGGGCAGGACGATCCCAAGTGTGAGACCAGCCTGGGCAACTTAGACCTTGTCTCAAAATAAAAATTTAAAAGGTGGGGGTGCAGAGTTCAGTGGTGGAGCACTTGCCTAGCAGGCACAAGGTCCTGGGTTCCACCCCCAGTTTAAGAAGAAATAATGAAGACAGAGGCAGAGGTTGATTGATCAATTAGAAGATTCTACACTTTCTCAGAATGTGGAGGAAGGGGCCACATGAGCTGTGTGGGGTACGGGCGCCTCTAAAAGCTGCAAAAGGTAAAGAAAGTTTTCTCCAGAACCTCTGAAAAGTCCGGGGGCCTCAATTTTATAAAGCCCAGCAGGACTCCCATTTTGAACTTCTGACTTTCCTAATTGTAAGCTAATAAATTTGTATTGTTTTAATCCACTCGGTTTGTGGCAGTTTGTTTTAGCCACAGGAAATGAATATGAAACGAACGCGCCCTCCAACGTGGGTGTCTGGGCCACCGCTGTGGGTGTCCCTCCCTCCTCTGCCTTGGATTAGACCTCCTGATGGCTGCCTGCCAGCACTCATGGGCTGCCTGAGGACCTTCTCTGCACCCAGACCAGGACGCTCTGAGCACCAGCCAACAGGAGGCCAGAGCTGGGGAGTCCGCACCCCCAGAAGCAGCCATCAAAGCTCTGGCTGGGCCGATCAGTACTCCAGCTCCTCGGCCCTTTTGTGGGGTGTGTTCTCTGCCAGAGGACCCCAGGGGGGTCGAGCTGTGCTTGCCAAGAGTGGCAGCTTGCTTGATAACACACCATTGTGAACCGTGAACCCCCCAAATGTATGTGGCTCTCTTTTCTCCCCTGCAGTACCGGGGGAGGGAATCCAGGGCCTTGCACATGCTGTGCAAGCACCAACCACTGAGCTGCACCCCAGCCCTGTTATTTTGTTGCTAAGTTGCTGGTCAAAGCACTGAGCAATCCGCTCGCCTCAGCCTCCCAGGTAGCTGGGATGACAGGTCTGTGCCATCACACCTGGCTGTGCTGACAGCTTAGCCTCCGGCGTCTTAGACCTGATCTTTGCAAATAGAGTCTTTGCAGATGTCACTGGCAAAGATGAGTAGGGTGAGCTCTTCATGCGGAAATAAAAGGAGAGCTGCAGAAACACATGAGGTGGAGAAAGCCTGGTGACCGGAGGCAGAGGCTAGCGTCCTCTCTGGTCAAGGAGTGCTGCCGGGCGCCTGGGAGGCAGGCGGGGCATCGCTTGAGCCCAGGAGTTTGAGGGGCAGCCTAGGCAACACAGTGGGACCTTGGGACTGGTGTCAAAAGACAAAAACAAAAGGAAGGCCAGTGATGGCAAGGACGGTGAGGGGCAGCCGCTGGGAGGAGGCGGGAGGGAGGCTCCGCCGGCCCCAGGGGAGTATGGCTCTGGACACTTGAATTTGGGCTTCTGACCTCCAGGACTGGGAGACGCCTTTCCATTGTTCTGACCCAACAGTTGCTGATACTTTGTTGCAGCAGCCCTGGGGAATAGATACACACACCCCAGTGCCTCCTCCAAATACGCCACTAGCCCTGGCATCCCAGTCTCCGCAGCATACCTCCAGGGCAGACAATTTCTCCTACTGGCTGTATTTTGTAGAAATGAAGGGTCAGGGGAAGTTACTTGCCTGAAGCTACAAAATCAAGGTGAGACTAAACATTCAGAGCCAGTGACTCCAGAACCATGTGCTTAGTCTTTAGGGTGGTTAATCCCTTCTGAAGCCTTCTGCCAAAGCTTTCTTGTCTTTTTTTTTTTTGTGGTGGGGGAGGGGTGCTGGGGATTAAAACCAGGGCCTGGTGCCTGCTAGTCAGCCACTCCCCCACTTCCCTGCCAAGGACTTTGTAAGGATAAGACCTTTTGTGCCTTGTCACTGGGGTGGCTTGTAGGTTTCATTTCCTAGGTGAGTTTTAATTCATTGGTAAGTGTCTGCCTGGAACTGGAAATGTTCTGAGAGGGACCCAGTGCTGGGATAGATTAGTAATGTCTGGCCTAGGTGTAGACTAGAGAGTACAGGCAAGAGTTTAGTGTCTTTCTTTGCAAAGAAATAAATAAAAAATAGTAGGTAGCTATTTTACGTGTTTTGTATTGAGGTGGGGTCTTACAGTCTATCTGTATTGCCTAGGGTGGCCTCTAGCTCCTGGGCTGAAGTAATCCTCCTACCTCAGCCTCCTGAGTAACTAGCGCTGGCCACCCCTCTCGGTTTGCCTTTGCAATTTTAATGGTGGTCTTTAGGGTCTGAAGCAGCATTTGTCAAATAGATGTTAAATGAGTTACGAAAAGTTGTTTTGGGGCTGGGGGGCAGCTCAGTGGTAGAGATGGAACCCTGGGTTCCATGGCCAGCGCACAGGGGTGGGGGCAGGGTGGGAGGTGAGTGGCTCTGTCGAAGAGGTTCTAAGATAATTGTTACATCACTTCACTGCAGGACCTGTCAGAGCTGTAAAGGGACTAACAGATTTTGAAACTCCAAGAGAGCACAGGGCTTCTTAAGCTTCTTAACCACTTGAACTTCTTTTTTTGGAAGAAAAATGTATTAAATAGGGTCACCTCCTATTTCTGCTCCCAACCCTCAAGTTTTTCACTGTACTTAGGGCAAACCCAAATCCTCCACGGAGTCCCTGCTGACCTTCTGAGCTCACCTGTGCTGAGCAGCTCCCTGGGCCGCTCAAAACTTGGGCCCTCCAGCCAGCCAAGTTCATCCCTGCTTTGCCTCCCTGCGGCCCCTGCTGCGCTTGCTCCCTCTCCCTGCTGAGGGCGCACTGCCTGCTGGGCTCCAGTGCCACCAGCCCGCCACTGCGTCTGAGGACAAATCCTGTCTTGCATCTTCTGGGAGCCTCTTGGGAGCTGAGACTCTCTTATTTACTGGGTGACCGGGTGCGCGTCCCAGGAGGGCAGGGGTTACACAGGTCTCGTTCCATGTCCTGTGGCAGTGAGCACTGGGACCAGAGACACAGCAGGTGCTCGCTGGACAGGCTCAGTGGATGAGTGAAGGGCCAAAGGAAGAAGTGGAGGTCCGAACACAGTGCGGGAACAGGGCCTGTCTCCTCCCGCTGCCCTGATGCTGGGAACCGGGAGGGCAGGTACAGACAGACTCGGACTGCACAATTTGTGGGATCCATTGCAAAGCACAGGGTCCTATGTTAAAAAAATTACTAAGAATTTCAAGATGACCTAAGCAGAGAACCACTCAGGTGTGGGCACCTCTGAGTGCAGGACCCTTGGTAACTGCACGGCTCTCACGCAGGAAGCTGGCCTGTCCTGGATAGAAAGGTCTGGGGAGGCCAAGTGCAGTGGTCACACCTATCATCCCAGCGATGGGAGCTGAGGCAGGAGAATCAAGGCCAGCCTCAGCAACTTAGTGAGGCCCTATGCAACTTAGCAAGACCCTGTCTCTAAACAAAATATAAAAGGGCTAGAAACGTGGCTCAGTGGTTAAGTGCCCCTGAGTGCAATCCCCTGTACTAAACAAACAAACACCCAAGAGAGATTTGGGGAGGACTCATGGGGGCATCTGCATCTGCCCTAATTGGGAGGACCTGATGACCCCACCAGGAGGAGGCTGAGCAACAGATGAGACTCACGGAGAAACAGCAAACCTCCCCACTCCCACTGGGTGCTGGGCTCAGTTTCTGTAGTGATGGCCGATGCCAAAGCGGGCAGGCCCTGAAGAATTCATCAGCCCAGAGGGAGCCTGGCTCTGGTTCATGCACACCTTTGAGTCTCACCTTTGCCTGCCCTCATGATTCTTGTCAACTAGAGTGGTCCCCAACTCCCAGGGGACCACAGAGGGCTGAACTGTAAGTCAGACTTCCTTGCAGCGATGCCTGGCTGGATGGGGAGTGCAGTGCATGGAGGGGTTCCCCGAGGGAAGAAGGGTGTCCTGTGGGCAGATCACAGGGAAGGAAACGGGGGGGGCTGCCACAGACCTCATAGACGGCCAGATCGATGCCCGCATAAGGGATGATGCCCAGCACGTTGGGCAGGTAGCCTCGGTAGAAGGCGCGGGGCCCTTCTCGCTCCAGGATCCGCAGCGCACAGTCCAGCAGCCCCTTGTACTGACCAGTCCGGCGCAGGGTCAGTCGCGTCTTCAGCACCTGTGGAAATTCAGTTATCCCTGGGAAAGCTGGTCCCCACCACCTGCCCAAACCACACGGCCGGGAATGAAGATATCTAGAGCTGGTACTCCTAAAGTGACCTGTGGCGGCCACCACTGATTTTCCCCCAACGTCTTGTTCCTTCTTCCTTAATAATAGAAGAATAACTTTTGGCAAGCACATAACCACTAGAGAGAAAAACTACACTTCCTGGCTTCTTAGCAGCCACATTACCAGGTCCAGCACCATGAAATAGAAAAAAGAGCTATGCATGACTTTCAGAAGGCGTCCTCAAAGGTGAGGGGGGGTGTTCCCTCCTTTGTGGCTTATTCCTGCTTAGCTGGAATGTGGAATGTATGAGTGGACCACAAGCAGCCATGTTGGTCCATGAGGTGTGTACTACTTGCCATGTTGGTGGAACAATAAGGTAGACAGAAGGACCTGGGTCTCTAACAATCTGAAGCCACCCTTCCAGGCCTGACTTATCATCTCGAGTTTTCACTCATGTTGTCTGAATTTCCTGTCACTTTCAAAATCTTAATGGTATACTATACAACCTGAAACCTGAAATGATTTATCTGAAAGTAGCGATGCCTAGAAATGATACTCCCTGGGAACAAGCATTCTATCCTCAGACAGGGCATATCCATAAACGGCTGGCTGCCTGACCACTGTTCAGTCCAACCAGCACCATGGTCCCCAGAAGTTATGGCTCAGACGGCCACACGTGGGTGAGCCAGGCCTGAAATGGTGCGCTCTCAGAAGTCGAGGTCCTGACCTGGGAGAAGTTACAATCCCCATGCGTGGTGTGGAATGAGGAGTGGATTCGCCAGGACAGCTCCTTCCAGAGCCCCTCCCCCTTACCTCCATGGGGTAGATGATGGTTTGGGCTGTGGCACCAGCCAGGGAGCCAGCCACAAAGCGCTCCTGCACCTGCAGAGTCTCCTGCTGTCCTCGGATGGCGTGCTTGATCTGAGGGTGGGAGACACGGTGGGCGGAGCCTGAGGTGGAGCCTTGCAGGGGCTCTGCTGTTCCCTGGCTTCCACAGCACTGTGATGGGCATTGTGCAGGGAGCAAACACCCACTTTGGGGGACCCCGATCATCCCCCATCCACGAGCCCACCCACAGGTCCCCGAATGTACCCCAGGCTTCCCCATGCCAAACACTCTGCCTAGCCTGCCCTCACCTGCTCGTAGGCCATGAACTTGACAGCTGACTCAGGGGCGATCTTGAGCACGTTGATGCCATTGCCACGCCACAGGGAGAGGACGCCCCCTTCCTGGATCATGCTCCGCAGCCCCCCAAGGACGTTGAGTCGGTTGGTCTTTGAGGCGTGGACCTGAGCGGGGAGGAAAGGCAGCTCTGCCATTCCCTCCGAGGTCCCAGGCCTGGGGGAGGGGCCAGCTCCCTCCAGGGCCCCTCACCTGCATGAAGACCTTGAGGCGGTCCAGAGGAGCTGTGCCTGTCCGTGAGACAGCGCCTGCCACTGCACCAGCCACCAGCTGCTTCCACCACATGCCCGTCAGCTTCTCCTGCTTTGAGAACTCATCTGGTACCGTCAGGCATTCACCAATGTCCAGAACCTGAGGACATTGGTGTGATGTCATGTCATGATGTCACATCATGGTGGAGGTGGGAAGAAGCAATTCAGTCCTAGATAGTGGAGTCTCCTCTATGACTCCCCGGAAGCCCCAGAGAGCCCGTCAATGGATCTCACTTGGAAAGCACAGAAGAGCCCTCCTGGAATCCACTGGGTGCCACCAAAACACCCAACCCAGTGGCCTCCCTGTGAGAGCCTAAGATCCCTCTTGGAGATCTCCACAAATCTAACTGAAGGATCCACTAAATCTCACTAAGGAGCCATCGAATTCCACCAAAGGATCTACAAAATCTCACCAAAGGACTCACAAAATTCCACAGAAAGTTCCTCCAATTCCATTAAAGAATCCCACTCAAGAAGCTGCCACATAATCTCTCCAGAGTTATCAGATCCCACTAAAGGATCCCCTTAAAGGGCATCCCATATAAAGATTCCAGAAGATCCTTTCAGTACTACATAAGATCCAACCAGGAACTTCCCATGTAAAGACCCCAGCAGATCCTTCCAGGGACCTCATAAGATCTCTCAGAGATCTTCTCCATAGGAAGTGCCCCCCAAAAGTCATTCTCCCTTTAGATTCCACTGATAGAACTCCCTGTCAAGGCTCCTATGGATCTTCTGGGGTGGAAGTCTCTGGATCTCATCAGATCCCATGGATGGATCTCCTTCCTACTTCCAGTGGATCCCATTGGACCCTCCAAAGCCAATGGCGTTCTAATTTTTCTGTTCAGTAGCAGAATCCATTATGCAGGCAGAGAGAATCCAGCAGAAAGGGAGCGATGTGGGTTGAGGGTGGGAGGCCTGGAACCCCATCTGGTGAGTTCTTTCTTCCTTGTACCCTCGAACCCCTCCAGCCGCTCCTGGAGGCCTCTGCCTGGAGCCCTGAGTGAGTCTGAATGTTTCCAATTAGACAGCAGAGATGCCCCAGGCTCCTGGACCCCAAATGAAGGAAGAGAGGAACCAGCTTTGCCCCCAGCTGCTCCCAGTTCCTTCTCCGTCTTGAGAGTTGCAGCCCAGCCCTTCCAAGCCCCAAGGAGCCTGCAGCAAGCCCACCAGGGAAGAGGACACAGCTCCCAGGCTGCGAACGCAGCCTCCATCTCACCGTGGAATGCTTCCAGAAATACAGCACATCTTCCACATTTTCCAGGGAATGCAAAAGGAAGTGGTCACGCCATTCCTGCCAGTCAATGGTCATCGTGCCGTCACGGTCCATGCTGGGGTTGGGGTGGGGACAATCTCAGTGCCTGACACTGGGGCGAAGTGCTGCCAGGTCTTGCAGGTTTGGGGCACACTGAGAGCTCTCTGAACTTCTTGCACTGTTCTAATCACACTCCCTGGGTTGCCCTGGGTTGCTTCTTCATGCCGAGCCTCCTGGGGACTTGAATTATTACCCTTATCTTGCAGAGGAGGAGCCTGAGGCTCAGAGTCAAGCAACTGGCCCAAGATCTGTCTGACTTCAAACCCAACTCAACTCTACCCGCTCTGGAACTGGGTCTGGGGCCCAGAATATGGAGGTGACTGAGGGGCCCGAGGGGCCTGAGTTTCTGGGATTTCTGGGGCCCAGGATTCTGAAACTCCAGTGACTTACCTGTGTAGAATTTTTTCCGCCTGCTCCAGTGAGATGGAAATGCCCAGAGCTCGGAAACTCTGCTGAATCTCAGAGACATCGATGTGACCTGCAGAGGGCTCAGAGGTTGGGAAGAGCGAGCGTGGCAATCCTGGGGTATCCCAGGACCAAGGATCAGGGCAGCTTGGAATGGGGCATGGTCTAGCGAGACTAGGGGGTCCAGAAACCCAGGGTGAGGCGTGCACCCAAGGTTGCAGAGACTGCATGGTGGAAGATTTAGGCAGTACTGGGGAGCCCTCTGCTCTGAGTGAATGAATCCAATGGCAACCGCAGGGGTCCCTATGTCACAGGGATTCAAAGACAATATTTAGAACCCACAGATGATGCTTGGGGGATATCTGCCCCATAGGAAATCTAGAAGCAATATGGGGGATCTTTGTCCTTGAGAAATACCTAAGGGGAAAAACCAGGGTCCCCACTCAGGAATGGAAAAGAAGTGGAATGGGCTGGCTGGGACTCGAACCACCTAGTTGAGGGTGAGGAGAATTCCCAAAATAGCCGGTGAGTCATCAGGGAGAGGCAGCCCTGCCCCCTCCTCCAGCGCTGCCAGTTCTAACTCCATAGGCCCCATCCCCCGCCTGCAGACTGGCTTTACCGTCCTGGTTCCGGTCAAGGCTGTGGAACATAAGTAGTAGGCGCTGTTCCCGCTCCTGCAGGTAACGGGTGAATTCCTCCAGGTTGAGCCCGCTGTCTGGATCAGTGTCACCCTCAGGGGAGAGTCCCTGGCAGAAGGGAGGGGGACATAGGGGCTCCAGGAGGCTGCTCCCCCACCTGGAGGAGGCACAGTGAGCATCATGCCACAGGAACCCTGAGCCCCCAACACCTGGAGGAAGGGAACAGGGAACATCACCCCTCCCATATCAGCTCACTTCCCAGCAAGACGCCCAAGACCACAATAGGTATGCGAGGTGCATGGCATTGTCCAGTTTTCCTGGCAAGCAAACTGAGGCTCTGCAAAGTCAAGAAACTGGTTCAAGGTCAGAGCTGGGAAGTGGTAACCTTGGGTTCCTCCAAAGCCTGTCCTCCCAGCTGTCTCTTATGAAAAAAAAAAAAAACAAAAAAAAACAAAAACAAAAAACTGTTCACAGGGCAGTTTCAGGGGTTCCCTTTAGAAACAGCCCGGGGCAATGTGGGGCACGACAGATCCCAGCCAAGCCACCACAGGGTCTCCATATTACCCATCTGGAAAGTGGGAGTTTGGACTGAAGGTGGCAAGGATGCTGTGGAGCTGCTTCAGGGACACCTGGGAGCTACAGGTATGAGGGACCCCTGCAAGGCAGGGGAGAGAAGGCAAGTTTCTGCCTCCAAAGGTACATAACAGCTGAGGGTGGCCTTGGACAGGCTGGAGTCCCTAGCTGGGGCAATGAGCCAGGCCCAGGAAAGGGCAGGCTGGGAATGTAAACAGAGAGACCGGGGCAGCTGGCTGGGAGGGCAGTGGGTGTCCCGAGGGTGGGAGGGCGTGTCCTCTGGATGTAGGAGCAGGGCACGTCTTGGGCTGTGCGAAGGCCAGAGGAGGGTGTGTCACAGACGGTGGGCAGAAAGGCTCCCAGCTCTATTCCCTGGCGGACATCCCCATCCCCGAGGGTACCAGGTGCTGGCAGCCAAATTGCAGGCCTGGGGCCTTGGCGGCCCTGTCTTGCGGTCCCGTTAGGCCAAACACCGGTGGGCAGGGGGAAGGGAACCGAGACAGAGGTCCTGGAGTCCAGCTACAGGTAGTCCCAGGCGGCTCCGGCCGCTCCATTCAGGGTCTCGGGTTACTGGGCGGGCGGGGGCCACAGCGCAGTGCGCCATGAGGGGTCCCCGCGGGAGTACCTGTTGGGCGCCACGGTCTGGGTCGCCCCCGCCCAGCCTGGCCAGTCCCTGGCGCAACTCGTGTACGTCCACGCGGCCATCCTTGTTACTGTCCAGCTCCTCGAACAGACGACCCCAGCGCTGCTGCCGCTCCGCGTCACCTGCGCCCCCCCGCATGGCGCCTGCCCGGGGGGGAGGGGAGGCCCGGCCGCGGCGGCCTCAGCGGGGGCTTTGCGGCTCCCCCTCCCCCCCGGGACCCCGCAGGACTAGCCCCGCGGCCACTGGCACCGCAGCCTCTGCGCTGCCTGCGGGGCTCTGGCACTTGCTAGAGGTGCTAACTGCTAGCCGTCGCCGCCCGCGCCAGAACTTGCGTCTCCTCCTCCGACCCGCATGGGGCGGGTGTGTGGTACCGAGGGCGGAGCTGGGGGCGTGGGGAGGGATGTCTAGGATGCTCCGGTTTTGCACAGCCCCAGAGCCCCAGGACTTATTTTGAGAAGAGAGGATAGGGAATTCAGTGTTCTCAGTTCTGGTTTTAGAGTTCCACCTGCTTACCTCAGTTTACCCTTTTCTCCTTCCCTAAAGAGAGCGCAGGAGGGAGATGTCAGGGTTTGGGTTTCATAATCTCTTTCCACTTGACCTCCCTCTCCTGCTAATCCTTTTCAAGAACTAAATTTCTCGCTTTTCCCAGACGTACGCAAGAACCCTGAGCAGGCTAAGCTCTTCGTCTGCCCGTCCGCGCATGTCAGATTCCCGACTTAGTTATAGAAACAGAAGATCAAGAGGCAGTGCTCCGCTTTCTTTCATTCCGCCCGCGCGCCTTCTTTCTAGGTCGCACTCAAATAGGGAAACGAAAGATCAACACGCGGCGCGGCTGCACAGTCCCTTTCCTATAGGCCAGAGGCCTCTGAGCTGCGCCGGTTTGTGCTTCCTCGCCCGCCCACCTGGGCGGGGCCTCCAGCTGACCCTAGGTTGCCTCGAGCTCCTCAGTCCCACCGCCCTCCAGGCAGTTTTAAAGGGGCGGATCCAGACATCGGGCTGGTTGCTCGCTCCTGACCCCTCTGGCGGACGTCGGTGTCCCGGACGCGGCTAGGGATAAGGGTCAGGTGGCGGAGCACTGGAGATGGGGCCCTCGCCAATCGCTCTAGATGCACCTGCCTAACGTCCCGCCCACTAGTTTCGGGTGCAGTTTCTCGACTCACCATCAGGGGGAGTGGCGCCCACTGGACAGAAAATAATATAATAATAATAATAATAAATAATAATGTAACAACAACAACCACCGCAAGCTTTGATTCAGTGCACGGCACATGCCAGGCCGTTTACTCACTTCTCTCATCGTCCTCGTCAGGCCCCTAGCTTTCCTTCTTTACGGATGAGGAAACACGGTCATACTTTCCAATCCTAATTCCCGCTAAAGGGTAAAGGGATTTAAACAGATCTGGGACCCTTGACCATCTTCCTATACTCAGGAGGGATTAAAAAAACCCAGGCGCGGTGGTGGACGCCTGTCATCCCAGTGACTTGGAGTCTGAAGCAGGAGAACGGCAAGTTCGAAGCCAGCTTGTGTAACTTAGCGAGGCACTCAGCAGCTTATCTAGAGAGACACTGTGTCAAAAAAAAACAAAAAACAAAAAACCATATCAAATCAAATCAAAAGGACTTGGGGTGCATTTCAGTGGTAAAGTGCAGCTGGGTTCAATCTGAGTATCAAATACTGCTAGTACTACTACTCATTTATTGATCCTGGGGATTGAACCAAGGGCGCTTTACCACGGAGGTACATCCCAGTCCCGTTGATTGATTGATTGATTGATTGATTGATTGATTGATTGATTGATTGAGACCGGATCTCTCTCGCTAAGTTGCTGAGGGTTTTGCTAAATTGCATAGGCCGGCCTAAAACTTGTGACCCTCCTGCCTCAGCCTCCTGAGTGGCGAGGATGAGAGGCATGTGCCTCCGCTCCCAGCTAACTTTCTTTTAATCATCACTCTACCCAGGAGTCCTCTGGAGGGCTCCTGTGACTGTCGTCTCACTTCATCCAAAGATACAACTTTGAGGGCTCCTTTGGTTCTCACTCTGCCTCTGTCCAGAAAGGTGTGCTTGAGTAGGTGCGTCTCAAACAAATCTCTGAAAGCTCGTAGATGTTGTCATTCACCGGTGTTCCTTGCAGGTGCCCTAAAACATTTGGGATACAGGTGTTTTCCTGTGGCGATGCCCCAAGTGTGTGTTTTCTCACAAATGCTTCCCTGACAGGTGGGCCTCGGTATACCTAAACCTCTGTCCTGATGATTCTCCCCACAGATGTGCTTCAGTGTTGAGTGTGCCTGCGGCGTCTCCAGGCCTTCCCTTCTATACAGGCGTTCTTTATCCAGGGCAGTTTCTGTCACCTCACAGGTATGTTTCGCAGCAGGTGTTCCTCTGTGAATGCACTGTACAGCTCCCCCACAGGTGTGTTCCGGTAAGTATTCACCTATATGGGCATGTTTCCATATAGTTGGGTCCCATGCAGGTGTGTCTTAGTTATTTCCATACCTTTCCACACAGGAATTCCTCCATACAAGTAGCGTGCCTTTCGTAGGTGAGACACGCAGGCGTAGGACACCCAGGGGCGCTTCAGACTGATGTTAGTTACAATGCAGATGTTTTCAACACAGGTATGCTTTCATTTGGCTACACTCCGAATGGATGTGATCCCACGCAGATGTCTCCGTAAGTATTCTTACACGTGCAGGTGTCTTCTACACGGGTTTGCTCCCAGCCAGGTGTTTACTACACAGGTGTTTTTTCATTAGGAGCTCCCCATCAGTCTACCCAGGCACGGGTGCCTCATTCACAGCTGTCTGTATGCCCCTAGTGTCTGCACACCTGTACGATCCTACAGTGTGCCCTAAACACAGGTGGAATGTCCTCACACCTGCGCGCTTCGGCCCTTTCACTCCCCCCCACACTGTGGAACTGGGTTCCCGTTACAGGTGCGCCGGCGGCGCGGCCCCGCCCCTCTTGACTCCGCCCTCTCTTCTAGGCTCAGGTGCACAGGCCGGAAGTGCGGTCCCCTCCCAGGTGAGTGACTAAACTTTCCGGGTCACGTGAGCGGGCGGGGCTGGTGGGGTCGGAGCGAGCGACCGACGGACTGACCCAGGGTTCGGGTGAGGGACCGGGACCGGGACCTGTGTGAGGTCAAAGACGTCTGGGCCAGGTAGGGAGGACCGACGCTCAGCCTGGCCGCTCCCCACCCCCACCCTTCCCCTTTCCCGGCCCAGGAACGCGGCCCCGGAGTTAATTTTTAATCTCTCAAGTCTGTCGGCGGGGGCGGGGCGGAATCCGGGGTGTCCTGGCGCTGGTCGCCTCTCCCCTGGGCCTGCGCCTGTGTCCAGCCCCCAACCCCACGCTCCCGCCTCTCTCCTCTGGTCCCCAGGTGCTGGGTTTCAGGTACCCCCGGCCCAAGATGCGGTAGAAGCGGCGAGCGCGAGAAGCCCCGGCCGTCGCCCAGCCCATGGCGACCCCAATCCTGGGGCTGCTCTTGGCGCTCGGCCTGCCGCTGCTGCCGGCCCTCTGGGGTCGAGCCTGCGGACAAAGTAGGTACCCACCCGGGGTGCGGGGTCCGGATTCCCGGGTGTCTGCTGAGCGGGCTCCGAAGTGCTGGGCACCTGGGGCACAGAGAGGGTCAAGAACTGGGAAGTGGGCATGGGTCGCCTTGGGGAGGGGTCTACGGGTCAGGCCCGGGCGGAAGAGTTTCTGACTCCTTCCTCATGCAGTGTGAGCCGGTCTAGCAGCACTGAATTCTCGAGGGGGTGGAATTTGTGCGCTGGGGTGCCGGAGGAAGGGGCTCCACCGGAGCAGGTGAAGGGAAGGAAGCTGTGGACCTGAACGCCTGTGGAATGGGGTTTTGCAGGGACTCAGCCAGGAGGGGGTGGCCTGGATCCCAGGGTCCGGGTTGACATGGCGAGCCTTAGGTGTGGACTCAGCCAGCCACTCAGCCCTTCTGCAGTTTCAGAAGCCTGGGGGGCAGGCATGAGTCAGGTACTCCAGGGCAAGGCAGGACGCCCAGGTCCTTAAGGGCCCAGGGCCAGAGTGGTGGTGGGGGGGGATGGTCGGGCTTCCGGCCCCCAACTCAACACAAACAACTGATGGCTGATTACTCCCTGCTGAGCTCTGCTGAGCTCTGCTGAGCTGGGGCTGGCCAAAGGCTCACACTGCAAGCAAGGTCTGGGTGGTAGTGGGGGTTGGGGGGCTTCCGGGCCACTGTAATCTCTGTTCCAATGGGAGACTTGGGTGAGCAGTTTTAATTGGGGCCTGTTGCACTTGTGGGGAGGGGTGCCCCAGGAAGGTGCAGAGGGGCTGAGATGGGAAGGATAGATGGGGACCGATTTACCCTCTCCCCCAGCCCCCACAGCACCGAACCCTTCTCTCAAGAATGGCACTACCACGCCCGCTGGCCCCGACTCCAGTGAGGGTCTGGTGAGTTGGGGTTTATGTGGGAGGAGGGCAGCTGGGATACTATGTAGGGGTCCTCACATAGCAGGTGGAAGGGACTGCCTCCTTAGTCCCTGGTGGCAAGTCAGGGTGGCACTGGAGAGCCCCAAATGTGAGAGCGTAGAATACCATTGGGGCAAATGGGGAGACCTAAGGTCCCAGAATAAGGACACTAAGAGCCCTGGCAGGAGCCCCCATGCCAATCATAAAGGACCCAGAGCTGGCAGGTGTGGTGGGGGCAGGAGTCCCAGATGTGGCAGGTGGGGAGCCTTGGGCCCCCAAAGTAGATGAGGATCCAGGAACCCCTGGTGTGTGTGCTGTGTGCATGGTGGGGGCAGATCACCCAAAGTGGCAGGTCATTTTGGGACACATATGTGCATGCACATACTGGGAATTAGGAGCTCATTTGGGGGTGAATGGGATCCTCAGATTCAGGTGGGTCACACCTGTCCTCTCTCGCATTCCCCGTAGTCTCAGGCGGCCATTACTGCCATCATCGTGGTCTTCTCCCTCCTGGCTGCCTTGCTCCTGGCTGTGGGGCTGGCACTACTGGTGCGGAAACTTCGGGAGAAGCGACAGACAGAGGGCACCTACCGGCCCAGCAGCGAGGAGCAGGTGGGTGCCCGGGCGCCACCGCCCCCCAACCTCAAGTTGCCTCCGGAGGAGCGGCTCATCTGAAGGCTGTGGCCAGCTGCAGCTGCCCACCCTGCCCAGGACTCCCCAATACCCCTGCGCACACAGCAGCCGCCACTGAGACACCAGCCCCTGATGACTCAGGAGGACTTGGGGGGACCAGGGGACGCTGGCCTGGTGGGCTCTGCAGCATGCTGCCTCTGCTTGACTCTGCATGCAGCTGGGGGTGCCGGGGCTGGGGACCCTCCCGCTTGCTGCACCGTTTCGCTGTTGTGAACTGTCCCCCTGCGGCAGGCCCTCCAACCCCCTATCCTTTCTTTCAGTTCTCTCACGCAGCGGAGGCCCACGCCCCCCAGGACTCCAAGGAGAAGGTGCGGGGCTGCCTGCCCATCTAGGTCCCTCCCTCCCTTCCTCGGCTCCCTTCCTTGCTGTGTGACCTTGGGGGAAGGCAGCGCCCTCTCTAGGCAGTCACACTCACCCAGAGCTTGAGAATAGAAGGGAAGAAGGTGCTTCAAAGACTTGGCTCCTGAGGCAAGGGGCCTGCTCACTTTTTATACATTTATGTAACATTGGTAGTGAGGTGTAATAAAGCTTTTTTGAGTTGGTGGGAACATTAGTCTAGATGGAGAGATGAAGGTAGAGACGAGCTGTAAGGTTCCAGGGCTCCTGGAGGACAGTGGCTTTTAGATGCACCTAGGAGCTGTTAGAGGCCGCCCCTGGAGCAGGGAACAGGTGGGTTTTGAGCAGAGGGTAGGCCCTGGATAAACACACCGGGACAGACCAGCTTTGGGCTCCTGTGGCTTTATTGAGGGTCCAGGGTCTCCTCCACACCCCTGATCCTTAACCTTCAAAACACTTCTTAAGATCAGCAACTCGAGGTCGCCTCCTGGCCTGGGGCTCTTGCCGGTCACTGGTGGGTGAGGTAGGGGCATCAGGGGCTCCTGGCTCCCCGGGGGACTGGGGGTGAGCATGCTCTAGCAGGACCTTGGGAGGCTGGGTTTTGGGGTTCTCTGGAAAACTGGGGACTGGGGAAGCCTCAAGGGACTGGGATGTCCTGACACTGGCCAAGTTGGGCTCCGTGGGGTCCAGAATTTGGGGGATTTTCGGAGGGCTGGGCTGGGTGTTTGCCATGGGGAGTCTGGTGTGAGGGTGCTCCCAGGCTGTAGGATGCCCAGTTGCCTTTTGCACAGGAGAAAGATGGAGGGTTGAGGGCTCAGTGAGAGGAGAGGACCCTGGGTCCCCTTGGCTGCTTGTGTCTGCAGAAGCGGTGTGGAACTGGGGTGCAGAGATGATTTCTTGACTGGCGACTGAGGACAGCTGGGAATTGGGGTTCTTTGAGGAGCAGGTGATTTCCAAAGATTGTGTGATTTGAAGGGATGACAGGTCTGCAGGCAGGGACAGGGGCTGGGGCTCTGGCAGTTTCTCCTCCGGCTGCCATCTTGCTCTTCCTGGTATGTCAGGCTGGGTGGGGCATGGGTGGAGAGAGGGCAGGCTGCTGACTTTCAGATGGGAAAGAGCTGGCAGTTTGCACGGGCAGTTGGGAAAAGACTGGGCGATAGGGAGGCCCCCTCACCAGGCTGAAGCAGCTGTCCAGGTCCCCTCCGTGACAGCAGTCTAAGCTCTGGCTTGGCCTCAGGCTGCCCATGTTCTTAGTTTGTATACTCAGACTGTCTAGGATCTCGCTCAACAGATCCAGTTCTTCTCCAGATCCCAAAAAGTTGCTGTCCAGAACTTCCTCTGCCCATGGGCCCTGGGAGTCCTCAGGGCTCAGAGGAGGTGTCCTGGGGGAGAAAGGGCAACCCAAGTTGCCTGAGACCCCAGCCCTGGTTGCTCTGCTCTAAAGCTCGGGGAGCCTCCTGATCCGCCCTGGTCTTCCACTTCCAACATTGGTCCCCTTTGAGTCTTACCTCTCCCCCAGGGGCTCAGAGAGTCCCTCTTCCAGCTTAAGTCTCCTGCTGGGGCGGAGGGGTCTGCTCTGCAAAGGACAAGTGTCGGGAGGACAGTCATGTGGAGCTGCAGAGTTAGGGGCTGGGGCTCTCTGGAGGAGGGCGAGTTTGAAGTGGGCACCAAATTTTGGTGTATACAAGGAGTGAGGCGAGGTGTTCAGGCAGAGACTGGCGGTGGGCGAAGGATTTTGTGATAATTCCAAGTGTGTGCCTGGGGAAGACATTCTTACCTGTCCGAAGTGCTGGGTGATGGGCAGGCGCTGCTGCAGGTGATCTGAGCGGCTGGTGAGGGTTATGGTCCTCAGGGAGCCTCCCCTCTGCAGGCCAGAGTCCCCATCCTAGGAAGAGGATGCGGAACTGGGGGCCTGCCTCCACCCCCTCCCCCTTGGGGCCTTGGCCATCGATCATTGATGGCCTTACCTTGTACAGTAGTAGGCTTTGCATTCCTTTCAAGCCACTCTTGGCCTATGGAAAAGCCAAGGGGAATTAGACCTATGGATGACTGGACACTGGGCATCTGAGATCAACCCCGTGGCCCCTAGGACAGCTGTGCTTTGCATGGGATCTGTCTCCGTGTCTTCCAAATATGTTCACTACTCCCCAAGCACCACCTATGAAGTCAACAAACTTTTGCCCCCTTGACTAATACCAAAGGAGCATTTCTGGAGGTCTAGCCCCACATAAAACAGGGAGTGGCCACACAGCCTTGTAAAAATGTGTCACCATCTCCATTGAACAAAGAATAAACTCGGACCATTGTAAGCCTCAGGAAACTTTCGGCTTTGGAGAGAAAAAGAAACAAGGGCAGAAGCTGGGATGTATCAGCCGAGGTCAAGCATCTCCAGTGAATCCTGGCTGTCTGTTTTTAATGGGCGAAAAGTGCTTCTGACATAGCCGAGCCTGCGGGGGGAAGCGAGCGGGAGAACTGCCCGGCTTGGCCACCGCCGCTTCAGTTCTGATGAAGGCCTTTGCAGGACCACGTCTGTCAGGGCTCAGTGACCCATTGCCCATGGAGCCTCGAAACCCATCCCCTCCCCCTCGTCACCCTGCACTCCTGGCCTGTCCTGCCCAGCTCACCGAGCGGTACATGATCCTGACGGCTGGTTGGGTTTTGGCCTTGACCGAATGCAGGAGAGCACCTCCGCCTTTCTAAGGAAGAAGGTCACCAAAGGAGAGACTTGGGATCTTGGGGCCACTACACTAGGGCTGGGCCCTAGGCCCCACTCCCCACCCTGGGCTGTGTTGCTGGCCAATTCCCCCACCTCCGTAAATGAGCATAATCACGACCCTATTGGGGACTATTGTGGGATTAAATTAATCCAATTGATATGGAACAAGTGTTTGGTGTTACTACCTTTAGGTGGTCGGCCCAGAGCTGATAGGAGCGGAGGGTGCCTGGGGGAGGAGAGCAGGTGTCATCCAAGGCAGGCATAGGGGGTGGTCCTGGTGGGGTAGGAAGCTGGGGGCCAGCGGGGGCTCACCTGCGGAGGCCCCGCAGCAGCTGATCTCCTGCTCGAATGCATCCGAGAAGCCCTCCCCGGAGTTGAGCTTGTCCAGCCGGGCTTCGATGAACTGCGGAGGGGGACAGGGTCAGACACGCTCGGATGTAAGGGCTGTGTCTGCCAGCGCCCCTTCCCCTGTAGAAGCCCTCCAGCCCCTCCAGTGGTCCAGATTCCTGGACCCACCTCATGAAACAGATCCAACTCTGCCCTGCCCCCAAGTCGGGACCTGTTCCCAGGGATCCGATTCCTTTACTGGGACCCAGACACCAAACCCTGCCCTTCCAGCCCAGTCCATCCCCTCCTGAGAGCCTATAATACTCAATCCACCTTCAGGGATTCCAGAACCAAGCTCAGCATGGGAGGGTTTTGGAGTTCACCTACCTTCTCGCAGGAACCCGGAAGTCCCTCCGGCTTCCCGTTCCCACATCTCTAGGACCCACAAGTCTATCTGCTTCCTCCTCCACCCAAAAGGGAGTCCATAGTCAGGACCTGCCCTCTAGAGTCTCAGATGACCTCCCAGGACCCAAAAGGATGCCCACTTAGGGATCCAGACATTTGCACCTTCCTAATCCCTCCCGAGTAGGTCTTGTCCCCACCAGGGGGGCCCTGGAGTGAGGGAATCCCTGGGAGCAGCCCCAGCACTCCAGAAAAGCCTGAGGTCTGCTCCAGCAGTGCCTTGGGGGCTCCGAGGCCACCCTCCCCTCGCCCAGGGCCCCACCCCCAGGAGCCCAGCAGGCCCTCCTGGCTTCACCCGCAGGGTTCTGGCGCACCTGCTTGAACAGCTGCAGGTGCACAGCCCGCTGGTGGAAGGCCTGCAGGGGCGCCCCAGGCTTCTGGGCCAAGAAGGCTTCTTCATTGAAGGTTACAGGCTGGCCCTGGAAGAAGGAGTCCCATCCTGAGCTTCCAAAGGCTCTCCTGATCCCCAGCCACCTCCTCATTCTACCATGAAGCCATGTGGCAGACTTTAATTGCACTCCTGCTGTGTTCCTGACCCCATGCAGGGAATGGGGGGGTGGCCATGGGATGGACCTGGTCTTTTACTCGGACAGAGTTGGGAGCCTTGGGAGAGCGGCGGAGCAGATATGGGACCTGACTCAGGTGTCCCCAGGTAACCTCTGGCCCCTGCTGGGAGGAGACTGTGGAGGGCAGGACAGAGGCAGTGCAGGGGGAGGGCAGTCCTCTTGGGGAGAGGACTCGGGCACCTGTCGGGGTGGGCACAGAGGCCGCGTTGTAAACTGAGAGCTGACAAGAAAGTCAGATGTAAGTGACCCTGGAATCCCCTCAGTTTTTATAGAGTAGTTGTGGAAAATGGGCGTGAGGGTGAGGGAGCCCCAAAGTGAGCAGATCAGGGTTCTGGCTTCCATCCTCACCCACTCCACGTGGGGCTT
Organism: Sciurus vulgaris; assembly: GCF_902686455.1. NCBI lineage: Eukaryota > Metazoa > Chordata > Mammalia > Rodentia > Sciuridae > Sciurus > Sciurus vulgaris. Next base: position 4,306,672 of record NC_136477.1, read on the forward strand.
CTCCAAGCTTTGGTTTTCTCATCTTTAAAATGGGGCTTTGATAGTACCCATCTCAGGGTGGGCATTAAATAATAGCACGACCCGGTATTGATGGAGTGCTGGCTACTTGCCAATACGACGCAAACAATCCTTTTGGGCGGGTACTCCCCGCATCCCCTTTTACAGAGGTGCAAACAGAGGCACGAAGTCAGTCCTCCATGAATGCTAGATGTTACTAACACTGTGAATCTTTCAGGAACCCAGAGAGGGATTGGGAGCCGGGGAAAGAGAGAGCGCCAGCGCGCACGAGCCAGCCAGAGACACCTCTCCCTCGGCATCTGTCTCTGCTGCTCACCGGGCTGCAGACCAGCGCATCGCGGTAGCCCCCAAAGAGCAGGGCCTGGGCTTTGAGGAAGAGACGGGACACTCCTTCCCCAGGGCTCAGCGCGACCTTCCTTAATCGTAGCCTCAGCAAGGACACCTGTAGGACAAGAGGTAGGCACTGAGTGAATAGATGTGGGGCCTCCGGCTCTGGGAGAAAGAGGGTGGGAGGGGGTGACCCTGACCACGTCTGGGGGCAGCGCCTGCACATCGTCGAAGGGCGTCTCCAAGGTATTGGAGTCTACGTTCATCACCACGACGTCCTCCAGGGCCTTGTCGCGCACTCTCTGCAAGGGAGGGTCTCTCTCAGAGTCTCAGGATCCCTCCTGGTGGGGAAGGGGATCCCTCCCGCCCAGCCACCTCTAGGGTGGTGGTTCGTTCTCACCTCGGCAAGACTTGCATGCACTCCAATGAGGTAGGGCATAGGCGCGCTGCGGACCGAGGGCCAGGGTCATGCAGGCACTGCCCGCCCCCCAGGCTCCGGGGCCTCTTCCCTAGGCCTGCCTCACCCCAAGTCCCGCATTCCTCACCAGCAGTAATCCAGTAGGTGCGGTGGCAGCGTGGGGATCAGCACATGTTCCCAGCGCATGGGGTACAGGAGAGCGCAGGACGCGTGGACGCACGACGTCAGCTGGAGTCGGAGGAGGGGTTTTAGTCAGTCTCCTAGCTTCAAGGACCCTCTCTGAAACGGTAGCTCCAGACTTTCCCAGACTCCTATGTCTTCTCCCCGACCCTTCGGGGTAATGGGGGAAAACTCGCCCCGCTTCAGGAATCAGGTTGAGACCAAGAATTTGTCTAATTACAGTCCGCTCTGGGTACCAGCGGGTTCTGCAAACGCGAATTCAATCAACCTTGGGTCCAAGATATTCCGAAAAAAATTGCATCTGTGCTGAAGGTTTTTTTCTTTGTCGTTATTCCCAAACAATGTAGCATAACGACTATTTACATAGCATTTACATTGTATTAGGTAGTTTAAGTCACCTAGAGGTAATTTAAGTCTATAGGAGAACATGTGCAGGTTCTATGCAAATACTGTGCCATTTCAGATAAGAGACTTAAGCATCTGTGGATTTTGGTATCTTCTGGGTCCCGGAAGCAATTCCTCGAGGTTACAGTGTTACAGAGGACTGTCTTGTGCTTCTCAGTGGGTGGAGCCAAGACTTCAACTTCTCTCTAATCCCTCCCTCTAAGGGGCAGAGCTAAGATCCAGCGCGCCCTGGTCCAGTTCCTAGGGGTGGAGCCTTAGCAACCCTCCGCTGACACCACCCCTAAAGAGGAGGGACCGTAAGGCAATCCCTTTGGCCACGGCTGCAGGGCGGTGGACCGGTATTCGGACCCCACCCATCTATTCCCCTAGGGGCGGAGCTAGAATTTAGTGCTCACTGATCTTATCCCCCCCAGAGGGCGGAGCCAAGGCTGCTCTGATCTATAGGGTGGCACCTGGACTTTGCGTTCCCAAAAAGGAGGAGCTACCCGCCCCACCACCATTCCACCTGTAGGAGTGCGGCAGGACTCGGGTCTCTCTGAGTGGGCTGCAGCGCCCACTGTCAGTCCCTCCCATTGCCTCCTCCCCCAGGCCTTCTGTCCCCCGCCTCACCGTGCTGAGCTTGCTGGCTGTGAGCAGGACCCTTCGCTCGGCTAAGAGCGCAGCGAACAGGCCCACGATGTTCTCATCCTTCACCGCCACCACCAGCTCTGTTAGGTTTCTCTGAGGAACAGAGGGTCACGCGCTGAGCGTGACCAGATGCCAAGATCTGGCATCTCACTCTGGGTGACGGACCTGTGCCCGCCCTAGTTGGCTCCCGCGTCCCTACTTACATTCTCAGGAATGGAGGGCAGGGAGCCAGAGTCGGGAGCCACAAAGCAGGAAAGCTGGTGGGGGCATTGGTGGGGGTAATCAATCAGTCTGCGAGTTGACCTCACTTGGGTGCCCAACCTTCCAGGGGTCCCGATCCCCCCTCACCAGCCTGCTGTTCCCGGGGGCGGGAGGGAGTATTCCGTGCACACTGGAGATGGTCACTCCGCTGCCCTGGGGGACAGGTATAGCTGTGTGTTCCTCAGGGCTGGGGTACATCCTCCTCATCCATCTAGCGTCCAACACCCAGGAGTTGGGAGCTACTCACCAGCTCCAGCCCTCCTGAGACCTGGGGCCCAGGAGGGGGTTGCTGCAGCAAGTTTAGAAGAAGTTCTTCAGCCTCGGAGACCTGGGTAGATATGGGGACATGTCTGAACCAGAAGGAGGGTTTGGGACTCCGAGGGCTTTGGCTCAGGCCAGGTGGCCTGTGAGGTGCCAAGGGACTCAAGACTGGTCTGGGAGTTCAGAGAAGGATGGGAGACAAGGTGGGGCAGGAGGCTGGGACTCTGGCAGGAGTGACAGGGGCCGGTGGTGGGGAGGGTTAGTCTCACTTGGTCCTGAGCTAGGAAGTCCCCCACTGTGTTCAGTAGCTTGTAGAATACCTCAAACCATGGCAGATGACTGCGGAGAGAGGAGAGGCTTCATGAAGTGCCCTGAGGCTGGTGTGTCTCACCCTGCCCCAGACTCTCATTTCTGTACCTGAGGATGCACAGGCAGCTCTGAGCACCAGCTCGCAGGCGACAGAAACCGAATCTTCGGTTGCCCGCCAGGTCCGTGAGGGCGAATGTGAAATGCTGGACTGCAGGGCTGGGGGGCTCCCTGGAGGTGGCCAAGGCTCTTGAAGAGTCCTGACAACCCACTTTCCCAATGCCCCCCCCTCCAGCAGTGCTCCTAGGACTGTGCCCCCCAGGGTGGGCCTTGGGTGTCCAGGTCCTTGGTTTTGTGGGTCACTTGGTACTTGAGACAATGAGTTCATTGGTCCCTAGGTCCCTGTGCACACAGTTGTCGGGGTCTCTGATTATCAGGGTCCCTGGGTCTCCAGGGCCCTGTGTGCATGGGTCTCCAGATGGCTGGGCTGCTGTGTTTTACCCTTAGGCTCCTAGAGAGCCTGGGTCCCTTGGTCTCTGCTCCTTTCCATACCTTTCTACATCAAAAGGGAAGCAAAACTTGGGCACCATCTGCATAGCTTCCTGGAGGAGGAAAGAAGCAAACTGACAACGAGGTTGGGAACCCCTGGGTTCCAGGACCAAAGCACAGAGCCCCAGCCCTCTATGGGACTGGCCCTGGTCCTGAGGGAACAAGAAGCCCGCCTGAATACCTGGTCCCTGAAGTCCGGGGGAAACTGCCACAGAATGGGGGGATCTGTAGGGGAGAGTGGACCTCTAAGTCCAGGGCACCAAGCCCCCTGCCTCCATTCCCACCCCCAGGACCCCAACTTACCCTCCTGCAGGGAGGCCGGGCAGGCCGCTTTGAAGAACCAGTCAAACACAGCGGGGGGACCCCCTCTGTGGGATGGAAGAGGGCTTAGTGGATCTGTGTGTGACCAGTGTGCTGGTGTGATGTGGCCAGCGTCTGTGGGGGTCTGTAGCTCTGAGGGGGCTCTCTGTGCCGGTGCCTTGTTGGCGCAGGCCTGTGAGTGTGCGGCAGAGCCAGGGCACGGCAGTGTGTGCGGCTGTGTGGGACTGTGCGTGGTTGAGGCCTGCTTACGCGAGCGTTCTGTGCGGCAGAGCGAGAGTGGGGATGAGGTGCCTGTCTTTCCTTGCCTGGCTGCGAGTGCTTTGGATGAGTGGGCATCTCCGTGGTTTGCCCATGTGCCCTGTGTGCGATTTCATGGCGTCCCCGGGGCTGACCCCACCTTCCTCACCAGAGATCGGACAGCAGATCGCCCTGGTACTTACTGTAAGCCCTACGAGCACCCCACCTTCCCTGTCCCCACTCATACAGAGGATGGGGGAGTTGAGCTCCAGGAGAGATGGTGAGATCCGGTGGAGACTCCCTGCAGACACTGTCCTGTCCCCAGCGCTTCATCCGCACAGGGACACGACTCGCACAGGCACCCTTGTGTGGACACACGGCTTCTCCCCTCCTCTCACCTCCCACTCTGCTGACTCCCAGAAGCTACCACTCACACATACCCAGAGGCGCAGCCCAGAGGAGTGCGTGCATTTCCAGAGTGAAACAACCACAGAGAGGCAGAGAGAGAGAGAGAGAGAGAGAGAGAGAGGAGGAGGAGTCGGTGTGGCCTGAGTGGGCCCCAGAGGGGAAGGCACGGGGAGGCCAGAGGTCCTGCCTGATGCCCGCCGCCTGCGCCTATGGGTCACTGTACCTCCCGGTCTGCCCCCGCCCTAGCTCCCTCTTGCCCCAGTCCAGGCCTGGGAATCTTGGGCCACAGGGTGAGTGAGGGGGCAGCGCTTACTCGGCTCTGGATCCCATGGTCCCTGCAGGGCTAGCCCGGCTGGGCCCTTTCCCCAGGGGTCCTGGGGGCCTGTGCTTGCTTGGGGCTGGGCCCCGAGCCGGCTCAGCTTCCTGTGTGGCTGACAGAGGAAGTTTAACGGTGACGTCCTCCCCTCCCGGACGGAGGCCCCTGCCCCCACCCGCTGTGAGAAACCTAGGCGTCCTTGCTGCTTAGCCTTCTCTGGGATGGTGGCAATAGGCGCAGGCTCAGAGACCGGTCCTTCAGTCTCATCCTGGAGGCTGGGCTACGTCCTGTCCCCACTGTCACACGCAGGCCTTCGCCTTGCTTTCCTTACAGCAGGGAAGGCGAGGATTCAGTCTGCCTAGGGTGCTTCCCCTTCCTTCTACTCTTGATCTTTTGATCTTTCCCTGGGTCCATCCTCACCAGCCAGCCCTGCACACAGCACCACCGGAGGGAGCTGGCCCAGGGCAAGGATGCGCAGGAGCCAGGCAGGGGGACACAGAGGGCAGGATACAGGCAGAGCCGCAGACAGCTCCCCCTGCCACAGTCAGAAAGTCACGGCTCATACAAACAGGCCCGGTCACAGATGACGGACAGGCGGGGGAGTCAGAGGGTGGTGGCTTACTGCACACCAGAGGGCTGCTTGGTGGCTTGGCCTGGTCTGTCTGACTCCCAGATCTCTGCTTCCATCCCGGAGAGAGCTGAGCCCTTGGCGCCCATCTCCACCCCTAGGAGAAGCCCTCGCTGGCTGCACAAGGTGATGAAGTGGACTCTTCAGACACACGCCAGGGCGAGGATTCATTTATTCATCCAGAGTCAGGCAGGGGAGGGGTGATGGGAGTGCTCCCTGACAGTGCTCCCGTGAAGGCGAGGTAGGAGGCGCCCAGGGAGAGAAGTCAGGGAAGAAATGGGAGCTAAGGGGAACCAGAGAGGAGGCAGGGTGAGAGGGGTGCAGGGGCCCTGAGGTCAAAGGTGAGGCAAGATCAGAGGTGAGGGGAGGCTCTGAAGTAGGGGTCAAAAGTAAACCAGGGCTTATAGGTTCTTCAGGTGCCATGGGGGCTGCCTGTGTCAAGGGCGAGGGAGTCAAGGTCAAGGAGGGTCCCAAGGGCTGGAGAAGGTGAAGCAGGGCTTACAGGTGTGTCAAGCTGGAAGATCTCCCAGGGGATTTGGAGATAAGGTGGGGTTCAAGGGTCAAAGCTGGGCTAGGGTCAGAGATGAAGTGGCCAGAAGTGACGTGGACTCCAAAGGTATTGTTAGGATCAGGACAAAGAGATGCTGGTGGGGTCCTAGGATCAGGCTGGGTAGGGAGGTCACGGGGTCCTTGGGGTTGCAGGGGGCAAAGGTGAACCGTCAGAGGCCTCGTTGGGGGTGTGGGCAGACGGGAAGAGAGTGCGGGGGTCCTAGGCCACTTCCTCCTCCGCCTCCTCCTCGAACTCGCCCTCCTCGGCCGTGGCGTCCTGGTACTGCTGGTACTCGGACACCAGGTCGTTCATGTTGCTCTCGGCCTCGGTGAACTCCATCTCGTCCATGCCCTCGCCGGTGTACCAGTGCAGGAAGGCCTTGCGCCGGAACATGGCGGTGAACTGCTCCGAGATGCGCTTGAACAGCTCCTGGATGGCCGTGCTGTTGCCGATGAAGGTGGCGGCCATCTTCAGGCCGCGCGGCGGGATGTCGCACACGGCCGTCTTCACGTTGTTGGGGATCCACTCCACGAAGTAGCTGCTGTTCTTGCTCTGGACGCTCAGCATCTGCTCGTCCACCTCCTTCATGGACATGCGGCCCCGGAACACGGCGGCCACGGTGAGGTAGCGGCCGTGGCGCGGGTCGCAGGCGGCCATCATGTTCTTGGCGTCGAACATCTGCTGGGTGAGCTCAGGCACGGTCAGCGCGCGGTACTGCTGGCTGCCCCGGCTGGTCAGCGGCGCGAAGCCCGGCATGAAGAAGTGCAGGCGCGGGAAGGGCACCATGTTCACGGCCAGCTTGCGCAGGTCGGCGTTGAGCTGGCCCGGGAAGCGCAGGCAGGTGGTGACCCCGCTCATGGTGGCCGAAACCAGGTGGTTGAGGTCCCCGTAGGTGGGCGTGGTCAGCTTGAGGGTGCGGAAGCAGATGTCGTAGAGCGCCTCGTTGTCGATGCAGTAGGTCTCGTCCGTGTTCTCCACCAGCTGGTGCACCGACAGCGTGGCGTTGTACGGCTCCACCACCGTGTCCGACACCTTGGGCGAGGGCACCACGCTGAAGGTGTTCATGATGCGGTCCGGGAACTCCTCGCGGATCTTGCTGATGAGCAGCGTGCCCATGCCCGAGCCCGTGCCGCCGCCCAGCGAGTGCGTCAGCTGGAAGCCCTGCAGGCAGTCGCAGCTCTCCGCCTCCTTGCGCACCACGTCCAGGACCGCGTCCACCAGCTCCGCGCCCTCGGTGTAGTGGCCCTTGGCCCAGTTGTTGCCGGCTCCGGATTGGCCTGGGGAGGGGAGAGGAGCCCACCGCAGACATTGACCCGAAGCCCCGCCTTCCACCCCGTCTACCCAACGCCTTCGGGACCCCAGCTAGTTGAACAAGAAGGATAAGGACATAAAATAACAATAAAAGGATCAGTAATTAAAATCACCATTACTGTTATTTTTAATCTGGCTTTTTTGGGGGGAGGGGACAGTGGATATCAAACCCAGGGTCTTGCACATGCTAAGATCTGTTCTACCAGCCCCCAATTTTGTTTTTAATTAATTTTTGCAGTGCTGGGGATGGAACTCAGGGCCTTGAATGTACTGGGCAAACTCTACCACTGAGCTACACCCCAGCACCCCAAATTTATTTTTAACTGATACATAGTATACAAAACATAAAAATTATGCATATTAATGGAGTACCACACATCCACGTGTGTATTCACTGCATAATGTTTAACTCAGGTTAAACATCTGTCTTCTCAAACATTCTTTATTTCTTTATGGTGAAAACATTCAAAATTCTCTTCTAGGGGTTTGAAATGTACAACACGTTTTTGTCACCCATGGTCACCTTATTGCACAAAAGCACAGATTACTATTATTATTAACTGCTTTCTCTGCTCCCATCCATGTCCTGTGTTTACCCAGTAGCCAGAGATGTAAAACCTAAATCAAATTGTGTCCCACCTTTGTTCAAAATCATCCCCAGATGCCCCTCCTTTCTTTTGCAGTACTGGGGATCAAACTCAGGGGATCTCCACTGCTGAACTGCACCCCCAGCCCTCTTTATTTTTATTTTGAGATGGGATCTTGCTAAATTGCCCAGGTAACTTGGGATTCTCCAACCTCAGTGTCCCGAGCAACTGGATGACAGGTGTGCACCACTGAGCTTGGCTCCTCGACTCCTACCTTTGACCAGTAGCCCAAGTCCTCCCTGTGGCCCGTGAGCCCCTACATGACCTTCTTGGTCCCCTCCCTGCCTCCTCTCCTTCTCTCCCCTCCCTTCGTCTGCTCCAGCCACATGGGCTCCTCCAACACGCCAGGCTTGGACCTGCCCTGGGGCCTTTGCATGGGATGTGCTCTGCTGGGAATGCTGTTCCCCCAGGTCTGCCCAAGTTCCTCCTTCAAGACTTCGTGGGGCTCGGCGAGGCCTTCCCTGATTGCCTAGCGTGGCTCAACCCCTTGACTTCTTACTCCTCTTCCCTGTGGTATAGACAAACCTGTTTTCTTATTGATCTGTTTATTGCCTGGAATCTCATAGAGGAATGCAAGCTCCGGGAGGAAAAGGTCAAGCACTAGAATATTGGCTTTTATTATGGAGAACCCCTGCTTCCACTTGGTCCAGCTCCATCTTCACCCACCTGAAACGGAGGCCAGGGCTACCAACCCTGATCCGGGGCTCCTGCACGCCACCCGCACAGCCCCACCGCTGTTTTCCCTGCAGCCGCCAGAGGGCGCCCTTGAGCACCGGAGCCCCAGCCCTCCTTGGCTTTCTCCGCCCACAGGGTAAAAGACCAGGTCTTCCTCCTGCAGCCCTCAGGGTCCTACCCCACCTGCTCTGTCCCCTCCAGCCACCAGGACTTCCTCATTGTTTTCCTAACATGCTATACTGGGTCTTGCCTCAGGCCCTTTGCACTGGCTGCTCGGGATTCTTTTTCCTTAGGTTTTGATACCTGGCTTCTTCCTCACCTTCTGCTCAATGTCACCTCCTCAGAGATGACAATCCCTACCCCAGATCTATGATGCATCCTCCTCCTCCTCCTCCTCCCGCCCTTAAATTGTTTGATTTTTCTTCCCAATACCTGTCAGTGCTCAACCTTATGTATGCCGTGGCGTTGCTTATCTGAGCGTCTGTCTCCTGGCTGGAACATAACCGCATGGAGAAAAAGGTCTTGGCTGTCCGGAATACAGTAGGTACTCCGTCCTTTTAGGGGCATTGAACATCCAAAGGCATGCCCTGATCTCTGAATCTTTACCCTGGTTCTCTGAGGTACATATATACTTTTGGCGGGGGGCTACTGGGGACTACTGAACACAGATGTGCTTTACCACTGAGCTGCGTCCCCTCTTTTTAGCCTTTATTTGGAGACAGGATCCTGCTAAGTTGCTGAAGTTAGCCTTGCCCTTGTGGCTGTCCTGCCTCGGCCTCCCGAGTTGCTGGGATTACAGGTGTGCATCACAGTTATGTACTCTGTTTACTTCCATTTTACAGGTAAAGAAATGGAGGTTCAGAGAGGCTAGCTCCTGTGTGAGAAGTCACACTGCAAGCAAGTAGGACAGCCAGGGTTGCAACCAGATGGTCTGGCCTGAGTCCACACTTTCAGCATGTGCCACAGAATCACTTGGCCCAACGGCGAGCCACCCGTGGTCATTCAAGAAGGCCCCAGACCTCATTTGTGTGCCTTGCCACAGCCATTCCTGAGGACCTGTTAGGGACCATGCCCACATTGGTGCATCATTATCTCTCAGAATCTTGGTACAGATCAGAGAGGGGAAGTCACTTGTCCAATGTCACACAGCTTATCCTCTCAGTCTCTCGACTTCAGACTCAAAACTGCCATGCTCAGAGGAAAAGGGGTGCTGGGGTTCTGGGGGAAGGTGGAGCCTGGGGCCTGAGGTCAGGGTGGGGTACATATGACCAGCCTGATCCTGAAAAGGGCTCCTGGGCAGGAGCATTACTGAGTATGACTACTCCCCTGGGTCCAAGTTCCAAAACTGTGCTCAATGTCTGCATACGCTGTTCTTTCCACGTCCCTTGGCCAGTCCCTGTCCCACGCACCTTTTAGGTGGCAGGTGTTGATCATGGAAACAACAACAATAAATGCTTATTTACCACTTCCTCTGTGTCAGCCCCTAAGTGCTTTACACACAGTGACAGCTTTAAGCCATCACCTCAGTCCTGAATAGATGATTTTATATCTCTATTTTGAAGATGAGGAGCCTGAGCAACGGAAAGACCAAGGGGCCCATCCAAAGTCACCCAGCCGACCTGGTCCAGGGCTGAGCTCGACTCATGGATCTCTGCTGCAGGCTCCCCACCAGGATGTCAGCTCCAGGGCCTGAGTAGGGGAGTGGGCCCTGCCAGCAGACGGCTCAGGTTGCTTTGTTCTCTGCTGCATCCCGGCTTCTGGTGCAGGCCTTGGAATATCGTCAGAGCTCATTAACTATTTGTCCAGTGCGTGAGTTGGCTGAGCTGGGCTAGCACCCAGGCAATCTGGCTCTAGCCCGGACTGTTCAGCTAAAATGCCACCTCATCCAGGAAGCCTACCCTGAACCCTCTGCTGTATCCAGTCCCTTCCCAGGGCCTCCACAGTGGCCTGTGTATCCCTATCGTGTCCCTGACTACTCTGTCCACTCTGGGACTCCGTGGTCACTGCTGACTCTGGTGCTAGGTAGCGAGTTTCATCAAGACATCTGCGAGTGAGAGGAATAAGGGGCTCCTTTCGTTGTGCCCCACTCCTGGGACTCACCAAACACAAAGTTGTCTGGCCGAAAGATCTGGCCGAACGGGCCGGAGCGGACGGAATCCATGGTGCCAGGCTCCAGGTCCACCAGCACAGCTCTGGGAACATAATTTCCGCCTGCAGGGAAGCAGATGGAGGGCAGCTGGTGTGAGTGCCAGGAACCACAGGCACTTGGAGCATCCGGTCCCCTCCCAGCCAATCCACACCCCCACACCAGAAGGTGCCCCCTCTACCCTACCTGTGGCCTCATTGTAGTAGACATTGATTCTCTCCAATTGCAGGTCACTGTCCCCATGGTATGTGCCGGTCGGGTCGATGCCATGTTCGTCACTGATCACCTCCCAAAACTAGAGCCGGCAGTGATGGGAAGGGTTGAGGAAGAGGGGGTCAGGTGGCAGGGCCACCAACCACCTCACCAACCACCTCCCTAGCTGCAGCTCCCCCCAACCCCCAGCAAGGTGACTGGGAGACCTAGAGGTACTGGAGGATGAGGCAGCAAGAAGGGAGAGGTGGGGGCGGGGAGAGGCAGTCAACACCGCAGCCCCGGCCTGCTGGTGCCAGCGCACCCTGGCCTCAGCCCGGAGGAGGGGCGCCGTCTCTTTGTGCGTGGAGGGGACAGTGGGCCAGCTGTGAAACCAGCTGTGGCCAGCGGACGGAAGGCTGCGCCTGCCCCCATTGACAGGCCTCTTTGTTCCCAGCCTGGCCCTGCCCCCAGCGCCCCTCCCCCACCATCCCTGGGGCGCTGGCCTCCTAGGGACCCGGTCCCCCAAAGTCCCTCGGTCGGAGAGCCTGGGGGAGCCGCGCACCCGGCTCTGCTCCCCTCGGCCCCGACCCCGCGCACCTTGGCCCCGATCTGGTTGCCGCATTGGCCGGCTTGCAGGTGCACGATCTCCCGCATGGTGATGGCGCTGCTGCTGGACGCGGCGGCAGTGTCGCGGGCGCTCGGAGCTGCGGCGGCGGCGGCGGAGCTCTAGCCCTGCGCCCCCGGGACGCCTCTATAAGAGCGGGCGGGGCTCGCGTCACCGCCGGCCGCTCCGCCCTCCAGTCCCGCCCCGGGACGGAGCGGCGGGTGTCGGGGACGCGAGGGCTCTCCCTCCCCGCAGGCCTCCGAGGGCTCCGGGGCACAGCCGGGGGCGCGCCAGGGTCCCTTCGCCCCACCCCGGGGCAGGGGGCGGAGGCCCTCAGGCGTCAATTCCCGGCTCCCCGAGCCACCCGGGCTTCAAGAAATGGGGCGGGGGCGGCGGGAGCCCCGCGTCTGCCGGAGCTGGAAACCCTGCCGGCCCCGGCCTCGGCTTCTCGCCCCATCTCCCATTGCAGTTAGGTCTCTTTGGCCATAACCCTCGCGGTCGCCGGGAGTGGGGTGGAGCCGGGGCTCCCGGGAGGTGAGGTGGGGTGCTGGCCGCGGGCGTTGGTTTCGGAGGACTCGTCTGGAAGCGGCAGAGTAAGCAAGGCCACGAGTTTCTTTCCAGTTCAGGTTCCACGCTGGTGGAAGCTGGTGGAGACTGGGGAACTGCGGGCTCCCCTGGACGCCTCTGCTTTGGGCTTCTTGCAGGTGGGGTCACCCCCGGCCTGGCCGGGCGAGGGGCATCAAGGTCTGAGGCTAGAGCTGGATCACAGAGGTAGTGATGTGGGTTCCTCCCTCCAGTATGAAGATTCATTCACTACAAAACATCTCCCCACCGTCACGCATTAGCTCTGCGACCTTGCTCAGGCCACTTCTAAGCCTGAATTTTCCCCTCTGCAGGGTGGGGTCGTGCAGAGCTGGCCCTCCAGGGCTGCTGGGAGGGGCGAGGAGATAGCAGGTAGCAACTAGGGCTGCACAGTCAGCAATCAAGTCTCATTACCCAGGGCTGGGCAAGACTTCCTGTTCTGCCCCTCAAGTGAAGGACAGACCTCCTAGGGCCACCTTGGGCTGGCAGCCTTCAGCTCTGCCCTCGGGATATCTCCTCCTTAAGCCCCAAGTCTCACTCACAGAACTTGGGACTCTTGCAGGTTGGGCAATGCTGGCTATTTGGTTCAGCCCCTCACTTTGAGCAGTCGTTCTGTGTGTGTGTACCTGTGTTCCTGGCATGGAGTGGGTAGAGGACAGAGAGATGCTCAACATCCTACAGTGCATGGGATACCCCCAGCACAGGGAATGATGGAGAGAATGATCCAGCAGGGAATGTCAGTGGGACTGAGGCTGAGAGAACCTACACTAGTATTTGGAGGAAAAAATTGAGTTCGACCCTTGACTTACACAACACATCAGAATAAATTCCTGATGTGTTAGATGGTATGAACCAGTGCGACTCCCCAGCTCCCAGAACCGACCTCCTTTTCCCCTTCCCACATAGTTTGGTATGTATGCGTGTATGTTTGAGAAAAACATTTTAAAATTTTACTTCTAGCATGTCTCCTAGAAACTGATTTGGCTTAGCAATCTCCATAGCTCCAATACAATCTCAAAGGCAGCCCAGGGTTTCCCTGTTCCCCACCTAACAGCACCTAAAAATATCCCTGCTTCCCACTATGTTAGTCTGCAGATTCTCTGGGTAGGTAAGGTCTGAGTAAAGAGGGTAGCAGATCTTGACTTAACCAATACTGCATGGACTAAAGAGAGGTTTCATCATTCAGCTTTGTAATGTAGGTTCCAGAAATCAGCTGTGATAAAAAAACAGGAAAAATGGATGTTAAAATTTTACTAACTTCTGGGGCTGGGGTTGTAGCTTAGTGGGAAAACACTTGCCTAGTGTAAGGCACTGGGTTCGAAACTCAGCACCACATAAAAATACATAAATGAAACAAAAATTTTTAATTTTTACTAACTTCTGCTTAGTGTGGTGGCCTGTAACTAGTTCCAGACACTCAGGGACTGGGGCAGGAGGATCACTGAATCCAGGTCAGCCTGGACAACACAGTGAGACCCCATCTTTTTATTTTTTATTTATTTATTTATTTTTATTATTATTATTATTTTTGCAATGCTGGGAATTGAACTCAGGACCTTGTACTTGCAAGGCAAGCACTCTACCAACTGAGCTATCTCCCCAGCCCGAGACCCCATCTTTTATTTATTTATTTATTTATTTTATATTAATTTATTTTTATTGTAAACAAATGGGATACATGTTGTTTCTGTTTGTACATGGAGTAACAGCATACCATTTGTGTAATCATACATTTACATAGGGTATTGATGTTTGATTCATTCTAGTAATTATTCTAGTATTTTTTCCTCCCCCCCACCCCTCCCACCCGTCTTTTCCCTCTATACAGTCCCTCCTTCCTCCATTTTTGCCCCCCTCCCACCCCCCATTATGTATCATCATCTGCTTATCAGTGAGATCATTCATCCTTTGTTTTTTTGAGATTGGCTTATCTCACTTAGCATGATATTCTCCAATTTCATCCATTTGCCTGCAAATGCCATAATTTTATTATTCTTTATAGTTGAGTAATATTCCATTGTATATATATATATATATATATATATATATATATATATATATCACAGTTTCTTTATCCATTCATCAATTGAAGGACATCTAGGTTGGTTCCATACTCTGGCTATTGTGAATTGAGCAGCTATGAACATTGATGTGGCTGTATCTCTGTAGTGTGCTGATTTTAAGTCCTTTGGGTATAGGCCGAGGAGTGGGATAGCTGGGTCAAATGGCAGGTCCATTCCAAGTTTTCTAAGGAATCTCCACACTGCTTTCCAGAGTGGCTGCACTAATTTGCAGTCCCACCAGCAATGTATGAGTGTACCTTTTTCCCCACATCCTCTCCAACACCTATTGTTGCTTGTATTCTTGATAATCGCCATTCTAATTGGGGTGAGATGGAATCTTAGTGTAGTTTTGATTTGCATTTCTCTTATTACTAAAGATATTGAACATTTTTTCATATATCTGTTGATTGCTTGTAGATCTTCTTCTGTGAAGTGTCTGTTCATATCCTTAGCCCATTTGTTGATTGGGTTATTTGTATTCTTGGTGTAGAGTTTTTTGAGTTCTTTATATATTCTGGAAATTAGTGCTGTATCTGAAGTATGAGTGGCAAAGATTTTCTCCCACTCTGTAGGCTCTCTGTTCGCATTGCTGATAGTTTCCTTTGCTGAGAGAAAGTTATTTAGTTTGAATCTATCCCACTTGTTGATTCTTGCTTTTATTTCTTGTGCTATGGGAGTCTTGTTAAGGAAGTCTGATCCTAAGCCAACAAGTTGAAGATTTGGACCTACTTTTTCTTCTATAAGATGCAGGCCGAGACCCCCATCTTAAAAAGAGAAATTACTGACTCCTAAAAAGCTGCAAGGTGAATGTACCAGTTTACTATGATTTATTGTCATTTAAAAAATCAGACACAAAACCAGGTAGAAATAAGCATGAAAAGTCTGCAAAACAAAACATTTAAACATACTTATGTAGACAGATGTTCTGAAATTTGAGACTTCTCAGACATTCCTCCATGGTGGCTGGAGTAATCCTCCTAATTCTGGCTTCGTTGTAGATTCCAACTTCTACATTATCTTCTTTTGCCTTTGCTCTTCAGATCTTGGGTTAAGATGGCTGTGTGGATGTCTTCTTCAAATTCCAGAGCTGCATTATATCTTTTATCAGGAAGACTCTCCTCTTTCACATAGTTCTGTCCATGGTTATAGTTGTCCAGATGGACTTGAAATGTCATCTTGCACACACCTGATTGCATGTATACCTGCACCCAGGAGCTATTGGAACCAGCTGAGTCTGGAGAATGGGTTCTTGGTAAGTAAGAGGATTGCTAAGCTGGTTCTCTAGCTCTGTGCACGGGCTCTCCGTAATCTTTCCATGCCCTTCTACACCAAATGTGTATGCTTGGTTCGGGTCCATAGCTCTACTCTGCATTCTGCTCACCAGGTAGACCAGATCCCCCAGGCGCTAGACCACGACATTTGCATAATTCTCACCAAAGGGAGTCCCCCAGTGACAGCAGCTGAAGCATAATCTGGACAGGTTTGGGGATGGAGGTGTAGTCCCATGGCAGAGCACAGGCTTAGCATACATGATAGCCTGGGTTTATGCCCAGCATCAAACAAAACAAAACATCACGCCGAGCTGCCAGACAGGCTGGAAGGAGTCTGTGGAGAGCTGTAAGCATGCTGTGCTCCCTCCATGGCCTTTCCTGCAAAAGCCCGGATTGTGCCTTCTGTGGTCCCCTCTCGTCCTGCATGCCTGAAATTGGATAGTATCAACTCCTGCAATTTATTGCCTTTTCCATCTTGACTAAGCACTTGGATGCACCATGGCCATACCTTGCAATCTGAGATGTGACAGAAAAACTAACCTGATTTTTCCCCCTTTTTCACAACTTCACGGATAGACGATTCATTCCTATCACAGATCTTAGTAACCCCAGCATGTGATTTTTTTTTTTTTTACTTTCATTATTAAGTCAAGAACTTTCATTTTTTTTTTTCCACTTGAAGGAAGCACTTTGAAGCTTCTCTTCAGTGTATCTCTAGAAGATACACTGAAGAATCGCTACTTATTTTTTGGTGGTGGTGGAACCTCATGCGTGCTGGGCAAGCGCTGTACAAGTGAGCTTCACCCCGGCCCAGCATTACTACTCTTGTTCTTTGGAGTTATTATACAGTAAAATAACGTTTCCCTGAATGTAAGCACTGCAATACCTTGACAGTGCGACCTTGACACTGAGATGACTTGTAAATGGCTAAAAGGCAGGTAGCATATACAGGGTGGATACGCTGAACAAAGGCCTGATTCACATCTAGGGTGGGACAGAGAGGGATGGCATGAGATTTTATCGTGCTCCTCAGCACGGCGTTCAATTTAAAACTTATGAGTTGTTTATTTCTGGAGTTTTCCATTTAATATTTTCCAAGCACAGTTGAGCACAGGTAACAAACTGTAGCAAGTGAAACCAAAGATAAGTGAAGACTGTGGTATTTGTGTTTGGCATCCTAGGACTTCAGTCAGTCAGGTAATTGTGGAATGCAGAGTGTCTCGGCCTGGAGTCAACTAAGTGAGGAATTCTTAGCCATGGGCAATTGTGCCCCCCAGGCGACACTTGCCTGGGTCTGAACGTTGTCATCATTACGACTGGGGAATGCTACTGGCCTCTGGTGTGTGGAGGCCAGGGATGCTGCTTCACGTCTTCCAATTCACAGGATGTTTTCCAGAGCAAGACTTATTGGACCCCAAATGTCAAAGCCAACAGTGCCAAATGGAATTACTGTGATTTACAATTTTCAGGTTTTCTTTTTAAATATATTTTTATTTGTTGACGGACCTTTTTATTTTATTCATTTCTTTACAAGCAGTGCTGAGAATCGAACCCAGTGCCTCACACATGATTTGGAGGTGAAAAATAAAGAAAGAAAACGAAGTTTCCATTTTGGGGGCTGAGGTCATGGCTCAGTGGTCGGGCACAAGCTTATCATGTGCGAGGCCTTGGGATCCATCGCCAGCACAGGAAAAAGAGAATAGTGACAGAGCCAGACCTGGTTCCCAGTGTTTTCTGTGTATTTGCTGGCTTGTATTTTAGTGCATGGGGTCACAAACACAGGAGCGAGGTGTTGGTCCACGGTGAGGGGATAGAGGCCCGGGAGGGGAGTGTCTCACCGTGGAGTCACTCGCTGTTGAAGCTGGGCACAGAGCCAATGAAACCTGCACATTCTGAGTCCTTTATCACCACAGGAGGCTGCACGGGTTGTAGCCACATTGTCACTTGGTCTTAAAAAGGCCAGCAGTCCAATGGACTGTCTCTCAGGGGGAAGATGCTGCTGGTGTGGAGCAGCCATGTGACCGTCATGTGGCTCAGGCCTCTGTGTGTGTCACTGTGTCACTGTCTGCCCCCCACGGAGCGGGGGTGCTCTGGGCTGGCTGCAATGCTGACAGTCGCTTCCAAGCACTGAGTCTGCATTCCGTGTCCTGGGCCGGCAGGTCCCTGGCTCTTTCCCAGAGTTTCCTCCCGCCTCACTGCCCGGCCTCAGACCTCTCCCTCAGCTGGGTCTTGTTTTCTTTCCCTCTGCCCTGGCAGAATTCAGCCCTGGGTGTGGACCCAGCCTGGCATGGGTCCTCTCCAGCTGTGGGCAGGGGGAGGGAGAGGGTTCTGGAAGTGACTGTTCTGGGGCAGAGATGCTGAATGAGTCTTCAGAGGAGAGAAGCCCTCCCAACTCCTGGGGCAGACACAAGCTCTGTGCACACAGTGCCTGGCACTGCTGGCACCAAGTACAGGGTCGGGGTGGCGTGGGGGTGGAGGGGACAATGGAGTGTCCTCTGGCCTTGCCGGGCCTGTGGCTGCCTCCTGCCAACACTCACCCCCAGATGCATACAGTGCATCCTGGAGGAGGCGTGCTCAGAGTGGAAGGATTTCCTGGGAGGTGGCGGGGGGGAGGGCTGAGATCAGCAGGGCTGGGCAGGGTGGAGATGCTTCCTAAGATCTGTCCTCCCTGTCCACTGGCCTGGTGTTGGACATCAGCAGGGTGCCCAGTGCAGGTGTAGTTGGTGATGTGGTCACTGTTACTGCTGAAGGAGCCAGGGTCCGGCCTGCACACAGACAGGATGTGAGGTCGCGGGTTCCCTGTGGTCATCTGGGCCATGCTGGTCAGGGAAGAGCAGGAAAGTTACCACGGAGGAATGTAGACCATGACCACATGGGTGTAGATGGCGAGCTCACCTTTAGGCTGTGGACTCAGATCGTCTCTCTCAGGCTGATCTCAGGCTGCATGGGGTGGGTTGGGGTGGGGCACAAGGCACTGCTGGGATTGAAGGGAAATCCTCAATCTTTTGTCTTAGGCAAGTTGCTTTTCACTAGGAGTTTTCTGTGAAACCAGGAAAAAAGGCAGGGCTTCTCATTTCCTCACCTGCAAAAATGGGCAGCTTTCCCCCTCCCTGTGCTGGACAAGATTTCCTATTTTAAGAGGAAGGTGGCATGACCTTCCATTTCATCAAGAAAAGGGGTGGGGACATCTCCCTATTTTATGCCGGACACAGGCAGGATTTCCTGTTCCGTATCTGACAGGGGTGCTACTTCCTGCCAGAGTAGGAAGAGGGGCGGGACATCTCCCTATGTTATGCTGGACACAGGCAGGATTTCCTGTTCTGTATTTGAGGGTTGGGACTTCCCTTACACCAGGAAAAGAAGATGGACTTCCCCTTCCACCAGGAGAAAGAGGTGGGAGGTTCCCCCTATCTGAAAAGGGGAGATGTCCCAGCTCACCAGGAGAGGGGCAGGACTGCCTATGCCTTGTGCAGGATGGGCAGGGCTGGGGGTCTCCTCTCTGTTAAGGAAGGGGCTCAACCTCCCCTGGCTCCATGCCCTTGCCAGAGAGGTGGTGTTCCTTCCGTCTTATGTCAACAAGAGATGAGTCTTGAAAGCAAATGAAAGAGAACACAAGAAGAAAAAGACACGGAGACAGACCACCATGGATTGACTGGTGATGCTTCACGAAGCAGTGGAGGGGCACATTTCTAAGAGGAAAATGGCAACTGGCTACAACAAGGGTCTGAGCTTTTTTTTTAAAGATTTTTTTTTTTTTTTTTTTTTTTGTTGCAGTACTGGGGATCGAACCCAGGGCCTTGTGCTTGTGAGGCAAGCAAGCTACCAGCTGAGCTATCTCCCCAGCCCAGGGTCTGAGCTTTATAGGGTTTAGCAGGGCCGGGTCGTGGGAGGAGTTTGCCAGATACTTTTGGTGGGCAGGGGACCTTTGACAGATAAGGGACATTGGAAAAGGTCAGAGTCCTCAGTTTCCTCCCCGCCCCCAGGGGCTGTAAGTTTCCACCTCCTTCACGAATTACCTTTTCCTCAAAGGTTTCTTCTACACCACCGAGTGTGGGAAGTTCCCATCTCAGTAGTAAAAGCGACGGGACAACTGCTGCCTCAGGGCAGGGCTTTCCACTTTACTGGAAAAAGGGTGAAGTGCACAGTCACATGTCACTACCGGAGGCAGAGGTGGCAGCCTCTTTCCTCAAAGGCACAGGCCAAGAGGCCTGTGGCCATGTGTGCTGAGTCCCACATGAAGCAACGGGACATCGGAGGGTATTGTTGCAGGAGCAGCCCTGGAAGTGGGGGCTTCAGGGTTCATGGTGGGGCACTTGAAGCTTACTCTCCTTAGGCCTTCTCTCCAGCTGGCTCCACAGCCCGGACACAGTGGGAGGCAGGAAGGCCGTGTAGGGGCTGTCCCTGGGTGGGGTCCTCTCAGCTGTGTGAGGTGGTGGGATGGGTCATGGTGGCACTCCTGGCAGGTGCTGTGTGTGCATGTATGTGTCCTGGACTAGCCTGGTTTGCTGACCGGGCTGGGGCAAACTGTTGTGAATGTTGTGTGAACTGGGCCTGGGGACTGTCAACTCCTGACACCACCATCCCAAAGGGTGCTGCTCTCCAGCAGGTGCCAGCTTTCTGTCAGTTCTGCCCACCTCAAAGCTCTCCCCCGAGGTTTCCCACCCTTTTCTGCCACCCACTGAAGTCGGATAGAGCCAGGGAGCTGGGACCCAGCCTCTTGCAGCCCCTGACTCCCTCCCTGGGCTGGCTGTGGGTGGCATGTTGGTCACTGGCTCTGTCCACTGTGAAGCTGGTGGGGGATGGCATGACATGTGGCAGTCAAATATTTAGACCCCAGGTGAGTACAGGTGAACAGATGCCAGACAGCACACCCATAGAATCCAACACAAACACTGACATAATATAACAACAGTCTAACCCAGGCACACAGTCTCAGATACACAGACAACAGAGTACACACCATACACATAGGTGGATTCAGATGCACGCTGGATACACAGAAACCACGGGATTCATCCTCAACCCAGGAGCATGCATAATCACAGGCTCTCACATACATGCATTGGAGTCACCAGTCACCCACAGTAAATGCCACACCTCCCCAATGCAACAGATCACCAGACAGCAAGGCACAGAGACCCAGAGAGAGACACACATACTGAGCCAAATGCAGATACACGCTACTCTCAGACCCCAGGACAGACATACCCAGATCTAATGTAGACCTACGTGTGTGCTCACAAGTCATATATATACACCGTACACAGTACAACACAGAGCCAGGTACACACAAGCAGAATGTACACAAACACACACAGAGATATGCAACACACACACACACACACACACATCCCCAAAAGAGTCAGCACAGAAACCCAGGGGACAGACAGATGCACAGCCATATACCAAAAAAAAAAAGAGGATGGACTCTTCTGTGGAGAGTCCCTTCTCTCCTGCTGACAGGAGACACACTGATCCAGAGACCCACGCGCGGATGAGGCAAGTACACACAATCACACACAGTAGGGCAGACAGCAGGCCCCCCAGTCTGGAGACCCTCGGATAGGACAGATTCCTCCACAGCTACTTGGATTTTGGAAAAAGGGGCTCAAGGCTCGTGGGAAGGGACTCACCCAGCACCCGGGGGAGCACTTTCGAAGGCACCGGAGCTCAGTAGCAGAGTGGGTGGGGGCTGTGTGCGCAGGGCCCTGACCACGTGCGGAATTTGATGGACTGCGGTGTGGGTCGGGAGCAAAGACGTGGGTACACCCACGTGGACCGGGATTAGAGTTCACGAGCCGGGAGGGGCAAAGTGGGGAGAAATCTGCAGGGATGCTGAAGACCACCTCGGGCAGGGGCGGTATCCCATTTTAGGGCAGTACCTAGATAGCTAGTGGGGCGGGCCTCCCCAGGAAGGAATGGGCCTAGGAAACCGAGACCTCTCTCCATCGGCAGGGAGTTAACTACACACCTCCATCCCACACCAGGGGTGTGTCGGTTCAGGCGTGGGGTCTTGGTGTGAATGGGGACCTGAGGGAGTAAGAGGAAGAAGCAGAGACTGGCAGGCTCTAAAGTCGCCCGTGGAGTCTGGAGAGCGATGGGGATGGTCTCAGACTTGGACTGGGAAGAGGGCGCTGCGCTCTGGAAAGGTGCACCCCAAAAAGGGGCTAGGGTTTGAGATCAGAGATCACAGAGAGGCGGAGCCTGGCGAGAGGGTGGTGCAGGACTAAGGCGGAAAAATGAGTCCGGCAGCACCCGCCGCGCCCCTTCCCGGGGTAGGAAGGATGGGGAAGTGGGCGTGGCCTTAGGTGACGGTGGGAGAGATGGGGAAGCGGGCGGGACCCGAAGGCAAACAGTGGGGGAAGTGGGCGGAGCCTGAGGAGAAAGGGGAGGGTGACAGAGAAGTGGGTGGGACTCTTGTGGGAGGGGCCTAGAGAGAATGAGAGAGCAGGTGCTCTGGGGTCCGGGGAGTGGGAAGGGCCTGGAGGGCTGGAGGCTGGGTAGTGGTCGGGGTCGCGGAGGATGAGAGAACCGGGAGGGGTGGGTCCCTGAGCAAGGCCCGCGAGGCTGACGAAGCGGGGAGGGGCAGTGGGCGGCGGGGGAGGCCTGGGTCGACCCTGGAAGTGGCGGCCCGCCTTTCTGCTGGCTCCACAGGCCGCGGCCGAGTCAGTGTTGGCGGTCCCGGCTGGGCGCTGGGTGTTCCAGATCTTGGGTGATGCTTCGGGGTCATTTTCCGGCTGGGAGCCCCGGGCTGGCGGGATCCTCGACTCTGTCCAACCCGCTGCCCTCGCCGCCCTCGTCAGACCCGGCCGCCCGACGGGAGTCGGCCTCGGGGCCCCCCTCGTTCTCAAGGCTCCGGAAGCAGCACCGGCCGGGCGGGACGCGGAGCTGCGGTGTGACCGCGGGGCGTCTTCGGTCCCACGGTCCTCCCAGCTTCCAGCTCAGTCTGCTGCCTGGATTCCGTTCCCACGTCCAGGGCTCTGTTTGATCCGGGTCCAGCCGCTCTTCTGCGCCCTCCCGCGTCCACGCCCTTTTGTCCCCAGACTGTGCATGTGACTTTCGGAAGACCCTGAGAACTTTCCCACCTCCCATCCTGGAACCCCCCCACGCGTCTTGGCTCCCGGGTACTTTCTCTGTCCAGCTCCAGGCTGAAGCTAGGGTCCACCAGGGGGCGCTCGCTGCCTTCCCTGGACACCGCTGAGGAGAAAAGGGACCCAGATGTGGTCTCCGGGTTCCTCAAAGGAGAGAGTGGAGGGCCAGGTCCCCACAAGGGGTGGCTTTACTCTCCGATAGGAATATGGATCTCAGATGGTGTGAGGGGTGGGGGCTGGGTCCCAGTGGACAGGATGGAACTTGGGTGGCACCTAGGGGTATGGATCTTGGGTGTTCTGTACTTGGGTCTTCTCTGGGAGGAGGTGGATCTTTGGTGGCCTCCGGTTGACCTAGATCTCTTCTGGGGATAGACCCTGTTTTTTTATTTTACTTTTTTGTGGTCCTGGGGATTGAACCTAGGGCCTTGTGCATGTGAGGCAAGCACTCTACCAACTAAGCTATATTCCCAGCCCTAGGCCCTGGTTTTTATGGCTGTTTCCTCTGTGTTCTTGTTTATTTGGTTATCTGTGCACCTTTCAAGACTGATCTGTTTTAGTGTGTGTTCGTCTCTGTTTGCATATCCCAGAGTCTTTGGATCTTCTCAAGACTGTAATGGTGGGTATGTGTGACTGTAGATGTTCCTGTGTGCCCTGGGCCTGGGGTTCTGTGTCTCCCTACTCCCCATTTTGATGGTGTACATCTGTAATTTTGAATTTGTCTGTCTTTTTTTGTGTGATCGTGTATTTGGCCCAACTATGTGCCATATGTAACTTCGTGTGGCTACGTGTGACTCCCCCTGTGTGTCCATGGTTGTGTGTCTGCATCCAAGTGTTTGTATCAGTATGAGTGATTTCCTGTGTGCCTATACTGTGACTTGTGTCTACTTATATATGCGTGATTGTGTAATCCTTAGTGTGTGTCCTTGTGGGTGTCTATGGCTAGCCATGGTGCCTGCCCCCTTATCTGTGATTGTGTCTCTGGGTGTCTGTCTTCATATGTCACTATGTGTGTGCACAGTGTATCTCCATGTCTGTTTTGGTACCTATGTGATTGTGTGTCTGTGATGGTGTGTTCTGTTCTCACTGTCACAGTGTGCTTGATTATGTACCCTGTGTCCATGTGTGGGTTCTTCGTGTTTGTCTGTGGTTAGTTCTGGTAACTGCCCTTGTGTTTCTGCGATTTTGTGTCTAGGTCTGTGTGATTGTGTGTGTCTGCAGGTCTGTGTGATTGTGTGTGTCTGCATGGTGTGTCTTTTTTTTTTTTTTTTTTGGTACCAGGGATTGAATCCAGGGGCACTTAACCACTGAGCCACATCCCCAGCCATTTTTTGTATTTTATTTAGAGACAGAGTCTCCATGAGTTGCTTAGGGTCTCACCAAGTAGCTGAGACTGGCTTTTAACTCAAGATTCTCCTGCCTTTAGCCTCCCAAGCTGATGGACTACAGGTGTGTGCTACCGCGCCTGGTGGTGTGTCTGTTTTGGTTTGTGTGATTGTATATGTCCCAAAGAGACATCTTTTGTGTCTCTGTGTATGTGATTGCCCAGTGGCTGCCTCCCTTGGGGGGGTTGGAGAGTCCCTTCTAGGTGGTGGCCCTGCCGGGGTTCCCTTTCCGAGGCAGATCAGCTTGTTTCCCAGCAGTGAGCTGACTGGTGGGCCCCGTGGAGGGGTCTCCGGGCCCTGCCCAGTGCCCCCCACCCCATCCTTCCACAGCCTGTAGCAGAGAAATACCGTTTCCTGTTTGATGTCATTGGTGCTAAGTTTTCCCTTCTTCCAAACAGCTGTGACCAGGGTTTCTTTCTTGGTGTGTGTACAGTTGACCACGATTCTGTGCTAAACGTAAAAAAAAGAGAGATAAAAAGAAAACCCCCAAGCCTGTGGAAACTGCAAGCAGGCACAGTCTAGTGCAGCAAAAAGTTTCCTACCTTCGCACCCCTGGCTCCCCAGTTTTTGCATACCTTCCAGAAATATTTTATACAAATAAATCTGCGCTCTGAAACAAAGCCTGCACCTTCTCAACAGCCAGTGGCACCTTGCTTTGTGTTCTCTCTCAGCCCCTAGAGATCTCTATCGAGGCCTGGAGGGATGAGTCAACCATCTTCGCTGCTTGATCAGCGGACTGAGCCTACAACGATTCCACCATTTCCCTGACGACTGTTGAGGTCATTTCCATTCTGAACAGTTTTGCAACAGATACCTCTGTCTGTCTTTTTACCGAGACATTGGCACTGGTGTTGGACCTCAGTGGTTTGTTGACAAGATCAAGTCTTGCGCAGTCTCCTGGAGACATGAGACTCCTGGCCCACTGGTGGAGACGCCGGCCAACCGTACTGAACAACCACTGTGGGCCAGGCTCTGCTCTGCTTCCAGATTCTGAGCAACAGTCCCTGGAGGTGGTTGCTGGTGTTTGCTCAAGGAGTTTGCTCAAGCTCTTAGAGGCAGCAAGAGACTAGGCTGGGGTTTGAAGGCCGTTTGGATCCTATGCTGTGCTGTGCCTCAACTGGAAATGCACCCGTGCACCCGGGGATCCCCCTGAGTTCACAGCACCACACTGGAAGCACAGTCCCAGAGTGGAGCAGCCGGCTCTGCGCCCCAACTCCACAAAAGTCTATTGCTTGCCGTAGACATGACTTACAACACCCTCCCCACATTTCCCCCTTTGGCAGTACTGGGGATTGAACCCAAGCGTGCTCTACCATTAAGCTACACCCCAGCTCATTTTATTTTATTTTGAAACAGGAACTTGCTAAGGTGCCCAGGCTGTCCTGGAACTTGCCATCCTCCTGCCTGGGCCTCCCAAGTTGCTGGGATGATAGACAGGCGCCCTGGTTGCCTTGCAATGCCTGCGCAGGGGCCTGGGCTGGGCCTGTGTCTTTCTGGTCTAACTGTGGCCGAGGAGAACTGGACCCAGCTGGACTAATTCAAATGAGATTTCCCTCGAGGGTCTCCTTTCTCTTTCAACACCCGTTCACATGTCAGAGGCCCACAGCCGACCTCATGCAGGCTCTTCCCTCGCTTTCTTCTTCCTTCTCCTTCACACACACATCTGACCCCTTCCTCTCCTGCTTGCTCTGTCCCTTGCTCAGCTACTCAGCAAACACCTCTGACACTCTCTGGTAGGCTTTGCCTCTGCCTTTCGGAGACAGCAGAACTAGGCAAGTTAAAAGTTGACACTTGCTGGGTGGACTAGTGGCTTGTGCCTGGAAATCCAGGTACTCAGGAAGCTGAGACAGGAGGAGCATTTGAGTCCAGGAGTTTAGCTTCACAACATGGTTAGATTCCATGTCAAAAAAATAAAATATGACCCTGGAGCAGCCACCAGCAGAGGCTGGATGGTGAGTGACAGGGATCCTCAGAGATGATGTTCACTAGGAGAAATCAAGACGAGCTTTCTGTGCCTGTTCACTTGACCTCGGAGGTAGGAGAGGGGCTCCCCAGGCAGAGGTGGGGTGCTCTCCTCCGGCAACTTCCTGCCCTGTTCCCTAGAGCCCTGTGATGGCTTCAGGGTGGAGATGAGGCCCTCCCTCATAGATGAGGAGAGCCAGGGCCCACACTCCTCTCCAAGACAGCTGAGCGCAGAGGTGCGACTCCACCAGCTGCGGGGTGCTAGCGGGGTGATGCTGAGATCTTCTGAGTGGGTGGGGCCGCCAGGCTTAGGTGTCTGAACCACAGCGCGTCATGGTGCTCCCAGGCTGTGGCCTGGGTGTCTTGCTGGGAGGCCTCGTTCCCCCTTCTGGAGGGCTTGTACAGAGCTCTGTCAAACTTCCTAGCCTAGCGAGGAGCACAGAGCAGTCTCTGTGACACCTGGACTCAGATTCTTTTGGAATCCTAGCTTCTGCATCTGTACCTTGGGGATGGTGACATACCACTGAGTCACAGGAGGGAGTCACTGAACATAATGACGGCTCCACTAGGTTGAGCATTTACTGTGTGCTTGCCATTGCCCTCAGCAAGCTCCTTACCACCCTGGAGGTCTACCATTTTCCCTCCCCCATCTTTTTTTTGATGTGTGTGTGTGTGTGTGTGTGTGCGCGCGCGTGTGTGTGCATGTGTGTGTATGTGTGTGCGTATGTGTGTGCGTGTGTGTGTATGTGTGTGTATGTGTGTGCGTGTGCATGTGTGTGTATGTGTGTGCGCATGTGTGTGCGTGTGTGTGCGTATGTGTGTATGTGTGTGTATGTGTGTGTGTATGTGTGTATGTATGCATGTGTGTGTATGTGTGTATGTATGTGTATGTGTGTGTGCGTATGTGTGTGTATGTGTGTGCGTATGTGTGTGCGTATGTGTGTATGTGTGTGTATGTGTGTGTATGTGTGTGTATGTATGCATGTGTGTGTATGTGTGTATGTATGTGTATGTGTGTGTGCGTATGTGTGTATGTGTGTGTGTGTGTGTGTGTGTGTGTGTGTGTGCGCACGCTATTGGGGATCACAGTCAAGGATTCAGCACCTGTGAATTGGCCTACACTTTTAACCAACCAACCTGCCTCCCTCTCGTCCTTTCTTCTTCCCTGTTCATCCACCCATCCATCCGTCTCTCCACCCACTCGCCTGTCTCTCTCCCTCCTCCCTTCCTTCCTCGTTCTCCATCCCTCCACCCAGGCGCCTACCCATCTCACTTTCCTTCCTTCCTTTCTCCGTATTTCCTCCCTCCCTCGTCCCATCCTTTCCTCCTTCCTTCCATTAGTATCATCGAGGCCACGGTGTCCTAGGCACTGGGGGCACCATAGGATTAATGATAAAGATGCTGCCTGGGCGCAGTGAAGGGCATTTGGGACCGTGGAAAGGGCAACCCTGTGCGGTGGCTTGATCTGAGCAGGCCTGGGGGAGGGAGGGTATTTCTCTGGGCTGCCTGACGAGGTTCTTTTGTTATCCAACAAATTCCTTTCATTGCTACTTCTGCTGATTAGTCAGTCCTTGGCTGTGGCGGAGGCTTAACGATAAACAGAACGACCCAGGCTCGGAGCTCTTGGCGGAGGCACCGTTAGGGGAGGCTCTCTGTCTAGGATCTTTCCTCCCGGTGGTCACATCCCTTGGAGGGACTTCTTTCACGTTCCCATCTTCTGGACCCGGATGCTGAGCGGGCCGAGGGGGGCATGTGCGGTGTTTGGGTTCCGACATGCGTTCCAAGCTCCATGGGCACGGATTCCTGCCCCCGATGTTCCTCCATCCGAATTGTATACTTTCTCCTCTATTTCTGGCCCTGATGGAGAGGAGCATCTGCCTTTAGCAAGTTTACTTGTTGAGAGCTCTTCTGCTTTAGCTGCTGTCCACCCTGGCGCCCGGAGCTGGGGTGGAGTTTGCCCACTCCTGAGCCTGAAGGTGTCGAATTGGAGGAAAGCAGCTTTTCACCCCACTGGTTTGTAATTTTGATTTACACTTGAATGGTCGCCTGTCCTCACCATGGGGTTCCAGGTCAGAATGAAAGTACACTGGTGCTCCGTTCGTCGTTTTTACCCAGAAGGACGGTTTTGATGAAGACGTGAATGGGCAGAATGGGGGAGCTGTCTGCCAACTGCAGATGAAGGGGTCAGGGATTCCAGACAAAGGGTCAGTAAGGACAAACGTGCATCAGAATCTCCCAGAAGGCTTATTCAAAGCCGACTGCCAAACAAAACACTGATTTTGGGTTCCCCCCTCAAATAGGTAGGCTGCTGAAATCTGCAGAGTAAACACAGTCCTGGTGTGGCTGCTGCTGGGTGGGGCCTCACACTTGGAGACTCGCTGATGTCACCCAAGTGTTCAACTCTCTTTTGTGTTCCCATAAGATCAGCTCGCATCATGACTGTTTTCTCTGTAATTCCCCAGCGAAGCTCAATACCGCATTAAACTCATGTCAAGACACTTATTCAGTTGCATCAAAATTCTGTGACATGCAGGGTGCTGTGGCACACACCTGTTATGCTATTTAGTGGGAGCCTGAGGCAGGAAGATTGAAAATTCAAGGGCAAACAAATAAAATACAAAAGATTGGACATAAAACAAAAAGAAAATTGGAGGCCTGCAACTTACTGAGACTCTGACTCAAAAAAAAAAAAAAAAAAAAAAAAAAAGTGCTAGGGATGCAGCTCAGTGGTAGAGGGCCCCTGGTTCAATCTCCAGTACTAATAAAAAGAAAAACCCCCCACATTTCATGAGCTGTTGCCTCCCGCCGGTAGACAGAGCTGAGATCCCCGCAAGGAGAAAGTAAGGCTGGGAGGCGGGCAGGGAGGTGGTCCATGTCCTCCTGTGGTCTGCGCAGATCAGGACTTAATGCCGGCCCAGGTCTTGCCTAGGACCGCTCACCTCTCAATTCCTCTTTTGGAGCCAGGTTTTGGCCTCTTCTATGCCCCTCCTCCCGCCTCCGCCGCCGCTGCCACCACCAGGCAAGAGTAAACGGGAAATTTGGGTTTCCGATTGTCCCTGGCTATAAGGGGAATTTCTCCATCTGGACTCTCCGGTCTTCTGCTTGTGGGGTCCCAAGGGGTTCCTGACGGGAAGCATCCAAGTGGGTGGGTGGGGGCAGGCCAGGAAAGGTCCCGGGGTCCTGGGGAAGATGAGGCAGGGTGGTGGGATTGCTGAGTCTGGCTCTCCAGGCCCCCTGGAGGTGAGGGCAGGTGGTTGAGGCGTGGGCTGTCCCCCGACTCCTGCAAAAGTACTGGATTTGGGGGAGTCCTGGGAAAGTCCCCGAGCTGGGGAGTTAACTGGCGGCAAGAAGGGGAAAGCGACAAAGAGAGATTCCAGAGAGAAAAAACCGAAATAAGGAGGCAGAGAGACAGGAGGATCCCCTGCGCCCACGGCGGTCGATCAGAGAAGCCGGGAAAGACCAAGGGTGCGCGACACAGAGAAAAGGACCGGGCAGAGCCACCAGGGAGGGAACGGGGACCGGCGGAGACACAGGGGAGGGGCTGGTTAGAAACAGCGGGGGACACCACGTGACACCCCTCCCTTACGTGTCAATTAAGATAAAAGAGAGAGAGAGAAAAAAAAAAAAGAGGAACCCGAGGGGCAGGGCCTGGAGGGCTGCGGAGAAAGGCCAGACGCCAAGAGGAGAAAGTTCCGGGAGCGACAGGGCGGAGCGGCGTGGGCGGCGTCCCGGGATCCCCGCGGGCCGGCCCCGGAAAGCTCGGCTTCCGGAACCCTATAAAGCGCGGCGCGCCCGGCGGGCGACTGTCACTTGCCGGCCATGAGCTCCCTCTCCGACCCCGCCGCGGACCCTGAGGCCCAGTGGCCGCCCCCGCCGCCCGCGCCGCCCGGGACGCCCGCGCCGCCCGCGCCGCCCGCCCGCACCTGCCTCCCGCTGCCCTGGGCCCTGGTCGCCGCGCTCCTGATCCTGGCCGCCACCTGCGCCGCCTGGGTGGCCCGCACCTGGGTGATGCCGGCCGCCTGCGCCTCGTCAGGTCCCAGCCCGGGGACTGCGACCAGCCGGGCACTCAGTGATAAGCCGGCCGACCCCAGGGACCCGCAGCCGCAGGTGAGACGCGAGGTGACCGGGTACCTGGAGCGCCCAGCCCGGACGCCTTCTTATCCCGCCCCTCCCAGACACCCCTGTGCACCCCAGGCCGGGCACCATCCCTCTCTAGGGGCCCCTTCTCCATCCAGCTTTGGGGGCAGGCACCCTTTGTCATTGGCACCTCTGGGAGGCCCTCTTTCTTCGGTCTGGGGGAGGACACCTCACCGTCCCTCTTGGATGCTTAAGGGCTCCCATTTTCCCTCTAGGACTGAGGGGGTACCCCTTTCATCCTATGCCCCCGGCAAGACCCCATTTGTGTCCCAGCACTAGTGAGAAACTTTCTCCAACCTAGACCCAGAGGGACACTTTGTATTTCAGACCACAGGGGACCCCCACTTCCTTTGCTTACTCCCAGAGAGCCTCCTTATTCTTGGACCCCGTCTCCGTCTCGAGACCCTCAGGGAGCCGCATTCCTCTTCCAGGTCTCAGGGAATCTCCCTAGTCCCCAATCCTGCAGGGTTCTGTGCTTGTGGACACAGAGGGGCTGGCGTACACAGGTCAAGGCCTGTTCAGGGTGTGGGGTGAGGCCAGGACCCCCAGATTCTCTGAGCGGAGGATGTCATGGGAGCCTCCACCCACCTTCTCCTTTCCGTCTTCTTAGGGTCAAGGAATATTCGCCAAACTGTTGGCCCAAAATGGTGAGTATCACATCCCTGGTCCCCTCCTGTTGGGCTACTAAGAAGGGGCCCTCCAGGGGGACTGGGAGCCCATCATACCCTCTAACCCTGTCCCCTCTGAAAGCTGTCGCTTCAACTCTTTGAACTACAACTGTCCCCTTTACCCAGATGCTCTCTGGCCTCTCCTCTCTTCCTGGGAGGACCATTTGGGTCCACTTCCGACTCCTGCCCTCTCAGCTGGGCATCTCGTCCCCAAGGCTGAGCCTGGCTCTGGGACATCAGAACCCTCCTCCCCACCTCTCTCCTGAGAAGCCATCCACCCACTTCCCTGCTCCATTGCGGTTCCCCTCCCAGGGTCTGCGTCCAAGGCCCTCCTCCCCCTTTTTGGACCCCCTTTTCTTTCGCTTCTGCCCGACCCTTTGCTCTCTTCGAGTCTTCTCTCTTGGCCTGAGGACCCTTTCTTTTCCAGCCCTTCTTCCTGAAGGTGCCCCTTCCTAACAGCCTTCTCTCCCACCTGCCTTCCTCCTCCTCTGCCTCTCCCTTCCACCCTCGCCCTGGGCCCCCCTCATTCTCTCCCCTGCTGCCCTCACCCTCCGCCCCTCCGCCCGCATTCCCCTCTCTCCTTCGGGTTTCCTCTGGGGCTCGGCTGCTAGCGGCTGCCACAATCCCGCGCCTAGGCGCCGCCGGGCTCTCCGCCCTCTCCTATTCCCTACCCTCTCTCGGCTTTCTACCTCCTTCGGATTGTCTTCCTGCTCCTAGGCGCCCCTCCCTGCGCCCCCTCCCCGCCCTCCATCCCCCAGTCCCGCTCCCCACTTTTGCCACCCCGCCCCCTCCTCAGCGATCCCCTCCTCTCCCTCCGCAGTGCTGCTGAGAAATGGGACCCTGAGCTGGTACAGCCAGCCGTGGCTGAAGGGCGTGTACCTGTCCCCGGGCCTGAGCTACGACGAGTACAAGCAGGAGCTGGCGGTGACTGAGGCTGGGGTCTACTACGTCTTCTTGCAACTGGAGCTGCAGCGCAAGGCGAGCCTCCAGGTACGCGGCCAGGTCTCCCTGGCGCTGCTCCTGCAGCCCCGCGGAGCCGGGGCCACCGCCCTGGCCCTGACTGTGGATCTGCCTTGCTCCTCGGAGCCCAGGGACTCGGCTGGAGGTTTCCGGGGTGACTTGCTGCACCTGGGTGCTGGCCAGCGACTGATTGTCCGACTGAGTGTCCACCTGCATGCAGGAGCCAATGCTCACAATGCCTGGCAGCTGGCCCAAGGTGCCACAGTCTTGGGACTTTTCCGGGTGACCACGAAAGTGCCGAATGAACTCTTCCAGCCATTGCCCAAGTGATGTGGGTGTGGGCACTGCCCACCCAGACAGGCACATCCTGCCTTCTTCCTTTCTTGTGGCCCTTGTGCGGGGGCTGGACTGCTCTACCTCACCGGCTGGGCAGGGGTTGCTGGTGCCCAGGTAGCCTCCAGGACTCTCCCCACCCACTCCTGCTCCAAGTTGGTATTTATTTTGAGCCTGAGTTCAGATAATATCTTTAGTATTAATTCACTATATTGCACTTATATTTATTGGACATCTGTTATATACCAGACAGGTGCTGGGAAGACATAAAAAAGAGACAAAAAAAAAAAAATCCTTATTTATGTTAATATGGAAGAAATAAATACTACCCTGTGTGAATCATGGGGTATTGTGTATATTTGCTGAGTGAGCCTCATTCATTCATGCAGCTATTTGTTGAGCATTTGCTGAGAATCAGTCTTTCCCTTCCTTCCTTCCTTCCTTCCTTCCTTCCTTCCTTCCTTCCTTCCTTCCTTCCTTCCTTCCTTCCTCTCTCTCTCGCTCTCTCTCTCTCTCTCTCTTGCAGTGCAGTGGTTGGAGCCCAGGGCCTTGCACATGCTAGGTGAGCCACCCCTAAGCCGCCAAGCACTGTTCGAATTGCTGGGACACAGTTGTGAGAAGGCAGATAACTACCCCACTCCAACCTTTGCAGAACTATTGGTCTGTTACATTGGTGTGAAAGTCTGTGGCTTTGATATGATTGTGTATGACCCCATGGGCACTAGGGGCTTATAAGGAGAAAGTGGATTACGGGGGGAGGTTTAGAAAGTAAAGTAGATTATAGAGCTAATCCCAGAAGAGGTGCTCATCTGCAGGCTGGAGACCCTTGGATGCAGGTAGCAGGGCTTGTGCAAGCCCAGAGACCTCAGAAGAGAGAGAGGGAGAGAGAGAGAGAGAGAGAGAGAGAGAGAGACCCAAACACCTTCCCACTTCTCCAGCCATGCCTTAATCGAGTCGTGTGGACAGCTAAAATTAACCATGATGGTACTGAATGACAGACTATTTGTCAACAGTCAATACTGTGTATCAATGGTTTATCGTGTGCTGGTAAGAGTTCCTCCGTGAGAGCATCACCGTGGCCAGGCCTTGGAGACGAATGACTTGTTTCCCATTTCCTCTGTACCCACCTGAGGTTATTCACTGTGTCCGTGTGGTGGAAACACCATAGAATAGTGTTTGCTGCACATCTCTTTCCAAATCTGCTTGGTGACATCACGATGGCACTTTGAACCCCGCCCTGATGTGAGTATCTGTACCACAGGCATCCGCGAATGCTGCACCTCAGGGCTAGATTCATTGTTTGTTGATTGCCCAGACTTGAGAAAGCGGTGGAGGAAATGGTGGCGTTAAACGCACAGCTGAAACCTGGCGGCGTATCTTTCCTGCAGTGGTTAGCTGTAAATAGCACAGGGGATAGAGGACACGTTCCTTTAGTCGAAAGCCCATTATCTAATTCAGGAAAGAAGTTGCTCCCTTCATGATACACAAGTGAAGTGCCCACACACGACCTTATGGTGTTTTCTCATTTAACACTTTAAAACGAAGACGTGTATCAACCTGCATTCACTTAGTAGCGACAACCGGAAATGGGCTGGGGAAAAATTTGCAAGAATTTGGGAAAAACATTCTGTGAGAATCCTGCAATAGCATGGAATTGGCAATGGAGACTGTCTCTGATTGTATTATAGAGCGTCCCTGAGCCGGGTACCTCCCAAAGAATCCATTGTACTTGGAAAATACCGTAGGTCGGAGGTGCACCGAGTTCACCTCAGTATAGTCCAGCTGCCTTGCAGGTGCCGTGACACTCTCAGGAGCCTGGACCTGGACCTCTAGCACAAAGCCTGTCTTAGAGTAAACTGCTGACTCTCTCGTGGAATGCCTTGCACACTGTACTGAAAGTGAGAACAGTGCTATGGTCTGGGAGCTGGAGAGGTGGCAAAGGGCCGCAGAGATGGCAACTCTGAGTACAGGTAGGACGCAGGAGGTGGAGCAGCCCACACTTCTGACTTCTGACTTAATGGATGGTGGAGGCGTTGGTAGATCTGGGAACCCCTTAAGACCATGGGTCACTTTGGAGTGTGTGGGATTTCCAGATGTCTTTGAGGTACCCTGACCCAGAAGGTCAGAGATAAAAGTGGAGTCAATCTGTAGCTCTGGAAGCTCTCCAGCAGGCCAGGGCATAACTTTGAGGGTGTATTTATATACTAATGCAAGTTTGGGCAAGGTGGACTCTCTGAGAAACACAGGTGAAGATGTAGAAATGAAGGGCGTGTAAGACAGCCTCCAGGGACTTGCGTGTTTCAGTGTGGGAGGGCAGGAAATGTCCCGAGGAGTGACCACCAAGAAAGAGAGACGAAGATTCTAAGGAAAGAGTTTCAATGAGGAAGTTAGCGGTCAATGGTGTCTGCCATTGCCGAGAGTCAGTTACACGAGAACTGAAAATGTTTGCCAGATTTTAATCACAAGAGGCACGGGTGGTTTTGCGACAGTTGGTTTGAAGGGTGTGAATGGATCATGATGCAGCAGAGGCACCAAGAAAAAAAAAACTAGTAACAAGAGAAGAATTTGAGAGGGAGTATAGATAACTTTGTAAGAAGGTTCCCATTTGGAAATAAATTCACATTTAAAGACAAGTTACATGAATACAGGAAAACAAAGAACATCCACACGTCTTTTGCCCAGATTCACCAAATGCTAACTTGGACTCATTTGCTTTATTGTTTGCCCCCCCCCCCCCCGCCCCCATCTCCATCTCCATCTTTGCCTTACTTAGTCCACTTGCTGCTGTTTCTGGTAACACAGTACCACAGGCTGGGCAAATTAGGGAAAAAAAAAAAAAAAAGGAAACTGATTTGGTTCATGGTTCTGGAGGTGGAAAGTTGTGGCTGGCATCAGGGGATGCCTTCTGTCTGCAGGAGTCCCAGGGTGATGTGGGACACCACACTGTGCGTCTGTCTGCAGTCTCTCCCTCCTCTTTTAAAGTCGCCAGGGTTCAGTCCAGCACCCTGAGGCTTTATCTAACCCTGATGGCTTCCCAAAGGCCCCGCCTCTGAACACCCGGTGGGACTGGGGTTCCACCCTCCCCATGCTTCGCAATGGAGATCAAGTTCATGTGTGGGTTGCAGAGGGGACAGGCTATGTTCCAGCCAGGGCAATCTCCCTCTCCCTCTGTTGTGCATATAATTTTGAAAATTTATTTTAGGGTGAGTCAAACAGGATCAGAGGTTATTAAGAAGGAAAGCCAGAGAAAGCCACAGTGTGAGTGGTCAGAGCGGTTTTAGGAAGTTCCAAATGCAGTGTGAGTGAGTGGATTCAAGAAACAGGAGGAGGTCAGGTGGTTACTTAGAAAGCAACATGGTGTGCTCTACTTGTGTGCGAAGCAGGCAGGCAATATCATTTGCCCTTAGGCTAATGTCCTATCCAGAGAGGGCAGTTCTGTGTCTGTGTATGTGTGTGTGTGTGTGTGTGTGTGTGTGCGCATATACTCACTTTTGGGTGCTGGGGATCACACCCAGGGGTACTGCATTGCACAGCCCCTTTCCCCACCATTTTAATTTCTAATTTTTAAAAATAGTTTTATGTATTTTGATAGCAAACTTATAGGAACAGCACAGAAGATAGACAAGATTAGGAACATGTTCTTGCATGTAGCACAACCCAGTTAGAAAAGCATAGTGAATGGATGGAATCTACTGTATGATAAAAATGCTACAAACACCATTTAGTTGCTGTCAATAAGAAATTTACTTGTTTAAAAAAGATCCAAATACTGGCATTGTCCAGAAAATTTTTACAGTTTTATTTATAATTGTTATAAAGTTGAACTGCTGAAACTTGTTCACTGAAACATTTTGACTCGCATTAATGCTTTACATCCCTGCATTTATATTAAAAATTCACCCACAAATGAAAATGGAAAAACGGTCAAAACCTGATTTCTGTCCCCTATTTTTCCACTTGCAATCATATACTTAGGTACGTTTTGACCCCATGGAAAAAATATCTAACGTTCCGAACTACCAATAACAGGAAGAAGAGAAAAGAATTTTTTTTGAGAATGAAATGTTTCCCATCACAGCGAATGCTTAAGCACGTTCTCCACGTCCGGGCATGCTAGTCGGATGTCTTGGCATAATTGTTACACGTTTGGCATGGATAGCACACAGACTGATGTCTCCAAAAGGCCAACCAGATTAGGACTCACCTGCCTCCTGCAAAGCACCAATAACTGCGCTCTCGAAGCGCAGATCTGTTTTGAAGTTCTGAGCATTTCTCGCACCAGACGCTGGAAGGGGAGTGTGCGAATCAGAAGTTCAGTGGACCTCCGATAACGTCCAACTTCACCGAGTGCCACAGTCCCAGCCTGTAACGATGATATTTCTTCACCTCTCCAGTAGAGGGCGCACTCTTGCGAGCGGCTTTTGTAGGCAGTTGCTTTCCCCGGGGTGGTTTACAACCGGTCTGCTTTGTACAAGCCATGGTAGAAAGACCTCCTTACTTACCCCACTTCTCCTTTGGCTGGAGCTCGGGGAGCAAGAGGTGAAGCTGGTGTTAGAGAGCAATGACTGCGAACATCTTAATTTTTAATTTTGAGACAAGGTTTTGCTAAGTGGCCCAGGCTGGCCTCCAACTTGTGATCCTCCTGCTTCTGCCTCCTGCATAGCTGGGATGACAGATGCGGCCAACCTCCTGCACTCCTCTTTGGATATCAGGTTATAGAAAACAGATTAGGCAGAAGAACTCAGATTTTCAAGCATAAAGATGAACAGACATGAAGGATCACCAGGCATGTGTCCAAAACCAACACCAAGCAGGAGGTCCTCCAGGGCTGTGGTTGTGGCTCAGTGGTAGAGCGCTTGCCCAGCATGTGTGAGGCACTGGGTTCAATTCTCAGCACCACATATAAATAAATAAAATAAAGGTCCATCAACAACTAAAAAATTTTTTTTAAAAATAGTGGCTTTCCAGACTCCACAAACAGAACTTAGCAGAACAAACAGAAGACTCCAGCCTGTTGTTCACTTCTAGGGGAAGATATCACTTTATTTCAGATTAAATGATATTTTAATATGTGGATTTTAAATCTATAAGGATACTCTCTCAAATTTAAGCATAACCATTATTAAGCTTCCAGAAAGATATTAAATGTAAAGATTAGCACAACTGCTCATGGAAACTACCATGAGATGTCACCTCTTGTCTGTCAGGATGGCTATGATCAAAGAGGCAAATGTGAGTCCTAGGGAGGATGTGGGGAGAGAGAGAGCCCTTGCACATCGTTGGTGGAATGTAGACCGGGACAGGCATTATGGAAAAATCAAATGGATATTCCTAAAAAACCTGGAACTGGAACCACTATGTCAATCTCACCTCACGACCTACATCCAAGGGAAATGAAAGCAGGACGCGACCCCATCATTGTGGGGTGGCTCCCAGTGGTCAGCATAGGGAAATGACCTCAATATCCATCAGCAGGCTGACAGAGAGGAGAGATGTGGTATATACATGCGGTGGGATACTACTCTGCCTTGAAAAATAGGGAAATTCTGTCATCTGCAACAACATAGGTGGAACTGGAAGATATTATGCTAAATGCAATAGGGCAGGTACAAAAAAGGAAAATACTTCATAATGTTACTTTTATGTAAAACCTACAAATCTCATAGAAACAAAGGGTAGAGGGGTTGGGGGTGTGGTTCAGAGGTAGACTTGATGCTTAGCACCATGCAGAGGCCCTGGCTTCCATCCCCAGAACCTAAACAACCAACCACATGCAAGAGGCGGAGTAGGAAGGTGGTTTCCTGAGGCTAGTGAGAGGAAGGTGGATGGGGACAGGGAAGGTGCTGACCAAAGGGAACCGAGTGTCAGTCTGCCTGGGGCAGGAGGTTGGAGTGATCTGTTACAGTACCTTGTGGCCACAGTTGGTAATCAATCGCATGTTGTATATTTCACAATTGCTAAACTAGCTTCCTAATGGTCTCACCACAAAAAATGGTAAGATGGTGCTATGGTTTGGATCTGAATGTCCCCTAAAGGTCATGTGTGGAAGATGGGGTCCTCAGTGCACAGCATGTTCGATGGCGGGACCTTTGGGAAGTGGCTGGATCTTGTGGGATCTAAGCTCATTAATGGATTTATTCATGGATGGTTTAACCGCTGGATATACTATTGGGAGGTGGTGGAAACTGTAGAAGGAGGGACCTAGTTGAAGGGAGTGTGCCCTTGGGGACTTTATTCTGTCCCTGGCCACTTCCACTTTCTGTGCTTCCCAGGTACCAAGATGCAAGCAGCTCTGCTCCAACACACTCTGCCCATCACAATGTTCTGCCTCAACACAGGCCCAAAGCAATGGAGTCTTATGACCATGGACTAAAACTTATGACACACTGGGCCAAGACAAATCACTACTCTTTTAAGTCAATGCTCTCAAGTATTTTGTTACAGTAATGAAGAGTTGACTAACACAGTTGAAGAGGTGATGGACATGTAGTTATCTTGATTGACTCTTTCAATATGCTGGCACATCTGAAATCTGCAGGGCAGGAAGGAGACCCTGGGAGGAGTTAATGTCACAACTTGAATGTGAAGGTCACCTTGAGGCAGAATTCCTTCTTCCTCTGGGGATTTTGGCATCAAATGATTGGAGCAGGCTCGCTTATATCATGGTGGATCTCTTAGAGTTTTTACTGAGTAGGTTGGATCAAGGGTGACCAACACCTAGACTGGTGCTTGACTAAACCCCAGGGTACCATGTCCAAGTAAAATGGACACACAAAAGTGGCATCACATGTCCACTCCTTGCCAACTCCCCACCCATACACATTTCTTTGTGCTCAGTCTCCAAGGGAAGACAATATAGATCATATTTCTACCTGGCAAGACACAGTGTCCTGAGCAAACCAGAAACTCACTAACCTGGTCCCCAAAGAGGATGGCATGTCTCTGGTCAGCGTTCACTGCCCTCTTCCCTATCTTAAAGGGTGGTGCATCACTTAACGCTCTGAGAGGTCATTACTAGGGGGTCCTGCATGGTGCACACACCTAGGGTGGGCTTCAGCTGCAGTGGTGATGGTATCTAACAAGGACCCAGACTCTTCTTTGCCTGCCTCGTCCAATGGGTAACTAAAGACAGGATTAAAGAACTTTGCGCCTCTGCCTCCTTGGCGTCTGTCTTCTTTGCTCTGATTCACCCTGGGTTGCAGGAACAAGGAGCCATGATCCACACTCTTCCCAGGCTCCGGCAGCTTTCTGTCCACCAAGAAGGCGACGGCTGATCCTGAGATGGCTCGCCCAACAATGCCAGATCAGGAGCACCGCTTCACCAAAACCTCCCATGGAGCAAACCCCAGTCCTGTCCTCTTTCTCCCTTCTAAAACCTCAAAGTCATTGTCAGCCCCTAAAGACAGGGCCGATAGCTGCGTCCCCTGTCCTCCTGGTGCAGCTGTGCTGACTGAGAGCTGATCCTGCTTTTTACCCTGACTTTTCCATCTGGATTTTTGTGTATTATCATTATTATTATTTTGTGGTGCTGGGGATTGAACCCAGGGCCTTGTGCTTTGGAGGCAAGCACTCCACCAACCGAGCTACATCCCCAGCCTCCATCTGGATTTTGGAGCAACTGGTTGGACCCAATTTGTTGTCCCTGGGCCATATAATCTTATGTGACTGTGTCTTACAAGCAGCCTGTTGTGGACAAAATATCATCACCCTGTGATGTAAAGTTAACAACACCTCAACACCAGGACCCTAAGTCCACACAGCTTCCTCTCTGTGGTGTGGGGGCCCCACACACTGGAGACAAGTGCTAACCCCTGAGGGACTTATGACTGATAATGGGATAAGAAAAGGAAGAGGGGAGGGAGGAGAGGCATTTCTGATGTCCCTCTATGTACAGACAGGCACAAGCACACTTGCCACAGAACAAATAAACCCTCCAGAGAGTTAAGGTCGGGGATTCTCTAACGGGCCAGGGCCACCTTGCGCCTGCCTAGTATTTATAGCCACCTCTTTCGCTGCTGCCGTGTTTCCTTTATTTACTCTTGGGGAAGCACCTCAGCTGGGCAAGGTTATTATTTTATTTTAATTAGTGCATTTTCATGATACAGAATAAGGGCTTTGGGTTTGTTTTAGGAAACCTACAACACTGTTAAAATCCTTTATAAGCTGCCAGATGACACCATTACAACACAGAATCTCAGCTTAGTATGTCCATATTAGTTAAGCTTCTCTGGGAAAACTGTGTGTGTGTGTGTGTGTGTGTGTGTGTGTGTGTGTGTGTGTGTAAGGAGATTTATTATAGGGTATGGGCTCAGGTAAGAACAGAGCGGAAGACCTCTTGTCATCTGCAGCCTGAGGGCCTGGGAATCAGGGGAGCTGAATGTTCAAGCTGCAGTCAAGGTCCAAACAAGAGGAGGCCAATGATTCACCTCGAGACTAGTGTGGTGGGTGACTCACATTTGCAGTCCCAGCAACCTGGAAGACGGGGCAGGGGATCACATGACCCGTGAACTTGACCACAAGTTCAAGACCAGAATTGGTAACATAGTGAGACCCCATCTAAGAAAATAGAATGACCAAAGACTCCACAAAATGAATTCTTTCTGGCTCAGCTTTCTGTTCTATTCAGCCTTCATCAGATTAGACAGAGTCCACCTTTACTGGGGGGGCTGTCCACTAAACTCAGCCCACCAATTCAAATGGGGGTCTCATTTAGCATCACCCTCATTAGACGCATCCAGAATAATGTTTCCTCATATATCTGAGCACCCAATAAGTTGACATAAGATTACTATTCCCTGGGCCCATATCAATCAGTTCATCTCTGTTCCCTCCACTGTTATCCCACAATCTTTATACCCATTCCAACACAAATCCCCCAGATTTCTGTGTACAAATTGGAAAATTCTTGTTGCTCTTCAGTGTAACTCATTCATGGGTCACATTTTGAGTCTCGTTATGGGCACAGAAGCAATGAGTGGTTGTGGGGTGGCCCTGGACAGCTAAAAGCATCTTGAAATTGCCACAGAGGAGGCCACTAAAGTTTTTTCAGGCAAAGCAGGACTTGTCTCTGCAGATGAGGTGGGAGTTGCTGCTAAGACTCCTCAGAATTTAAGAGTCCGATCTCTCCGGAGTCTCTAGGATCTTTCCACATGCCTCTGCTATAAACTGAATGCTCATGTTCCCCCATTCATTTGTTGAAGCTCTAGTCCATGGTTTGTCTTTGTTCAGAGGTGGATCCTCTAAGGAAGTAATTAAGATCAAAGGAGGTCTTATGGGTGGGGCCCAAAGCCAGCAGGGTTAGTGCCTTTATAAGAAGAAACACCAGAGCATCCTTTCTATAAGAAAGCACCACAGAAAGACCATGTGAAGACATATGGAAAAGGTGGCTGTCTGAAGGCTATGAAGACACATCCTACCAGAAGCCAAACTGGTTGAAATTTTTATCTTGGACTTCTATTGGAAAAAAACTGTGAGAAAATAAAGTTTTATTGTTCAAATCACCTAGTCTGTGGAATTTTGTTATGCAAGCAGACTAATACAGATTTTGGAATCAAGAACTGAGGTGCTGCTGCGATGAATATCTAAAAATGTGGAAGTGGATTTGGAACCAGGCTGGGAACACTTTGAAGGTGGGAGAACAGGCCTAGATATCCTGGAAAGAATTATTGGCAGAACTGTGGACCTTAAACATGATTCTAGTAAGGGTATGGGAGGAAAAGAGATCTGTAGAGAAAGTCAACTGTTTTAGGGAACGCATATCATGAATAGAATGTGGGTAGAATTATGGCCACTAAAGAAAGATTCTTCTTCAGAATGATCTGAGAAGCAGCAGATGGCCTTGGCTAGTGGCCATGAGCCACTTCTATGGCTGCCCACAGGAGTAAAGGTTGCCAGTCCTGTGTTGTCCCTCTCTCCATCCCCACCATGAGGGGCAGGAGGAAGCAGATGCTGGTGTTAGATTTTCTGAGATTAAGAGTTGAATCATAAAATAGAAAATCACCTACATTTTGAAGGAAAAGAAAGGAATATGTGAAGATCCAAGATGCCAGGTTAGAAGAAGGCTGTATTTCCAGTTGCTCCCTGACTTGAGTTTTAAGCAGTGGGATACTGCTTCTCAGAGAGGTGCAGGGAATCTGCAGGGACACCACAAGTCACAGGGTAGAGAGCTGATAAATCAGACCCAGCCAGGAGACAGTGCATCTTGCTCCACACACAAATTCATCATGCTAAAACTTCAGCAAGACTTTAATACAAATAATAGAAGAGGCAAAATTGCCAAACTATGACTAGACCCAAAAGTAGGAATGACTGAGTTCCCACTGATGGACATCCACTCCTAGAGCAGCAAGAGAGAATTATCACAAAGTCATGAAGGACTGTGAAGGACACCTATAAAGGATCTCAAAGTAGATCACTCCAGGACACTTCAGCAAGAGGTCACGCCCTAAAAAGGTCCACACAGAAGAGCGAAAGAGAAATCCATTCCAACAGATCGTTAAAGCCCAAAACAGGAATAAAAAAAAAAAAAGAAAAAACAAGGTATCAATGCCTCCTAATATTCATAATTTATCAGCAACTGACTCCAAAGATATAGAAGCGAATGTAGTATCAGAAAAATAATTCAAAAGAGTGATTATAAAAATTGTCAACAAATTCCAAAAGTACATAGAAAACAAACAATCAATAAGGAAGTCAGTATAGGACATGAATGAGAAATTCAATATGGAAATAGATATACTGAAAAAGAACCAAATAGAAGTCTAGGAAATGAAAGACACAATAAATCAAATAAAAAGTTCAGCTGAAGTCTCTCTAATAGAGTAGATCACGCTGAAGACAGTCTCAGAGCTAGAAGAAAAAAGTCTGACTTTGAACATTCAGACGGTATAAAGGAAGGAAAATAAGTAACCATGACCAAAATGTACAAGAACCTGGGACACAAGAAACCAAATTTAAGAATCACTGGAATTGCAGAGGGTTGTGAGATGGAGGCTAAAAGAATGGATAGCTCTTTGGGGCAATAATAACAGAAAAATTTCCAAAGTTTGAGAATAATATGGACACCCCAGTACAGGGGGCATGCAGAACCCCAACTAAGCAAGATCAACAAAGAAACTCCATGACGCATGATAATTGAAATGCAGAACAAGGCTAGAATTTTTAAAGCTTCAAAAGAAAAAACATCAGGTCCCATTTAGAGGCAATGCAACAGAATTGCTTATGAATTCTCAGCACAAACTCTAAAATTCAAAAGGACTTAGAATATGTTCCAAATCCTGAAAGAAAGTAACTGTCAACCAAGATTGTTCTATCTACCATAGCTGTCCTTCAGAATCAAAGAAGAAACAAAAGCCTTCCAAGATAAACAGAAACTAAAAGAATTCATGACTACTAAGCTGGTATTACATAAAATACTTCAAGAAATATTTCACACTGAAGAAATAAGAAACAAACCCCAGAGCTTACAAATGGACAAATCTCATTTGAAGAGTAGCCAAGCACATGAGAAACAGGACCAAATTAAACATTGGAAATAAATCAAAATTGTAGGGATTAATGAACATCTTTCTATAATAATATTAAATGTAAATGGCCTTGACTCTTCAATTAAATGACAGACTGGCAGAATGGATTGAAAAATAAGACCCAACTATATGTTGTTTGCAAGAGACTCACCTTACAGGCAAAGACCAGCACAGGCTGAAAGTGAAAGACTTGAAATTGACATGCCATTCAAATAGAGTCTGAAAACAAGGAAGAGTTACTACTCATATCTGACAAAGCAAACTTCAAGGCAAGATCATACAGAAGAGACAAAGAGGGTCACTTCATACTGGTAAAGAGAAAATCCAACAAGAAGATATAACAATAGTACACATTTATGCTCCAAACATTAGTGCACCTAATTACATAAAA
The DNA here is from genome assembly GCF_902686455.1 of Sciurus vulgaris. Taxonomy (NCBI): domain Eukaryota; kingdom Metazoa; phylum Chordata; class Mammalia; order Rodentia; family Sciuridae; genus Sciurus; species Sciurus vulgaris. The sequence continues at coordinate 4,350,424 of NC_136477.1, forward strand.
CAGAATACTTGAATTAAAGACTCAGATATGCCCAAGTACAATATTACTGACTGATTTAAACACACCTCTCTCATCAATAGATATATCATCCAGACATAAACCAGTGAAGACTCTTTTGGCCTGAAAAACATTATAAATCAAATAGACTTAACAGACATCTACAGAATATTTCATCCAGCAACAGTCAAATATACTTTCTTTTCAGGTTCTCATAGAAACTTCTCTAAAACAGAACATGTTTGAGGCCATGAAACAACTCTTTTTAATTTTTTTTTTTTATTTTTACAGGCTGCATTTTGATTCATTGTACACAAATGGGGTACAACTTTTCTTTTTTCTATGGTTGTACATGATGTAGATTCACACCATTCATGTAATCATACATGTACATAGGGCAATAATGTCTGTCTCATTCCACCATCTTTCATGCCCCTGCCCCCTCCCTACCCTCATTTCCCTTTACATAATCCAAAGTTCCTCCATTGTTCTTTTACCCCCCACCCCACCCCCATTATGTATCATCATCCACTTATCAGAGAAAACATTCAGCCTTTGGTTCTTTGGGATTGGCTTTTTCTCTTAGCATGATAGTCTCCAGTTCCATCCATTTACCTGCAAATGCCAAAATTTTATTCTTTATGGCTGAATAATATTTCATTGGGTATATATACCACAATTTCTTTATCCATTCACTTATTGAAGGGCATCAAGGTTGGCAACTCTTAAAAAATAAAAAAAAAAATCAAAATAAGTATTTGTATCTTATCTGATCATAATGGGAGGAAATTAGAAATCAACATTAAGTAAAAAACCTACAGAAGCTATATAAACATACGGAGACTGAACGATACACTTTTGAATGATGAATGGGTGATAGAAGAATTCAAGGGAGAAATTTTAAAATTCTTGTAATCAAACAAGAACAGTGATCCAACATATCAGAACCTCTGGGACATTATGAAGACAGTTCTAAGAGGAAAATTTATGGCTGAGTGTCTACATACAAAAATCACAACGATCCTAAATAAAAAACTCAATGATGCATCTCAAGGTCAAAAATAATAAAATATCTAGGAAAAAATCTAAACAAGAAGGTGAAAGACTTCTATAATGAAAACAATCGGACTTTCAAAAAGATTTTTAAAAATATTATATATTATGAAATTTATTGTGAAGTACTTTATTATGAAATATTAAGTAATGCCCAAAGATATACAGAAAAATAAAATGACCATTCAGCTTAAGAATTAAAACATTACTCTCCAGCACTGCAAAAAGAGAAGAATTAAAACATTCCCAATCCAGTTAATTCTCCATATTTGCCATTCTCTGAATTTGGCATGTCATTCCCATGATCTCTTTATACATGTTATGTAATTATTATTATTTAAGTATTTTAAAATTATAATATTATTTAAATAATTTTAAAATTTTGTTTGTCTCTAATTAGTTGTACATTATGCATTTTGATAGCTCATACATAGAGTGTAATCTCTCATTTTCCTGATTGTACATGTTGCAGGATCACAGTGGTCATGCAGACATACATGTACATGAGGTAATAATGTCTGTTTCACTCTACTATCATTCCTTCCCCCATACCCCTTCCCCTCCCTCCACTCCCCTCTACTTAATATAGAGTAACTCTGTTCTTCCCTATTCCCCACCCCTCTTATTGTGAATTAGCTTCTGCAAATCAGGGAAAATATTCGGCCTTTGGATTTTGGGGTTTGGCTTATTTCACTTAGCATGATATTCTCTAACTCCATTCATTTATCATCAAATGCCAGAATTTCATTCTTATTTAAAGCTGAGTAATATTCCATCATATGGCTATACCATATTGTCTTTATCCATTCATCTGTTGAAGGGCACCTTGGTTGGTTCCATAAGTTTAGCTATTGTGAATTGAGCTGCTAAGTCCTTTGGGTATAAACTGAGGAGTGGGATAACTGGGTCAAATGGCGGTTCCTCAGTTTTCTGAGGAATCTCCATGCTGCTTTCCATACCGATTGCACCAGTTTGCCCTTGTCGCCTGCAATGTATGAGTGTACTTTCCCCCCCCACATCTTCGCCAGCATTTATTGTTGTTTGTATTCTTCATGATTGCCATTCTGACTGGGGTGAGATGAGACCTTAGAAGCGTAGTATAACTGGGTTAAATGGAGATTCCATTCCTACTTTTCTGAGGAATCTCCATACTGCTTCCCAGAGTGACTGCACCAGTTTTCAGTCCCACCAGTAATGTATGAGTGTGCCCTTCCCCCACATCCTCGCCAACATGTATTGTTACTTGTATTCTTTTTTTTTTATTTAAACAAATGGGATACATGTTGTTTCTCTATTTGTACATGGAGTCAAGACATACCATTTGTGTAATCATAAATTTACACAGGGCAATGTTGTTTGATTCATTCTGTTACTTTTTTTTCCCTTCCCCCCACCCTTCCCACTTGTATTCTTGATCATTGCCATTCTGACTGGGGCGAGATGGAATCTCTGTCTGGTTTTAATTTGCATTTCTCTAGTTGCTAGACATGTTGAACCTTTTTTCATATATTTGTTGAGCGTGTTTTTTTCTGTGAAGTGTCTGTTCAGTTCCTTTACCCATTTTTTGATTGGGTCATTTTTTTTTTTTTTTTTGGTGTTAAGTTTCTTTGAGTTTTTATATATTCTGGAGATTAATGCTCTATCTCAGGTGCAGCTGGCAAAGATTTTCTCCCATTCCATAAGCTCTCTCTTCACACTCTTGTTTCCTTTGCTATTAAGAAACTTTTTAGTTTGATGCCGTCCCATTTATTGATTTTTAAATTTTATTTATTTTTTGGTACTGGGGATTCAACTCAGGGACACTTGACTACTGAGCCACATCTCTAGCCCTATTTTGTATTTTATTTGGAGACAGGGTATCACTGAGTTGCTTTTGCTGAGGCTGGCTTTGAACACTAGATCCTCTTTCCTTAGCCTCCTGAGCCACTGGAATTACAGGCAAGCACCACAGCACCTGGCCATTTATTGATTCTTGATTTTTTAGACAAGCACTCTACCAACTGAGCTATGTCCCCAGCCCCTGATTCTTGATTTTATTTCTTGCACTTTAGGAGTCTTGTTGGGAATTGGGTTCCTAAGCCAATGTGATATATATTTGGGCCTAAAAGGATTACATTTTCTTCTACTAGGGGCAGGGTCTCAGGTCTAATGCCTAGGTCCTTGATCCACTTTGAGTTGAGTTTAGGGAGGGGAGAGAGATAGGGGTTAAATTTCATTCTGCTACATATGGATTTTCAGTTTTCCTGGCACCATTAAAATTTTTTTGATGTTTATTTTATTCATTTATTTATATGCAGTGCTGAGAATTGAACCCAGTGCCTTACACATGCTAGGTGAGTGCCCTACCACTGAGCCACAACTTCAGCCCACCCAGCACCATTGTTTGAAGAGACTATATTTTCTCCAGTGTATGTTTATGGTGCCTTTGTCTAGTATGAGGTAACTGTATTTATGTGGATTTTTCTCTGTGTTGTCTAGTCTGTCCTGTTGGTCTTTGTGTCTGTTTTGGTGCCAATACCATGCTGTTTTTGTTACTGTAACTCTAGTATAATTTAAAGTCTGGTTGTAGTGATGTCTCCTGCTTCACTTTTCTTGCTAAGGATTGCTTTGGCTATTCTGGTCCTCTTATTATTCCAAAGGAATTTCATGACTGCCTTTTCTATTTCTATGAAGAATATCATTGTAATTTTAATGGAAATTGCATTAAATTTTATAGCACTTTTGGTAATATGGCCATTTTGACAATATTAATTCATCCTATCCAAGAAGATAGAGGTCTTTCCATCTTTTAAGGTCTTATTCCATTTCTTTATTTAGTATTCTGTAGTTTTCATTGTAGAGGTCTTTCACCTTGTTTGTTAGTATTTTATTTTATTGAGGATATTGTCAATGGGATATTTTTTCTAATTTCTCTTCCAACTGATTCATCATTGGTGTATAGGAATGCAATTGATTTATGGGTGTTGATTTTATATCCTGCTACTTTGATGAATTCATTTATGGGTTCTAGAAGTTTTCTGGTGGAGTTTTTAGGTCTTTTAAATATAGAATCATGTCTGCAAATAAGGATAATTTGAGCTCCTCAAATTATAAATTAAATTATTATATAAATTATATATTAAATTAATATATAATATATTAATTAATATTTATTCAATTAATTAATTAAATTAATTAAATTAATATATAATATATTAATTAATATTTAATTATAAATTAAATTATTAGCTCCTATTCATATCCCTTTATTTTCTTTCTTTTGCATAATTTCTCTGGCTAGAGTTTCAAGAACTATGTTGGATAGAAGTGTTGAAATAGGGCATCTCTGTCTTGTTCCAATTTTTAGAGGGAATGGTTTCAATTTTTCTCTGTTTAGAATGATGTTGGCCTTGGGTTTAATGTATATAACTTTTACAATGTTGAGGTAAGTTCCTACTATCCCTAGTTTTTCCAGTATTTTGAACATGAATGGATACTATATTTTGTCAAATGTTTTTTCTGCATCGATTGAGATAATAATGTGATTCTTCTCTTTAAATCTACTGATGCGGTGAATTAGATTTATTGATTTCTGTATGTTGAACCAGGCTTGCATCTCTGGAATATACCACACTCGATCATGGTGTACTAGCTGTTAAATATCTTTTTGTATGCAATTTGCCATATTTTATTAAGAACTTTTGTATCTATGTTCATCCGAGATATTGGGCTGAAGTTTGTTTTCTTTCTTTCCCTTTTTTTCTCTCCCTCCCTCCCTCCCTCCCTCCCTCCCTCCCTCCCTCCCTTCCTTCTTTCCTTCCTTCCTTCTTTCCTTCTTTCCTTCCTCTCTTTCCTTCTTTCTTTCTTTGGTCTGATTTTGGTATCAGGGTGATACTAGCTTCATAGAATAAGGTTGGAAAGTTTCCCTTCTTTTCTATTTCATGGAATACTTTGAGGATTGGTGTTAGTTCTTTGAAAGTCTGGTAGAACTCCTTGAGAATCCGTCTGGTCCTGGCTTTTCTTTGTTGGTAGGCTTTTGATGGCATCTTCAATTTCATGGCTTGAAATTGATCTGTTTAAATTTTCTATGTCCACCTGATTCAATTTGGGTAGGTCATATGACTCTATAAGTCTGTTGATGTCTTCAAGATTTTCTATTTTATCAGAGTATAGATTTTCAAAATAGTTTCTGATTATAGTTCTGTATTTCAGTAGTGTTCATGGAAATATTTCCTTTTTCATAATAAATTTCAGTAATTTGAGGTTTTCCCTTCCTTTTCTTGATCAGCTTGGCTAACCATTTACCAATTTTATTTATTTTTTTCAAAGAACCAACTTTTTGTTTCATTGATTTTTTCAAAAAATTTTCTGTGTCAGTTTCATTGATTTCAGCTTTGATTTTAATAATTTCCTGTCTTCTACTTCTTTAGTGTTGATTTGTTTTTCTTTTTCTAGGGCTTTGAGATACGATGTTAGGTTGTTTTATTTGGTCACTTTCCATACTTTTTTTCTTTTTTTTTTTTGTGGTGCTGGGGATTGAACCCAGGGCCTTGTGCTTGTGAGGCAAGCACTCTACCAACTGAGCTACATCCCCAGCCCACTGACTTTCTATACTTTTAATGACTTAGCTCGATACAATGAGCTTTCTTCCTAGCACTGCCTTCATAGTGTCCCAGAGATTTTGATGTGTTCTGTTGGTATTCTCATGTACCTCTAAGTATTTTTTTAATTTTACCCCTGATTTCTTCTGTTATCCATTGGTCATTCAATAGCATATTGTTTAGCCTTCAGATGTTAGAGTAGCTTATATTTTTTAAATTTTATCTTTGATTTCATTCCATTATGATGTGATAGAATGCAAGGTATTATTTCTATTTTTTGTATTTGCTAAGAGTTGCTTTGTGGGCTAAAATATGGTCTATTTTAGAGATGGATTCATGGGGTGCTGAAAAGAAAGTGTATTCAGTCGGTGATGGATAAAATGTTCTATTTATGTCTGTTAAGTCTAAATTTTCAATTGTATTTTTTAGTTCTATAGTTCCTTTATTTAGTTTTTGTTTGGAAGATCTATCCAGTCTTGAGAGAGGTGTGTTAAAGTCACCCAGTATAATTGTGTTGTGGTCTATTTGATTCTTAAAATCGTGAAGAGTTTGTTTGATGTACATAGATGCTCCATTTTGAGGGGCATAAATATTTACAACTGTTATATCTTGTTGATATATAATTTCCTTAAGCAGTATGAATTGACCTTTGTCCCTTCTGATGAACTTTGACTTGAAGTCCACTTTAACTTATATGAGGATAGAGATCCCTGCTTGTTTATGAGATCCATGTGAGTGATATGTTTTTTCCCATTCTTTCACCTTCAGTCTGTGGATGTCTTTGCCTATGAGGTAATTCTCTTGGAGACAGCATGTTGTCGGGTCTTGCTTTTAATCCAATTATCTAATCTATGTCTTTTGATTGATAAATTTAGAATATTTACATTCAATGTTATTATCAAGGAATGATTTAAAAAATCTTTGTTGTTGTTGTAGTAGATGGAAAGAATAATTTTATTTTATTTATTTATTTTCATGTGGTGATGCTGAGGCCTGAACTCAGTACCTCACATGTGCTAGGCAAGTGCTCTTCAACTGAGCTATAACTCCAGCCCCTGAGAAATGATTTTTATTCACTATCATTTTGATTTATTTCTGGTTTTTAATTTGAATTCACTTCTCCTTTGAGTGATTACTTTTCTAGTGTAGTTCTTCCCTTTGTTAGTTTTCAATTTTATTTTTCCTTTCTTCTTCATGAAATATTTTATTGAGTATGTTTTGTAGTGCAGGATTTATAGTTGTAAATTCTTTTAACTTTTGTTTTTCATGGAAGGTTTTCATTTAATCATCAATTCTGAAGCCTAATTTTGCTGGGTGTAGTATTTTTGGCTGACATTCCTTTTCTTTCAGAGCTTGGTATATGTTATTCCAAGACCTCCCAGCTTTGAGGATCTGGGTTGAGAAATCAGCTGAGATCTGGACTGGTTTCCCTCTAAATGTGACTTGTCCTTTTTCTCTGGCAGGTTTTAAAATTCTATCCTTATTCTGTATGTTAGGCATTTTCATAATAATTTGTCTCGGTGTGGGCCTATTATAATTTTGTATGTTTGGGGTCATGGGTTTGATTTTCTATTTCAATCTTAAGGTCTGGGAAATTTTCTGATATTATTCACTGAACAGATTGTGCATTCCCTTGGTTTGTATCTCTGAGCCTTGATATATCCCTAAAAATCTTATATTTGATCTTTTCATGTTATCCCATATTTCTTGGAAGTTTTGTTCATGGTCTCTTAACATCTTTTCTCCATGGTCAACTTTATTTTTGAGATATTTTGTCTTAGTTGCCTGAAACGCTATCTTCCAAATGGTGTAGTCTACTGGTGATGCTTTCCATTGAATTTTTAATTTGGTTTACTGATTCCCTCATTTCAGAATTTGTTTGATTTTTTTTTCAGAACCTCTATCTCTTTATTGAAGTGATCTTTCACTTCCTGTGTTTTCTTTCTGATTTCACTCCTTACATTGTCCTTTACTTCACAGATCAATTTAACTTTGTACATTCTAAACTCCTTCTCTGACATTTCTCCTACTGTGGTATTGATGGATTCTGTTATCGGACTATTTTGGTTTGTTTGGGGCAATTTGGTCCTTTGCTTTTCATGTAGTGTGTGTGTGTTCCAATCTAGCCATGTGGATCTGAGTCAGTACAGTTTCTGCACTGTGGACTTACAGTGTCCCTGAGGGTTTCCAGTTCCTCACTGTTTAGGGGGAGACAAATAATAACAATGACTGATGCAAACAATATAAACCTCTCTCCAGATACGATTTCCTCCTGGCCACTTAGGCACTCTCTATGCCATGTGGTGTGGTTTTCCAGGTCTGTATTTGGGGCCCACCTGAGTTTTCTAGGAATTGGCTCCCCCAGCTACTGGCCCCTGTGCTGTACCTACAAAATGTCTCCTTCCTCTGTCCTCTGCAGGCATCCAGGGGAGATGTGGCTTCTTTCCTGCCCAAGGACATTGTGCAGCATGGCTTTCAGGTTAGTCCAGCAGTGTCTTTGATATTCGATCTCTCTGTACCCAGGTATGCCACAGACCTCCTAAAAATGCGGGTTCCTTTAGTCCTCTTATCCCTCTACTTTGCTCTTGAGGGGATTATTCTGGCTGGTGCCATTGGCGATGGCAGCAGTGGCAGTGTTGGCACTGGGGTTTTCTGCCTATTTTATTACATCCAACCTCATGAATCCCCAATCTGCTTTGAATGTCCAGTATTGATTTCCAGTAAAGTCCCCCCACTTTTATTTTCCACCCACCTTGCTGAAAAGCTGCTATCTGCATTCTTGGTTTCATATCACAGAGCAGACAGGAAAGCAACCTCCTCTATTCCATCATCTTGAAAAACCTCCTGATGAAAGAAATTGAAGAAGACACAAGAAGATGGAAAGGCCTCCTGTGTTCAGGGTTAGGGAGAATTAATTTTATTAAAAAGGACCTATTACCAAGATCAATACACAGATTCTATGCAATTACCGTCAAAATATCAATGACATTCTTCATAGACCTAGAAAAAATTGCCATAAAATTCATTTGCAATAATAATAGACCCAGAATCATCTAAGCAATTCTGAGTCAAGAGAAACAATGCTGGAGGCATCACAATGTCCGACTCTAACTGATATTACAGAGCTGTAGTAACACAGACTGCATGGTATTGGCATACAAGCAGACCTGTAGGCCAACGGTGCAGAACAGAAGACACAGAGACAAATCCACACAGACGAAGTATTCTGATCCTCAACAAAGGTGCCAAAAACATATACTGGAGAAAAGATCACCCTTTAAACAAATGGTGCTGGGACAACTGCTTATCCATATGTAGAAGATTGAGACTAGATTTTTATCTCTTGCTCTGTACAAAAGTCAACTTGAAATTGATCAAAGACTTGGGAATTAGACCAGAAACTATGCAACTCCCAGAAGAAAATATAGGGTCAACACTCCAGCTTTCAGGCACAGGCAATGACTTTCTCAGTAGGACCCCTAAATATCAGGGAATAATGCCAAGACTTTAAATAAACAGGATGGCATCAAATTTAACAACTTCTGCATAGCAAAGGAAACAGTTTAATAATGTGAAGAGAGAACCTACCGAATAGGAGACAATGTTTGCGAGCTGCTCTTCTGACCGAGGATTAATATCCAGAATACATAAAGAGCTCAAAAACCTTTACACCAAAATATCAAATAATCTCTTTAATGAATGGGCAGACACTTCTCAAAAAAGAATTACAAATGGCCAACACCTGAAAAGTGCTCATCATTAGCAATTAGGGAAGTGAAAATCAAAACCACACTGAGATTTCCTCTCGCTCCGGTCAGAATGGCGACCATCAGGGACACGAGCAGGAACACGTGCTGGCGAGGACCTGGGGAGACAGGGGCTTCTACACGGTGCTGGGGCTGTAAATCAGCACGGCCGCCATGGAATGGGTATGGAGGCTCCTGGAAAGACGAGGCGTGGGGCCGCCCGGGGCCCAGCCGCACCGCCCCTGGCGCTTACCTGAAGAACCCGGGTCTTCTTACTACGGGGACGGGGACGCCGGCGCCGCCCGCTGACAGCAGCACAGCTCACAGCCAAACCGTGGACCCCGCCTGGGTGGCCACCAGTGGTGGGTGCGCGGGAAAATGCGGTGTACGGACACAGTGGAGTCTTAGCCAGTCACAGAGAAAAATGACATTATGGCATTTATAGGAAGATGGATGGAACTTGAGACCACATATTAAGTGAAATAAAGCAAACTCAGAAGGTCAAGGGTCACATGACTCTTTCCTGGAGAGGAAAAAGGCAAAGAAGGGTGGGGGGCAGACCTGGAGGAGATCAAAGGGAGATGGGAAGGGCTGAGGGAAGTGACCTGGGGGAGGGGAGGGAGGGAAGGGCGTGCGGGGAAGGATGTTGGTCGGATTCTATGGTCCGGCCTGTGCACGTCCGGGTGTGGGATGATGAATCCCACTAGTAAGTGCACCAATAAAAAATACGCTGGAAGGAGTAGGGGCCATCTTCGTGAGGTTTCAGATGGAGCCAGGAACCCGGTGACTGGAAACTGGAGGAAGTTTGGCGGAAGCCTTGGCTGAATTGTGTTCTAGTGTTTTCTGTGATATTGAACTTGCAAGTGACAAAACTGAATATTCAGCTGAGGAGATTTCATTTTTTTTTTTTTCCCCTGTGCTGGGGATTATGAACCCAGGGCCTTGTGCATGTGAGGCAAACACCCTACCAACTGAGCTATATCCCCAGCCCCAGCTGAGGAGATTTCTAATCGTTGAAGGAACAGCGTGGTTCCTCAGGAATTCCAGTAAAATGCAAGAGGGCAGAGACACATCAGAGGAGTCCAGAAGTAAAGAGGAACCAGGACTTGGAGATCTGGAACATTCTTGGCTTATTCATGTTGCAAAAAAACAAGGAAAACTATTCTACAGAGAACACCATGGTATGAGGGAACAACCGTTTGGTAAAGAGATTGCCAGGGATAGAGCTGTGATCATACCAGCAAGGGCCTGCCTGTCGGAGCAAAAGGGACCAGGGACAGGATGGCTTCGGACTTCTGGGGTTTCCTTGGAGAGAACACTTCAGTTGGGAGCCGGCGTGGTCCTTGGAGGAGAGGCACCAGTGAGCCTGGAGGTGGCTGGAGGTCCTCAGGGCTGCCGCTCTCACCATGGCACGAATCCTCAGGTGATCGGTGTGGGATTCGTTCCTCAGTGTCCAGCCCGCGCAGCCTCTTCGGCTGCAAGGGTGAGTCACTGTAGAGAGCCTCAGAGCCAAGCTGAGGGGACAGGTCCCTCTCTTGGGGCAAAGGGGATGATGCAGCTGCTGCGTGGACCTGGAGGGCAGAGCACAGGACCAAAGATGTGGCGCAAGCCGTAAGATCCAGTGGGGTTGTGACGGGCTGACAGATCTGGCTCCATGAGAATGTCACAGGCCAGACTCTAAGGGAAACGACTAAACAGACTCCATTTTGCTGAGACTCCATGTTATGTAGGAAATAAGCTTCTCCCATGGGAACACCCCGCCTCTGTGCCCATCATCAGTTACTTGGTGTGACATGTTTAATAATATACAATGGCAACTCCTATGTAGTAACCAATGTACCACGTAAACGGTGACTGTGTGGATGTTAGCAACCATTCTTTAGTTTGTACCTAGGTAAGGGTCAGTTTGACCCACTGCCCCCTCTGTCGATGACCTCATGATGTTAGTTTGTAATTTTCAATCATAGCAACACTTATGATTGATGTGATTTTTGGTATAAAAACCCCTACAACCCTGTGGTCAGGGCTGTTCTCCCAATAGCCATTTTTTGGAGCATTGTGTGAGACAGTCACCTGGCCAGCTTAATAAGGACTCTCAAATTTGGACTTCTCAGTGGTGATCAGTCTGTTCTTAAGTTGCACCCCATAACAGGGTCAGCTTGGACTTGCAGCCATGTGGTGGCTGGCGCATGCTTGGAGTCCCAGCTGCTGGGGAGGCTGAGCCGCAGGATCACAAGTTCCAGGCCATCCTGGGCTACTTACACATATGTAAATGTATCACAGGAATTTCACCTTTAGGTATATGTAGAAAGTATTAATAAAAAATAAATGAAGGAGTGAAGGGCAGGTCAGTAGAGCAGAGGAGGGAGGAGGGAGAGGGATGGAGATTGCAATCAAATTCCTTATGCGTATAATCTTGTCCAAAGGGAACCAAATGCTACGTATGATTATAACACTCTAATAAGAATAGTTACTAAAAATAAATAAAAAATAAAAGGGGCTGGGGATGCAGCTCAGTGATAGTGTGCTTGTTGAGCATGCATGAGGCCCTACTGTAAAAAAAAAACTGCTTTTGGATGGTTGGGACCTGCCGTCCGGGTCTAGTCTCGCACCTGGCGTACACTGCAGCCATTCTTAGCTCTTGGCATCGGGGAGTGACCTTGTATTGCACAGATGGAGCGCTTTGTTTGCCAGTCGCCCAGCTGATGGTTTGGCTGTTTCTAGTTTTTGCTCACTTTGAGTAAAGCGGCTGCAAAATGCAGTTGCAAGAGTCTCCTTCACACGTTTCTTTCTCCAGGGGGAAGTACCACGAGTGGAACTGCTGGCGTTGGTACGCATGGAGTTTTACAAGGCTATACCACAATTTCTTTTTTAAAGCCGCTCAATTCAAACAGAAGAAGAGACTTGGAAGTGTACACACATGGACAGTATCTGCAAGGAACCTGACACCCGAAGGAGAGTGGGTTTGTGGGAGGCCAGGGACACCCACATCCCCTCCCGGGGAATTTCTTCTCCTGGTGAGATTCACAGGCTACCTGTGGTCTTCACGGTCTCAGACGCAGACAGCTGGGGGTAGTGACAGGGTAGCGTCCGTCACCCTGTCTGTCTCCAGAGCTCCTTTCATCTTGCATCCTTCCTGTTTGCATGCACATTTCTTCTTCTCTTTTGGCAGCTCGGACTTTCTAGGGGTGTCTTAGAGAACATGAAAATCTAAAACTAATGTTGGAGGACGCTTCCGTCCTCCTCTGTGGAGTGGTTCTGTGTAAGTCTCTCTTTTGAGAGATATTCCTCTTTCTCCCCTTCTGTCCCACCTCTGACCCAGGCCTGGACTGAACAGGATTAGAACTATTCCAGGCTCGGGAGAAACAGCCAGTAGGAAGTTTTTATGACTGGTTGCAGGTTAGAATCATCGTGGGAGCTTTAAATGTCAGAGCCCTGAGCCCATTTGAGACCTCCTGAGTTGGAACTTGCAGGTAGGGGCCCCAGGGGTATGTATTTTAACAAGCTGCTGGACGTGGTAGCTAGGGTTTCTAAACAGAGATTACTGGGTGAGCCCGAGCTAATCCCCCAAGCGCTCTCAATGTGCGTCTGATAGTTGGAGATGCAAAAACCCTAAGAAGAACGTGACCCTTGGCCAGTGGTGAGTGGAAGAGCAGGGGTCTCAGTCTTCCCACTTCAAGGAAATGGGTTTGTGCCTGTGTGGATTAAACTGGACACCCTTCCTTCCCGCAGCCCCTGGGCGAGAATCAGAAGGTAGATGCCAACTCCACGGATGTGAGTCCCGCTGAGCGCCGCAGCGATGCCTCACCCACAGATGCCACGAGATAACAGATCGGGGCTGTTTTACACAACTACGCTTGTGTGATCTGCTACACAGCAGAGGCTCATGTGCTTTGTTCTGTGTTCAGCTTGTTGACTGGCATCACAGTTTTACCGGCAAGGATACTTGAGAACCCTGGGCAGAGTGGTACGTGCCAGAGAAGAGTTGCCTGGCTGGCTTGGTCACCATCCAGCAGGGAGTGGCCCTATTGGGCAGTTTTTGACTTGGGCATTTTTTCCTGGACCACAGGTCTTGTTGGAGTCTATAGATTGGACTTCTCTTTGCCGACCATCAAGACGGCCAGAAGTCTGTTTTAGTCAGCTATTCGCTGCTGTGACTAAATGACCTGACCAGCACAACAGTAAAGGAGGAAAGGTCATTCAGGGGCATATGGTTTCAGAGGTCTTAGTTCATAGAAGGTTGGCTCCATTCCTCAGGGCTCAAGGCGAGGCTGAGTATCACGGTGGGAGAGGGTGGTGGAGGGAAGCAGCTGACATGGTGATCAGGAAGCGGAGAGACACTCCACTCGCCATGTACAAAATATATACCCAAAGCCTTAGCCCAGTTCCCACCTCCTCCAGCTGCACCCTACCTGCCTCCAGACACCACCCAGTTAATCCCATCAGGGAGCAAATCACTGATTGGATCAAGACTCTCACAACCCAATCATTCTTCTCTGAACCTTCTTGCGTTGTCTTACACATGAGCTCTTGGGGGACACCTCACATCCAAGGCATGACAGTCCTACAAGGTCCCAAGGGAGCGAGTGCCTGGCTTTGCAGGAGGACCTTACCGCTCGTCCTTCCTCCTCCACGCTGTGCTCCTCGCCCCTCCTCTCCACAGCCTCTCCACGGGAGTCACCCAGCGCTGTTCCTGCAGTCAGGAACTCCTTCCTGCCCCACTTGGAGCTTCCCCCACTTCCTGTGGGCCACTGCCATTCATTCTTCAAACCCTGAAGGGGTTTGCCTTCAGGGACCCTTCCCTTCAGCACCACCTCCCTGTTCTAGGCACTGACGCGACTGCAAAGCTTCTTTCAATGTCCTTTTTACTTGTGCACAGTCCTGGTTAACGACGGGAACACTTCCCCATGTGTCACTGGGCGATTTCATCGTGGTGTGAGCATCACAGAGTGTTGGCACGATTGTTATGATTCTTGCCTGGTGAGGTAATCTTACGGGACCACTGTTGACAGGACAATTTGTCAGTGACCAAGATGTGTGTGTGGTTACATTTATCTATGAAGTCGTGTTTATTTTTGATAGTGATTTGTTTCTGCGTTCCCAGAAACTGGTCAGCAGTTCATGAAAACTGTTTTCTTGGGTCTTGGCTACAAACCACTAGACTGTGTTTCCTGTCCTCTTTGATTGTAGATGTGGCCACTTGGCTGGGTTCTAGTCAGTGGAACATGAGGTAAGCCAGGCCCTCCATTTCCACGCTGGCCCAGGGACACCAACAAAAGACCCTTTGCCCTCGTTCCTCTCCTGTTGCCTGATATGGATGAATGGACGCAGCCTGGGTCACCTGAGTCACGTGTCGGGGAGTTTCCTACCAACTGGGCAGCATTTGCTTTGAACTTTGTGTGCTGGTTAATTTTGTGTGCTGGTCAATTTGTTTGGATTAAGGGATTCCAAGAGAAGAAGTGAAGTACACTCTGGGCATGCCTGTGACTGACGAGTGGACTGCAGACTGAATGGGAAGACTAGGCCTGAATGTGGTGACACCAGCCAGGAGGCCGGGCCCACTTGCAAGCTTGCAAGTGCCCATGCTCCGTCCCCGAGGAGCCTGCCCGTCAATCAACCACTGCTTCTTCAGCTCCGGACGTGGCTGGCACCTTAGCCTCCAGGGGGCTTTCAGGCCCGTGGCTCCATCTGGGGCTTCTCTCTCGTTCTGACACTTCCAGCTTCTTGGACTGAGCAGAGACTGGCTTCTCCAGCTCTTCAGCCTGCAGAAGACACTCATGAGACCCTTCAGCTTCCGATCACGTAAACCTACCTAATACGTCCCTCTTATAGCTGTATATGACATAAGGGTTCTGTTCTGCTAGAGAGCCCTGACTGACACACCCTGTGTGAACAAGAAAGGGACTTGCGCACATCCCTGGAATTTGGGGGCTTATCTCTCACCACTGCTGGACTTAGCTTAATGCACCGTCCGTGTCTCAGCCTGGCGTTCCCGCTCCCTGGGTCCTGCTGTTTCTTCCTTGTTTCTCCAGAGGCACTGTCTGCCTTCTCAACTTTTGGGAGATCTTTATGGACGGCATCAATAGGACCCTTCATCCTGGATCCCACTTCGTTTCAGTCTATGGGAGGAGATTGGAGATAGGGTGACATTTTCTCTCTCTTATTTTTCTTTTAACCAAAGCAACTTTGTTTTTTTAAAAAAAAATCATCCAACCTCCCCCCTTTTTGATTTTTAATGTTGCAATTTACATGTTTTTACGTTGTATAAGGTTTTTTTTTTGGTACCAGGAATTGAACCCAGGATGCTAAACCACTGAGCCACAACCCCAGCTGTTTTCTGGTTTTTTTTTTTTTTTTTTTTTTTTTTTTTGGCACAGGGTTTCACTAATTTGCCTTGGGGCCTCACTAAGTTGCTGAGGCTGGCCTTGAACATTTCATCCTTCTGCCTCAGTCTCTCAAGCCTCTGGATTGCAGGTGTGTGGTACTGCTCTTGGCTATATAAATTTAACTATCGTGGTTATCATTATTTTCAGTCATCATACTAAAGATATAAGTGGTTTATGTGCCATAGCTACAGTGTTGAAGAATTCTTCTTACCTACTTTGACCCGTGAGTCTTATCCTTCCGTGTGTGTGTGTGTGTGTGTGTGTGTGTGTGTGTGTGTGTGTCTGTGGTGCAGGGGCGGAACCCAGGGCCCCATGCCTGCTAGGCAAGTTCTCCTGCCCTGAGCTGTGTCCTGAGTCACAGAAATGTTCATCTTATTAATTTGCATCTCTTTCTTTTAGTTTAAATAGCTCCCTGTAGTCCTATGATCTTATTCATATGTGGAAAGTAAACAAGCTGACCTCCTGCCAGCAGGAGGTTGGTATTCCCCAGAGACTTTGGTGGCAGGTGGAAGAAAGGCTTAAGGGATGTGTAATTACAGTGAGATTCGAGGCTACTATATTTGGGAACTTAAATGTACCTCAAAGGCCTGTCTGTTGAAGGGTTCGTCCCTAGCGTGGTGGTCTTGGGTGCTATTGGGTGGTAGGGCAGGTGAGGCCTGATTGGAAGTCAGAGGTGGCTGGGGGCAGGGTGGGGAGGTGAGGAAGAGGATCAGAGGGGCCAGTAGGAGAAATGGGGATGGCTACAGGTTGTTATGGCGTTCTTTCTTATGTGCTGCCAAGGTTTGAACGTTGTGGTGATGTTTGCCCAACTCTGTGATCGCACTACAAACTACTGTTTTTGTTGTTGTTGTTTTTTATTTTATTTTATTTTTTTAAATTTTTACAGACTGCATTTTGATTCATTGTACACAGATGGGGTACATCTTTTCTTTTCTATGGTTGTGCACGATGTAGATTCACACCATTTGTGTAATTATACATGTACATAGGATAACGTTGTCTGTCTCATTCCACCATCTTTCATGCCCCTGCCCCCTCCATACCCTCATTTCCCTTTACATAATCCAAAGTTCCTCCATTGTTCTTTTACCCCCACCCCCACCACCATTATGTATCATCATCCACTTAATCAGAGAAAACATTCAGCCTTTGGTTCTTGGGGATTGGCTTTTTTCTCTTAGCATGATATTCTCCAGTTCCATCCATTTACCTGCAAATGCCATAATTTTATTCTTTATGGCTGAATAATATTTCATTGTATATTTATACCACAGTTTCATTATCCTTTCATCTGTTGAAGTGCATCTAGGTTGGTTCCACAATCTAGTTGTTGTGAATTGAGCTGCTATAAACACTGATGTGGCTGTGTTTCTGTAGTGTGCTAATTTTAATTCCTTTGGGTATAAACCAAGGAGTGGGATAACTGGGTCAAAAGGAGGGTCCGTTCCAAGTTTTCTGAGGAGTCTTCATACTGCTTTCCAGAGTGGCTGCACCAGTTTGCAACTCCACCAGCAACGTAAAAGTGTGCCTTTTTTCTCACACCCACACCAACATCTATTGTAGTTTGTGTTTTTGATAATAGCCATTCTACTTGAAGTAAGATGAGATCTTAGAGTTGTTTGAATTTGCATTTCTCTAATTACTAGAGATGTTAAACATTTTTTCATATATTTATTAATTGCCTGATATATTCTTCTGTAAAGTGTCCAGTTCCTTGGCCGATTTATTGATTGTGTTCTTTGTATTTTTGATGTGAAGTTTTGTAAGTTCTTGCTGGAAAAACTGGAAATCCATATTCAGTAAAATGAAATTAAACCTCTATCTCTCATCCTGCTCAAAACTCAACTCAAAATGGATCAAGGACTGAGGAATTAGACCAGAGATCCTGCACCAAATAGAAGACAAGGTAGGCCTGAATCTTCATCATGTTGGCTTAGGATCAGACTTCCTTAACCAGACTCCCAAAGCACAAGAAATAAAAGCAAGAGTCAATAAATGGGATGGATTCAAACTAAAAAGTTTTTTCTTAGCAAAGGATACAATGAATAATGTGAAAAGAGAGCCTACAGAGTGGGAGAAAATCGTTTCCATATGCGCTTCAGATAGAGACTAATCTCCAAAATTTATAAAGAACTTTTTTATATTGTGGTGCTGGGGATTGAACTCTGAGCCCTGTGCATATTATGCAAGCCCTCTACTACTGAGCTATATCCCCAACCTTATTTAAAATTTTATTTTGAGCCAGGACTGGTCACACAACCTGTTGTTATCTCAGTGACTCTGGAGGCTGAGGCAGGAGGATTATAAGTTCAAGGCCAGCCTGGGCAAATTAGCAAGGCCCTGTCTCTCAAAATAAAAAATAAAAAGGGCTGGAGATGTGACTTGAGTGCCCATGGATTCAATCCATAGTATCATTAAAAAAAAAAAATTAGGACACAGAGTCTCGCTAAGCTGCAGAAGCTTTTCTTGGACTTGGGTTCCTCCTGGCTCCCTCTCCCCAGTATCTGGGAGTGCAGTTGTGCTTCATAGGTCCTCAAAAATGTATACTACAACTATGGGATTGTAAAGTTTCAATGGGTGAACTGTGGGATACCTGAAGGATATCTCATAAAGCTGTCTTAAGGAATTTCCCTAAACCTTGGGAATGAAGCACGTTGGTGGCTGTAATGAGATAAGGAAATAATAGAAATTGTTATCGTTTTGTGTTATGTAGTAATAATAAGCTGTATTTGGTATTTGCCTGGACTAAAATCATAACAGGCACCTGGTGACAAACTTGCTGTGTGGCAGGATGACACTCCTGAACAATGCCGATATGAACCTCTATCTATGATTTGAGTGGTGGCTCCTAGTGTAGTTGTGTTCTGGTCTTTATTGTTAGGTCGGAATTTGGGCGACTGTGTGACGGAGAGCGGAGCTACTGAGGCAAAGGGCAGCGCGCCACACGGTGACCAATCAAACGGGCAGGAAAACTCCGCTGACCCTTACCTCCATCTGTCACTCACCAGGACCCCCGCCCATTCCTGCCTATAAAAATCCCTGGGTGGCTGGGGCCACGTGCGATTTTCTCCGGCTCCCTACCCTGACCTGTACCCTGGGGGGCTCCCTACCCTGACCTGTACCCTGGGGGGCTGGGGATTTCGCCCGATATAAAGCTTGCTTCCACCGGCCGCTTTCTGTCTGATTTTATTTGGCTACTAGCCCTGCCCCCAGGCTTACATTTATCAATGGAGGCCAGAGCATGACTGGGCCGAAAATCACTACTAGACTTTTGGAGCAAACTGTCAGCAGCACTGTGACCAAAGGCTCCATGTCACTCTGTCTCTTGACTGCTCTGGCTCCTGTCCACTCCATCACTTATTGCTGATCGACCATTATCACCGAGGCCAGATGACTGACCACCTCTCCCGCGACAACAACTGCCATCCACCCTCCAGCTTATCGGACACCGAGGACATCGAAGACATGAGAGAGGCTACGGCTGAGAAGAGTCCCCTCGGTCTTGCTGACTGACATCTTGGCTGAGACTTTGCATTGAGTAAGTCCATGGGGATTGGACTCTAGGTGAACAAGGGAGTGAATCTTCAATGTATTTGTGACTTGCTATTATTAGGAATGTTAAGTTGAGTGTGCGTTGCATGAATAAAATTCTCTTGTTGGAACCCAACTTGATTCCTCTTTCACTCACTGCTCTCCACAGTGGCTGAGTGTCCTCAGCGGATAGCTGGGTATCCTCTGAGGATGACTGGGTTTTGATGGCTGGGATTTGCCAGAGGTTGATGGATATATCAGTGGGTGGTTGGGATTTGTCAAAGGATAGGTGGGATTTTCCAGCGGATGGATAGGACTAGCTATTGGGTGTTCCCAGTGGGTGCTATGATTTGCATATGAATGGGTGGGATTTGCCCGCAGATGGCTAGGGTTTTCAGCGGATTGTTGGGTGTGGCCAGTGAATGGCTGGGATTTGCGCTCCCTGTGGCGCACTTGCACGCAGATAGTGACCCATTCATGCGCCGATGGTGGGGCATTCGCGCGCAGATGGTGGGGGACTTGTGCTCGGAAGGCAGGGTCTTGGCACCCGATGACTGGCACTTGCAGGTTCGGCTGGGACTTGCCCACAGAGGGATGTGCGTTGCCAGCGGATGGCTGCCTTTGTCAGGTAATGGCTGGGATTTTTAGCGGATTACTGGGTGTTACCCTCAGATGGCTTGTATTTGCAAGTGAATGACTTTGCTTTGTCAGCGGATGGCTGCCGCGGTATGCAGATGGCAGGGTGGTGAAACCATGCTGTGCGTCCTCAGAGGTTGGCTGTGTTTGGTCAGCCTATGGCTTGATTTGCCAGTGGATGGCTGGGTGTTGGCAGAGATTGTCTGGATTTGCTAGCAGGTGACTGGGATTTGTCCGTGGATGAGTGGATGACTGCGTGTCAATCGTCTTTCCATAATGTGAATTTGAAAAGAAGTCATTAACTGAGGCATAATTTATGTACAGTACAATTGATGGTTTTTTCTTTAAAAATAGGAAAAAGTATAGGAAGTTTGCATCTGTGCCCTGCACGTCCCCAGATCCCCTGTGAACTGGAGCCTCCCTTACAATTTGCACACCTCCATGGGCACATCATTGTCACCCAGAATTTGTGGTCTCATTGGGACTCACTCTTGTGTTGTGCATCTGTGGGTTTTGACGAACTTGTAGTGACATGTCTCCACCATTGAGTGTCATACAGAGTACATCCACTGCCCCCCACGTCCTCCCTGATCCTCCTGTCCATCCCAACCCCCCAGTGGTCTGTGTGCACAAATGCATGAAGTTCTGTGACCATCTGCTCCATCAAGACTTGGAGAATGTCCACCACCCAGCACAGTCCCCTCTGTGCTGTGTGCAGTCTCTCCCCAGCTATTAGCAGCCACAGCCAGATTTCTGTCCCCTTAGCTTTGACTTTTCCCATAACAACAGATAGGAGGAGAGAACATCCTTGGGTCTGCGGTGCTGGGGATGAAACTCAGGGCCTTGGGCATGCTGGGCAAGTGCTCTATCCCAAGCTGTGCTCCAGCACTACTGACCCTTCTTAAATTTTGCGACTGTGTGTTGCCATGCTGCCCAAGCTGGCCTTGACCTTGCAATCCTCTGGTCTGGTGGATGACATTGGAAAGCCCCCTACATTACTGATTTCTTAAAATGTTGAATTGCTCTTAACCTATTTTAGGTGGGCTAATTAACAGTGCACAATCTAATTTTCACAAGTGGGCAGATTTACAATAACTCTAAGATTTATAGATTTCCCAGAAATTTGGGAGCGACAGGTCTGAGAGAGAGAACAGTTAGAAAAGTGAGTCCCAGAAAGGTATGTAGTCACCGAATGCTGAGGTTCGCTTTGACATCCTCGTACATGCATGGAAAGTGGTTGGCTCCCTCAGTCCCCAGTGCTTCCTCTGTCCCCCCTCGTCCATCCCCCTGTTCTCCTTCCTCTACTTTACTGGTCTTCTTTCTTTTCATTTATTTTGTTTTTAAACTGCTGCTTAACCTGAAGGTGGAAAATCCACTGTGGCACTAACAACATTCATTGTCTACCTGTGAACCCGGGCTCTTTCCATCTTCTGCGTCTCTTCAACGTCTGTCTTCTGTGTTCTATAGAGTTCTACAGCGTTTCATCGCAGTCGTTCACCTCCCAGGTTAGATTTATTCCTATGCATTTTTGAGGCTACCGTGAATGCAATTGGGTTCCTGATTTGTTTCTCAGCAGATCCATTGTTGGTGTAAAGGAAAGCTATTGATTTTTGTCTGTGGATTTTGTCACCTAGCACTCTGCCAAATTTGCTTGCTACCTCTAGCAGTCTTCTGGTGGAGCTTAGTGGATGCTCTGAACGTGGGGTCATATCATCTGCACATAGTGATAATTTGACTTCTGACTTTTCAGTTTTTATTCCTTTTATTTCCTTCTCTTGCCTAAGTGCTCTGGCTAGAATTTCTAGTGCTACATTGGACAGGAGTGGTGAGAGTGGACATTCTTGGACATGCTTTCTGTTTTTCCCCAGTCACTCTATGGCTTTGGGTTTGTCATATGTAGACTTTACAGTGTTGACGTAACCTAGTTTCTTCTGTGGTTTTTTGTTTTGTTTTGCTTTTTTAAATCATGAATGAGTGCTGAATTTTTTCCAAAGGCTTTCTCTGCATCTGTTGAAAATACCACTGGGCCTGGTGAGGATGTGATTCTTGTCCTTAATTCTGTTTTGAATTTATTGACTTGCATGTGTTTAACCATCCTTGCTAACCCTGGAATAAAACCAACTTGGTTATGGTGTTCAATCTTCTTAATTTCATATGATTTTCTGATGTTATTAAGGATAAAATATTTGCATTTAAGCTCATCGGGGATATTGGTATTTTCTTTCTTCGATGTGTCCTTATCTGGGTTTGAGGTGGGGGTGACACACTCCACAGAGTGAATTCGAAGGTGTTTCTATTTCATGGAGAGCATTGGCATTAGTTTCTCTTTAACTGTCTTGTGGAATTCAGCTGAAAATCTGTCTGGTCCTGGTCTTTTCTTTGTTGGAGGGTTTTTTATTCCTGCTTCTATCTCATTGCTAGTATTGATCTGTTTAGGTTTTCTGTGTCCTCTTCATTGGACTTTGGCAGGTCTTATGTATCTAGAAATGTATCCATCTCTTTTAGGTTTTCTAACTTGTTGGAGTGTAAGTTTTTTGAAATAGAACCTAATTATCCTCTGGATTTTTGTGATGTTTGCATTGATTTCTCCCTTTTCATCTCTAAATTTTCCTAATTTAGGCAATCTTCCTTTTTCTTTTGGTTAGTTTGACCAAGAGTTTATCTTTTCAAAGGATCAACTCTTTATTTCACTGATCCTTTGTATAGCTTTAAAAAATTCTCTCGTTCATTGATTTTTACTTTGATCTTACCATTTCCTTCCTGCTACTGGTTTTGGAATGGATTCCTATTGTTTTTCAAGGACTTTGAGACGCGTCTTTAGGTCGTTTATTTGGGCCCTTCCTGATTTCTTTGTAACGCGGTATCATGGAGCGTGGTTAGTTTGTGTGGAGCACGGTGCACGGTCTCTTGGCTGCTTTGGCCCAGGTAGTGTCCAGCGGGACCAGCATCTCACAGAAAAGGGGAGACAAACAGTCATAGCTATACATTTTCCTCTTAGAACTGCCTTCATAATGTCCCAGAGGTTCTGCTATGTTGGATCACGATGATTCTCATTTGATTCTTTCATTTCTCCACGGACTTCTTGTATCACTATTCATCAATCAAAAGGGTATTGTTTGGTCTCCATGTGTGTATGTAGTTTCTATAGGTTTTAAATTTTGATTTCTCTTTTTACTCCATTATGATTACAGTAGGAAGTGCTGTGGATTGGGTTTTTTTCTGGACAGACCTGACGGATGCACACCCAGGGTGGGGCTCCTGTAGACTTCTGGGTGGGGAGTTCCGGGGCTGAGGTCTCACCAGGCCTTAGGGTATTGTTATGTGGTGTTCCCCGAGATTAGATCAACCCCCCCGCCCCCCACCGCCTAGCGGATGCTGATCTCTGCTGGGAGTCTGGATCTCAGGAGCCTCCTGAGAATTCTACCCTAGGACAGGGGAACCAACCCTGCAGGGATGCCACTCAGTCTACTGCCCCAGACCCTAGGAAGCCAGCGGCACTCCCTGAGTCCCTGGGGACCATCTCCTGGGTGAGTTACGCTCAGGTTCTGCTAGTGCTCCCTCCGCGGGTCGCAGGACAGGCACCTGCTGGGACCCTCTGGCGGAGTTTGCTGTGATCTCCTGGGGCTCCCGAGCGGCGGGCTGCAGTGTGGCCTCCTCTGTGGTCCCCGCCAGCTCTCCACTGCCAGCTGAGAAACGGCACTTTCCAAACCCCCACTGGCGGTGCCGCTTCTGGATCAGCTTCACTGTGGCTGCTTTTCCGTGGTGCAGGCTCTGTGCCCCGTGGCTCTGTGTCGCCCCTCCCCTCTGTGGGAACCTGCGCCGCTGCTGCCACGCCACAACTGCGTGGCTCCCAAGTGCTCCTCCTGGTTCTTGGTTCCTTACGCCAAAGTTGCTGGGTCTAAGAGACTGGCTGTCCAACACTGGATTTCAGTGACTTCCCTCTTTCTCGCTGAGAAGCACTGCTCCTGCCTGCTGCTTGCATTCCCAGCCAGAGAACAACTGGAAAAGCAATCTCCCTCTAATCCATATCTGGCATCCAGAGTTTTTGATTTTTCTTTTTAAATTGCTTATATTCGTGCATTATAATTATACATAATGAAGGGTTATGGAAAATAATGTTCCTGTAAGGAAGCTCCCCAAGAAAAATGGAGGGACGACGTGGCCTAGAAGGAGGGAGGAGAAAATTGACCCAACAGTTAGCCTCCCCAGTGCATTCTTCCTGATAACGATGGGCCCTGGGGGAAAGGGGCGGGCACTGAATGCTGAACCCTAAACTTTGACCTTCCCCCAAGGCAAACTAGTCCTAAATAACAATGGGCAAGATCTGAGTGCTCATCCCTCGGGGTCTGGTTTTAACCAGTACAACGACCCCCAGTGGTCAAAACTGCATGGACAGGCTTCCAATGATGACTGTACCCTGTGAACCCCAAACCCCTCTGTAACTGATGGTTATTTTCCCATCCAGAAAATGTGTCCCGCCGGTGCCCGAGCCCCGGAAGGATCGAAGGCTTCTCTGAGTCTGTCGAGGTCTGCTCCTCCTCCTTTTGTGCTCACTCAAAATAGTGGGGTTCATTCGCCTAGCATGTGTGAAGTCCTGGGTTCAAATTCCAGTACAGCAGACCAAAAGCCCAATTGAACCAAAACGGAAATCATTCCTTTGACTCAATCTTTACTAAGTACAGATTTTTTTTTTTTTTGGTCCAGGGTAATAAACCCAGGGGCCCTTAGCTACTGAGCCACATCCTAAGCTCTTTCTATTTTCTAGTTTGAGACAGGGCGTCACTGAGTTGCTTAGGGTCTCACGAAGTTGCTGAGGCTGGCTTCGGACTTGTGGTCCTCCTGCCTCATCCGGCACCGATGAGGTCATGGATACCTTCTTGGAGTGCACTCACCTGAGACGGTGCAGGTTCCAGGTGGGGGGCGTGCTAATCGCCCTGACTGATCACCGTGCAACATACACATGAGCAGACGCGGGTACGTGGGGCAGACTGGGCACACGGAGGACTGGGGCCCAGTGTGTGGGGCAAGCTGTTCGTGGTGCGTGCGTGTTTGCACCTTGTGTTTGTAGTGGGCAATGGACCAGGCCTGGATTTAGAGTAAACTGAGGACGTGGCCTTCCCCCCAGCTGGGCTTCGGGGAAGCTAATTAGCACCATTTACTCCTTCCTTTCAGAATGTAAAGGACTTTCCCTGGGACCTCACCACGTCCCTTTGAGGTGTAAAGGAACACCCCTGTGGAAGCTGGGGCTCAAGGCTGGAGGGAGGAGAGGCCTGTGAGCCAGCTTCCTCATCACTGTCTGCTTCTGCGAGCACTTCCCACTCCAAGACCCCTACACACAATCGCATGTTGTTTTTTGAAATCTTGTGTCCAATTATGTGCTGTTTTAGACTAGAAAATCTATGACACTGGACAGCCTATAAATTAGTCAGAGGTGCTCAGAATTTTGGAGCGGTTGTCTCTGGGCCCGCCCAGTTGGTTTCTCCTACTATTGAGTTTCTGCACATTCAGTCCAGGTGGCCTAGAAACTAAAGAGAGCCGGGCATGCCTGGGCTTGTCGCCTGTGCCTATTTGCATAACGATATCCTAGAAAGGAAGATGCACCCTGTGATGTGACACGCTCTTGGAGATGGGGAGAGAGGAGAGGAGTTTGGCCCTGGTCTGCCCATGTGTTTTTTTGTTTCTGTAGGTTTTGTGCGACCCCCGTGGGGAACTCCCAGGAAATATGTGAGAGAGCAAGGGAAGAGTCCTGACGTGAGGGGACTCCCGGGCACACAGCAGCACTGCCCTCCATACCGAGTGTGTGTTGGTTGACGGTAAAGGGCAGTGTGGTTTTACTGCGACATGTGCTTTCTGACCTTGAGCTGGGCATGCTCAGAATCGTGTCCACCATATTTCCTCCTTGAACTGCATCTTCAGTAACCTGCCTGGCGTGCAGCACGCACCCGACTGAGTATGTGCAGGCTGAGGACACCTCCGGCCTCTCCCCTTTGGGACCCACACTGCTTTGCAGATGCCTCTGGTGCTTTCCTTACTGCAGGTAATAAATCTCTCTCTATTCCTTACCTCCTGGTGATGCTTGCTGACTTGCCCTTAAGAAGAGAACTCACTCTGTTGGGTCACATTATTAAGCTTTTAAAAAGAAGGAAATTCTGCCATTTGGAACAGCGTGGTTGAAACTGGAGGACCCAGTTACATGGAGTGACGGGATAGAGGCTCCAAAAGACAAGATGGGAGCCAGCCTGGTGGCCCGCCCACTGTGACTCCGGAGGCGGAAGCAGGAAGATCACAAGTTTGAGGGCAGCCTGGGCAATTTAGAAAGACCTTGTCTGAAACTATAAAAATCAAGAAGGGCTGGGATGGAGCTCGGTGGTAGAGCACCCCTGGGTTCAGTATCCAGTACCCCAAACCAAAACCAACCACGTGAGACAGACAGATGTGGCAACATCTCACTTACAGGTGGAAGTCGTAGGGCAGAGAGTGGAATGGTGCTTGCCAGGCCTGGTGGGGGAGGGGGAGGCGGAAGCCGGGCGAGGGGGTGCTGGGGACGACGGCAGGGCTACTGGCATCAATAATAGCATTTTGGAGGCTTGGCCTTTGCACATTTGCTTGAGGGTCAATCTCAAGTGTGCCCACATCCCCAAAGCACAGGCCCTACCTGAGCTGATGGCTATGTCAGTCAACTTGATTTGGCAGTCACTTTGTAGGGTTATGTCTGTCAGTCATCATAAAAATGGGAAGCTTTATTAATGAACTACATCTACCCTAACTCTATTTTATTTATTTATTTATTTTGTGTATTTTGAGACGAGGTCTCACTAGGTTGCCCAGACAGACAGGCATGGAACTTTCCACCCTCCTGCCTCAGCCTCCTGAGTTGCTGGGATGACAGCATGCCCCACTGGGCCTGGCGAGACACACATTTTTTATTTGCTGATCATACTTCAATAAATCTGAAAGAAAGAATTATTATAGCTATTACCCGTTTTGTTTTTATTTGGCACTGAGGATTAAACCCAGGGCCTTATACATGCTAAGCATGAGCTTAACCCCTCAGCTGCACTCTGAACCCCCAGAATTCTTAATCTGAAAAAGAAGTGGTGACAATGTTCACCTCTTTTCTTTTTACTTTCCTTTCCATTTTTTTTTTTTTTTTTTGGTACTGGGGCTTGAACTTAGGGGTGCTTAGCCACTGAGCCACATCCCTGCAATTTTTATTTTGTATTTTGAGTTTTGAGACAGGGTCTTGCTAGATTGCTGAGCTGGCCCTGAACTCGGTCATCCTCCTGCCTCAGCCTCCTGAGTCGCTGGGATGGCAGGCGTGACCACTCTGCTCGGCAAAGTGATAGTTTTCGTAAGAGTTGGCATCCTAGGGCGAGTTCAGCTGCCAACCTCTGGATTCTGAGAAATGCAGAGAGAGTGTGGGGGCTTTTGGGACTGGTGTCACAGTAAGGGGTGGATTTGCCCAGCGTGGGGAATTTGAGTTCTCTGTTCAAATCATTTCTCATGGGTCCTGGGGCTTGTGAGGTCTGCTGGAAATTTGGATTACGTATGAATACTTGCATAGCTCTTTAAAGTCAGGGTTTGTGAGTTTTAAGGAGGTACAGTTTTCCCCTTCCTCCGACATACTCTTTGGTCTTTGGTTATCCTTTTAGAAAAGTATGCAGAGCCGGGGGCATGGGTGACAGCTCCAGCATTCGACAGTCAACAAATAAATGCAAATAAAGAGCATGCGAAGGCTGTTAAAATCACCAGCCACAGACTCAGGCAACCTGAGTTCAGTACTGGTCCCACAGGCAATGACAGTGGACATGTCTTTAAATTTCTCTGAGCCTGTTTCATTGTTGGAAAAATGGGGAAATAATAATGCCAGAGCCACCGAGTTATTGTGATGAGCAGGGCATAGACCACAGAGCCAGACGGCTTATGTTTAAATCCCAGCTCTGTCTCCTCCTCGCTGTGTGACTTCTGGGAAATTACTTAACTCTTCTGTGCCCCATTTATCTTCAAAATGGCAGTGACAACACGAAGACTCCTCTTTGAACTGTTGTGAGGATCAGGAAAGGTAACGTCCGGAAGGCTGAAGCGCATGTTGTCGAGTCCTGTCCTTATCTCGGGCGCGAGACGGTTCTCACACCGCAGGACCTACGCAAGGTCTCAGCCAGATGGAGGGCTGGCTGAAAGGGTGTGGTATGAGACAGAAAAGGGAAACGGGACAGAAGGAAACGGCCTCGGTTTTGGAGGCGGGATGGGCAGGGAGCGGGTTTCAGGACACTTTCAGAAGCTGCTGAATTTCACTCGAATTTGGGGCTGGGCTTTTATCAAGTTCCCCCGGGGACCTGGGTTCCATCCCCGCGCGGTGCCCGGCTTGGCACTTCTGCAGGGACGCGCCCTACGCCTCCCGCCACCGCCGCCCCCTCCCCTGCCTCTCTTCCTTATTTCCTTTCTTTATCTCTGGAACGTCGCCCTCGTACCGTGAGCGTCGCCTACCGAAAGCGCACAGCCTTAGATTTCCGAGTCCCGAAGACTGGCCCTCGTGCAACGCGCGCGCTCCGGTCCCTGCGGGCAGCCCCAGTGCGCGTCCACGGTTCCCTCCGCCCCAGGACCCCGGTTCTGCGCCGCAGGCTGCCGCGCCTCCCGCCGCCCGACGTCCCTGGAAGGCGGCCTGACGTGTCACCCGCCGAGCCCTGGCCTGCGCTTCCAGCCTCCGGAGCCGCGGGGAGTCGACGTCGCTTGTTCCCGCCGCCCTGCCCGCGCGGAAGCCTGGAAAACACGCTGCGCTGGGCGGTGCGAGCTCGGGTCGCCGCGCCCTCGAGGGGCCAGGGTCAAGGCTCCGTCCCGGCCTGTGGTGATACTGGGAGGGGGTGGGGCCCTTAGGACGTGGGGCCCGGTGGCCGGTCTTAGGCCGGGCCTTAGGCCGTCGGGCCGTACCCTCGAGGGCACAGCGGGGCTCTGGCCTCTGCCTTTCTCCTCCACATCCTGCCACGAGCTGACAGGCCTCCTCTGCCTCCTCTGCCTCCTCTGCCTCCTCTGCCGTGCATTCCCGCCAGGATGCACTCACTGCCCGAGGCCCCCAGACCTCCACACCCCGCCTCTTGCCAAGTTGATTTCCTTCCGACAGAAAGAGCTGAATTCACAAAAGGAAAGCACCAGGGGTTCTGTGGGTGCTGAGAGAATCCCACCTGCTCTTGGGGTGGGGGACCCTGCAGGGGTCCACAGATCTGGTCAGTCCCCTCCTCGGCAGTCCCCTGCCTGCACCTGGGGGCCTCTGACCCTTGGCCCCGGGGCTCCTGCACTTCTGTGCCTCCGGCTGCATCCTCTCTGAGGCAGGTCCCCCGCCTCGGGTGACACCCTGGGCTGGGGCTTGTTTTTTGATTTTGGTGCTGACTGAAAGCGCACACTTCCGTGTCACGCTTGGGTGCCCACATGTGCTGCCGTGGCCCCTGCTTTCTGACGACTTCCCGGCCCCGGGGAGTTGTTTGAACTCAAGCAATTCTTTAGTTTTAAGGAACAAGTACAGGACAAACTCAGGTTAACAAGCACATTAAACCATCCCATTATGGGAATAAGAAATTAAAATTGTAAACTTTCAGTTGAGTTCGAGAAAGAGAACAACCAGGGGGTCTCTCCAGGGAAAGGTTAGCTCTTTATCAAAGTGGTGTTCAAACCCTAGACCGAGCGCCACACGCTGCACCCTCTTTGGAACCCCTCCCAAGTGGTGGAGCTTTCCTTGCTGGCTTCTAATAATGGGCTACTGAGTTCTGACTGTCATCTGCATATATCACTCTGGTGCCTGAGCAAGGACTCTCCAGTGCTCACGTGACCCTGTGACACTCTCCTTGCCTGGAACATCTTCTACCCTGTTCACCTAGAGAATCTTGCTCTGTTTTTAGTGCTAAGAAAACCAAGATTACTACTTTAAAACCAGAGCTGGCAAAGCTGGTTTTCAGGACGGGTGGCTTCACTCATTTGCAGAGGCAGACGGTGGGTCTTTGGTTTGTGAAGATCTCATGATGCTCCGGATGCATCCTCTTTGAGATTATTGTTGAGAAAGGGAAGTCCCTGGGAATGGAAGAAGCAGAACCAAGTAAGGTCAGTGGAACCCCGAGAGCAGGGAGTGAGGTACAGGAAGAGAGAGGAGGGAGGGAGGGTCAGGGACCCCCTGGCAGAGGGGGCACTTACCATTCCCCGTGGCGGCTGTCACCACCACCAACTCACCCCTTAATGCAACACATGCTTCTCATCTTGCAGCTTTGGAGGTTGGAGTTGGCAGTGGGTCTCCCTGGACTCAACTCCAGGTGTGGGCAGAGCGCTTCCCTCCCAGGGATTCTGGAGGACAACCTGCGTCCTGCCGTTTCCAGCTTCTGGGTGCCCGCAGTCCTCGCGGCCCCTTGGCCCATCTCCAGAGCCAGCAGCGCAGCGCCTTCCAGTCTCTGGCTACCACCTGTGATTCCATTATGATAGTTTTTTCCCTCTAATTCTGCTGTTTTCCTTTTAGAAGAGCCAGCGATGGCACTGGGCCACCTGGATGGGATGACCCTGTCTCGGGACTCTTAATCCCATCTGCAAAGACCTTTGGCCATGTGAGGAAACGCATGAACCGGGTTTGGGGATTAGGATGTGGACATCTCTGGTGGACCTTTATTCTGTGGCTCACAAAACACAATAAAATTCTGCTGAGAGGAGGGTCTCTCAGCCGCTTCTGTGGTTTGGATGTGGTGGAGTGTGTCCCCCAGAGGTTCATGTGGTGGAGGCTTGGTCTCAGTGTGACCACAGGAGGTGTCCCAAAGGTCCGGATGTTAAAGAATTTCTCTCCAGGTGGTGCTTTTGTGATATCTTGAAACCTATGGTGTTGGGGTCTATGAAGGCCCTTAGATTATTGGGGATGTGCCCTTAAATGGAGACTGTGGGACCCCAGTCTCTTCTTCCTGTCTTTCCCTTTGAGGTGAGTGGGTGTGCTCTGCTGCACACATCTGCCACGATGGACTGACTTTCCAGAGGCCCAGAGCAGTAAGGCCACTTGATCTTACACTTGAACCTCCAGAGCTACGAGCCAAAATAAATCTTTTCTCATTAAAAGTTAATTGCCTCACATATTTGTTATAGTGACAGAGAGCTAATATAGAATTTATAAGAGGTGGCACTGAGTGAGAAGTCCTTAAGTCATGGGGGCGTGTCCTGGGAAAGGACTGGGGGACCCAAGTTGCTCCCTGGAGTCCTGTCTTGAGATGTGATCCCTCTTCCCACTCATTGCCCCACTGCTGTGATGTCATCATGCTTTTAGATCCTTGCCGAGGGACACAATTAATGGTGCTGCACTATCTTGGACTTCAGCTTCCAGAGCTGTGAACTAAATAAACCCCCTTTCTTTATAGTGTTAGCTGACTGTGTCAGTTTTCTGTCACTGTAACAAATGCCGTATAGAAGCAACTTATAAAGAGAAAAGGTTTATTCTGGCTCACGGTTCTGGAGGTTCCAGTCCATGCTTGGTTGGCTCCATTGTTTTGGGCCTGTGGTAGCACACTGTGGCGGGAGTGGGCAAAATCACTCACTTTCCTCAGCCAGGAAGCAAAAGGGAGGAAGGGGAAGGGACTGGGGTCGAAGGGATGCTCCCAGTGACCTAAGGCCTCCCACCAGGCCCACCTCTCACAGGCTCTACCACTTCCCTGTAGCATCACCCTGGGGACCAGGCCTTCCACATTCCAGATCCAAACTCTAGCACCTGTCTCAGGCATTGAATTATAGCAGAGAGAACAGACGAACACAGTTGGAACACTTCATTTGGGCTGATAGCTGAGAAACCGTGATGCTAACGGAAAGGAAGGTGCCTACTAAAGGCAAGGGTGATAGGTCCTTCTCAAGATCACAGAGTGCTCAGGACTTCTGGGTTACCCCCAGCGCAAATGCCATCTTCTTTTTTTCTCTTTTCAGTTCTGTGAATTTCATGGAGCTTAGAGCAGAGAGGGGAAAACAGCTGCATAAATAGGTCATTGTGGCTTTTTTGGAGAAGAGAGGGCCAGCCGTGTGCTCACAAAGTCACAGGATGCACGGGGTGGTTTCCTGTGGGATGTCTTGGACCTGGGACACACCTGGATCCAAGCTCGTCCTGCAGTCAGGGCTGGGAGACCCGAGGGGGGTTTCTGCACACTGAGCCATACCCGTGTGGCACTGTGGGATCCATTTACTGTTTCTACCAGTACAACTGAAAGTGTGCTGTTGGTGAACAGTGGTTTCAGTTTTGTACTCAGGAGCTCACCCTCAGGCCTGCGAGGGTTGCTCGGGCCTGCGAGGGTTGCTGGGCAGAGCTGGGGCTCTCCCCCGCCCCCCGCCGGGAGCTGAACTGGCAGCTGCCTCAGGATTGCTGCAGTGTTTGGGTGACACAGTTCTGGGGGGCTTCCAACTAGTATGGATTGAATCGGAGCCGCCCAGGTTCACAGGTTGAAGCCTGCACGTCAGGTGTCGCTGAAGGTGATGTCATTTGCAAGTAGCAAGTTTGCACGTGTGCTGGGTTAAGCTGCCGTCCTACTGGAGAAGTGGGCCCCGACCCCATCCGATGGTGTCCTTATGGAAAGGGGAACTCTGGACACGCTGTGTGTCCTTTGCTCTTTCAACTGTAGGAACTGGATGCATACAGAGAGCTAAATGCCTGTGTTCAGGCGTTCACAGGAGCACAGAGCAGGGCCAGCCGCCAGCCTTTCTGTGCCCTTCAACGGATTGCAACGGTTATTGACATCTTGGCCCATTTCTTCTCAAACTTCGGATCCACAAATCTCTCTCCCTCTCTTTTTTGAATTTCTGCAGTTGGTCGGCAGGGAGATCGAAATAGAAACTCTAAAACAAGCTAGAGCCTTTCCTATACCCCCTGTATGAGACTGAGACCAGTTGGACTGGACTTTTTAAATGCGTTGGGGGATTTCTGGTGTTAACCCATGCTGTAAGGTTGGCTGCAGACAAAGCAGAGTTCTGGGTATGGACCTCTTTGTGTAAGACACTCCGTGACGAAAGCGTCCGGTACAGGAGACTGAAGGACTGGTCAAAAGTGTGTGATGTCAGTGGAGGTGCGGACTGTTTCAGGTTCAGAACTGGCTCTGAAAGGGGTCAGAATATGACCCCTGAAATATGCCTCATGAGCATAAAGAACGTTCTGGGGCTGAAGGCATTGAGACGCACAGAAGTGGGAGGCGTTCTCTACCTTTGCTTTACCTGCCTACAAGCAGGCATAGACTTCTCTGTGGGGAAGGCCCCCCCAGCTTGGTCCAAGCTCACGGTTCCTTCACGCATGTATTTCTATACTTCCTATTCAAAGACAGCTAAAAAGAAAAAAAAAAATGCAAAAATTTTATTTTAAATAAATATTTGGAGGCTGGGGCTCAGGTGTAGATCACTTCCCTAGTGTGCGTGAAGTCCTGAGTCCCGTTCCCCAGTATCAGGGTTGGGATGGGGGAGATCTAGTTGCCTTTTTCTAGAATTATTTCAAAGTTTTCTTGAAGAACCAACACACAGGGGACTAACCTATGCTGGTCACTGTTGAAATTGTCTTTTTGAACATCGGTCTGTTTCAAAGTTTGATTACATGGCGTGTAGCTCCAGAACTCCATTCTGCTTTTCTTTGCCTGTACAATGGCCTCCTGTAAACTGGTTAACACATCTAAGCACTCTTCCTTAATTCTTTAACAGAATAACAAGCACCTGAGTCCAACTGTTCAATTCTAACTGACCTATTTTCTGTGGACCCCAGTGCACGCAAACGTTAACACTTATGTGCTTTTTTTCATTAAAAACAAACAAACAAACCAAACACCTAGCTAAGCTGTCCCTGATTCCTGACCCTCAGAGACTATGAATACAATATTTGTGGCTTTCAGTCTCTAAGTTTTGGGATAATTTATCATGTCATTCAGGTAACCAATACCTTTCCACTAGTCTTAGATTGTTCTAGACTCCCTAGTGCAGCCTGTAGATCCTGTTCTTCTCCCCTCTCCATCTCCTCTCTCCCTCCCCGCCCTCCTGCTCCTCCTCGTGTATGCAGGAAATGCACTTCTGCCCTCACAACTGAGCTTTTGCAAAGTCGATGGGAGAGACCCTGGGACTGGGTCTGGAGGCTGCCTTCTGTGGTTCCAGAATGGTTTGTCCCCTCTGAATCTCCGTTCACCTTTCACCCGCACTGCGAGGTGTTAAGAGGGTGGAAAGTTAGTTTTCCATGGAGCCTAGGGGTGGGACCTCTGCCTGGCAATCAGGATCCACCCTGACATTGAATCCTGGCAGCACTCTAAGAGGGAGGAGGACCAGAAGATGCTCACTCACACTTTCTTCCTGTCTCTCATGTGATTTCCTGCACTGCCTGGGGACTCTGCCAGCAAGGAGGCCACCTCCAGATGTGGTCAAAGTAAATCTCTCTACACTGAAATTTACCCAGTCTGTGGAATTGTGTTATTAGCAACAGAAAACTGACTAATAGAGCATTGGTTTAATTTTATTTTAGTTGAGATGTAATTGTACATGTTTAGGTGTAATGTTTTGATACGTGTCTACAAGGGGTAATGATCAAATCATGGTAATTAGAATTTCCCTCAGCTCAGACACTCATCATGCTTGTGCTGAGAACATTCTAAGCCCTGTCTTCTACTTATTTTGAAATAGACCCATTGGTAGCTGTGGTTACCCTCTGTACAACAGAACACTAGGCCTTCTACTCTGGATCTGACCGCAGCTTTGTACCCAATCCTCCACCTCTCCCTAGCCTGGGAGGGGACCATTTCTGAGCTTGGCCATTTCCCCCAGTCCCCAGGCCAGAGCCTTGGACTTCTGATTCCATGAGAAGGAATGACCTTGCTCACCCTGTCCCTTGGAGGGTCTATGGGACATGTTGCCATGGAGACAGAGGAGCAAGTGATGACTCATGAGAGCAGAGATCCTCCAGGGGCCTGTTCAGGGCTGAGGGAGGGGGAAGGGGTCAGAGGTCAGGGGTCAGGGGTGAGTGGGGGGGGTCAAGGATCTAGGGAAAGGCGTGCAGGAGGGAGGATAAGAAGGAAGATGCCGGCAGGAAACTAGGAGTGGCCACACGGAGGATGGAAGTGTAAATAGAACCCAGCAAATAAAACAGGAAGTCCCAGAAAAGTCCCAGATGGCCTCCTAAGGATTGAACGGTATTTTAAAGTGCATTATTTACAAGGGCCAGGTGGGATCTTCCCTGTGGGCCCCTGCCACTCCCCCTCTGGGCCATCTGCGTTTTGTGGTCCTCAGAGGTAACCCATTTCCAAGGACTAATAAACTCAAAACTGAACTTTAGGGAACCCTGTTCCTGCAAAGCCCAGACAAAACCCGTGGGGGTGTAAATCCTAAAAATCAACCTAAGTATTTGCTCCTTGGATCAGATGGTCCTTTGATTAGGTGGTTGCCATGGTGATGAGAAGAGACTGGAGAAGCAGAGGGTGGTTGCTTTTTAAATGTCCAACTGACCTTGCGGTCCCTCTGGAGTGGGGCTGAGCTCAGGCACTGCCCTGACGGGGCTCCAGGACATTTGGTCCTGGAGTTTACAGTGTGTCTCGTAGGATGCTTCCTGCTCCAGGCAGATGGTCTGTTGCTTAAGTGTCCAACCAGTGACCAGATGTCCCTCTCACAGGAAGCTTGATACTGGCAGGCACCTGGTGGCTCTCCTCAGACCTGTGTCTCAAGAGGGCCCCTGTCTGGGAGCCTGGCCGGGGGGAGAGGAAGGCTCAGGTGTGACCCTGAGACCTGGAGGAAGCAGCCGGACAGAACCCGTGGCTCAGTGAAGCAGCTCACTCATCAGGAGAGATGAGGGCAGCTGGCCTGGCAGGGCCAGCAGGAAGCGGAGCCATTGCGGATGTCCCACTAGCCAATGGCGAGGACAAGAAAGAGAAAGTGAGGGCCCCTAGGCCGAAGCCTTGCTGGGCCAGGTGTTACCCGAGCAGGTTTCCAGTGATTTCCAGCAAGCAGGCAGGGGTCCAATGGGGCCACCCTGAGCCTGTGAGGAGGTGGCACGGCAGAGGTGTGGACAGGTGGGTCAGTGGGGTGGTTCACGGGTTGAATCTGGCTGAGGGAGGTGGTCACCAGGATATGGTTATGTAAGGCAGATGTTTAAATCGATCACATTGAGGAACTGGGAGGATGTGCAGAACTGGAAACTGCAAAACTGACTAATCTCTGCCTAACCTCTGCTCTGCTATGAGAGCTACAGAAACCAGGCGATTGTTTCTCCCACTGTGGCTCACACTGTGCTTCTGACACCGGATGTGTGGGGGATGCACACCAGCCAGTCGTATCTTGGGGGTAGGTGCTGTGGAAGGGGATGATGCTGGGGTCTCAGGAAGGCTTTGGGTTGCGAGGTCCAATTTTTGAGCCGTGAGGACTTTTGAACAGCCTGGATTCAGCCTTGAAGACAGACAAGAAGAGAAATAAACCCAAGGACGAAAAACACAAGATAAAAAATAACAAAGTTGAAAGTTGAGGCACAGTCCGTTTACAATAGCAAGAGAAGGAATAAAATACTTAGGAATAAACGGAACCACAGAGGCAAAAGGCGTGTACATTGAACACTAAAATCAGACAATGGCGAGCCAAAGTGAAGAGACATACATAATTGGAAAGACGCCCCATGTTAGTGGACTGGAAGAATTTATGCTGTTAAGTTGTTCATACCACCCAAAGTGATCTACAGAATCAATGTGATCCCCCTCAAAACCCCAGTGACATTCTTTATAGAAATAGGGGAAAATGCCAAAATTCGTATGGAAGCACAAAGAGCCAAAGCAATCTCGAGCAAACCCAACAAAGATGGCGGCACCCCAGTTCCTGGTGTAAAACTGTATCTGTGTGGAGTGGGTCTGAGATGGACAACAGGACGGACGGAACGGAGAATTCCAAAGTCAACCTGTGTCCAGTCAACTGACTTTTGACAAAGGTGTTGAGAGCCCACGGGAAGGGATGAGCTCTTTAATAATAAATAATGCTGATGAAGGAGGCTGGGAAGACTGGACATCCATGCAGAGGAGTGAAACGAGACTCTCGTCTTCAAACACACTAAAAATAAGCTCAGCATGGATTCAAGACTTGACTATGAGACCTGAAACTCAAACCAGAAGAAAGCACAGGCCTTCTGACATTAGTCATGGCAATGATTTTTTTGGGGGGTTTGACACCCAAACACAGGCAAAAATGAGCATATGAGATTACATTAAACTAAAGAGCCTCTACATGGCAAAAGAAACAGCCTGCAGACTGAGAAGACATCTTTCAGCATGGGAGAAAAAATTTGTAAACAAAACACAACAAGGGGTGGGTATCTGAAACACAAGAATCCACCCAACTTAGTGACAGAGGCTCAAATAATCAGATATTAAAAATGGGCAGCCAGGCACAGTGGCACATGCCTGTAATTCCAGCAGCTCTGGAGGCTGAGGCAGAAGGATCACGAGTTCAAGGCTGGCCTTAGCAACTTAATGAGGCCCCGAGCAACCAAGTAAGACCTTGTCTCAAAATGAAAAATAAAAAAGGGCTGGGGATGTGGCTCATGGTTAAGTGCCCCTGGGCTCAATCCGTGGTACCAAAAACAACAAAACAAAAACAGGCAAAGGACCTGAATAGGCATTTCTCAAAAGAAGACATACAGATGACATTGAAAGATGCTCAAACCCACTATTCATTAGGGAGAGATGAAGATCAAAACTATGATGAGCTATCCCCTCATATCTATTAGAATGATGTTATCTATCTCCCTCCTTCCTTCTTCCTTCCTTTTCCTTCCTTCCTTCCTTCCTTCCTTCCTTCCTTCCTTCCTTCCTTCCTTCCTTCCTTCCTTCCTTCCTTCCTTCCTTCCTTCCTTCCTCCCTTGACTTTCTGGGTCTGACTTATTTCACTTAGCATGTGACTCTCCAGTGTCATCATTTGCCAGCAGTTTTCATAATTTCCTTCTTTTTCACTGCTGAGTAAAACTCCATTGAGTAAATATGCCACAGTTTCTTTAAGGAAGGGGATTGAGGGGGGGATCGAGAAAGAGGGTGGAATGAGTCTGACCGGGTCTTCCTATGTGCATATATGAATCTACCACGGTGACTCTCACCTTCATGTACATGCACAAGGCACGGATTTTAAAAATTATAAATAAACAGGAGAAAGATCAGTAGAGTAGAGGGAAGGGACCAGCAGAAGTGGAGGGACGGGGGAGCACTGGAGGCTGAATCACGGCAAATTTCCAGGCTTGTAGAATTATGTCAAAATAAACCCTGCTATTAGGTGTAGCTAAAAGGAACTAATAAAAGTAGAAAACCAAAGGATACCACATGTTGGGAAGGGTGCTGGAGAAAAAGGAACCCTTGGGCCCTGGCTGTGGTACAGCCATTACGGAAAACAGCACATGGTTTCCACACAAAAAAACCCTAAATACAGAGCAACCATATGACCCAGCCGTCTCACTTCTGGGTATTAATCGGAAGGAAATGAAATCAGGACCTCAGAGAGATGCCACCGTCCCCAGGCTGCCTGCGGCACTGCTCACAGTGGTCGAGATGTGGAACCAGACCTCAGGCTCGGCCCGGCTCTGCTTCCCGCCCTGACCTGGGGCTGTGGTGTCCAGCTTCTGGCTGCCCCAGCCGCAGGCTCCCAGGGACCCTGATGGATGTTGGAAGAGGGTGGAGAAGCGCAGAATGCTGGTGTGGAAGATAAAACACCCGCTCAAGGCAGCGTCCCCGTGGGGGGCCAGGCACCTGGAGACCTCTCCACCTGTAGGTCTGTCCCTTGCAGAAGGTTCCCTAGGTCATGCAACACCAGCGACCTTGGATTCCAGCAGTCCTTGGAACAAGCCACACAGTGGCCACCAAGGAGAGAATCGAGTGGATATGAGACCAGGACACCAGAACTGAAAGAAATTCACCACACTTCTGATCTGGAGCAAAAAGATACAGAAGCCAACCACCGCAATGCTCAAAGAAGAGAGTGAAGCTGGAAGGACACTCTTCACCCTTAGCCCCTGAAGAGGGAGAGCAAAGAACACTTGCTTGAAGTCTTATTTGAGATTTGGGTTCTTATAGGAACACAAAATGTGCCTCTGTGTGGGTGTGAGCCCAGCGACATCCCGGTCTCTTTTGTCCCTGCTGGTCCTGAGAACGACTTTGAGACCACAGTGGTGGCCACATAGCTCTGTTGGAAAGCACATCAGAGATGGACGCTAGAGACCTGGGCAGGCTGCATGGGGAGGAGACCCTCAGGGAAGTCTCTGCTGTGACCACGGAGGGTGTGGTGGGCACAGCAGGGCCAGAGCATCTTCCCATGCTGGCCAGGTTTCTCCATGAATCTCATAACTGAGAGAGGAATCTGTGGGCTTCCTTCTCTGTGAAGCTGACTGATGTAGAAATTTTGGCTGTGAAATTTCACACCACCATGACCGAAAACCAGAGTCCATATATGGAGCATCGTGGTGGCCGGGCTTGCACTGTGGCTTGGGGACCCTCTTCCAAAGTGAAAGTTGTTGCTGCCAGACTTTCAGAGAACTCCCCCAGGCTCCCAACACACTCTGCTCTTCCTGGGCCTCAACCCGTGGCCGGCAAAGCCAGTTCGTATGTCGGGGGAGTGTCTGCACCGGAGCAATGGAGAAGCTTGGTCTTTTTTCCATTGATCACAACTGCTTTAGGAACTGGATGGTGTACCTTCCATTCCCCCGCCCCCCCAGGATGATGCAGAAAGGGATAAGAACTGAGGGAAATTACCCATCCTCAGTGGCCAGGCAGGCATGACGCTTTTGAAATTGTAGTGGACTTCAGCGAGCACTCATTTTATGTTCAGATGGTATAAACAGTGTCACAGATATAACTGGCTGAGCATCTGTGCAGTGCAGTGACAGAGTTCCATTTGTTGGTACTATGGTTATTCTTAAAATGTCTACGCTTTCCAAAGGGCCTTTGGGAAAATTCTCCAGGGACACACTTCTGGTGTCTTCTTTGCTGCCAGTGGCTTGCCTGCAGTGCTGCACTCACTCTGTGAAGTGATGGGAAACATGAGTCTTGTTAGAGGAAAAGCCACGAACTTGGCAACCAAATTTGATATTCAAATGAAAGTCCCTGGGAAATTCTGCAGGGCTCAGCAAGGTGACTGGGAATCTCAGCGAGGCTCTGAATTACTGTAAAGAAAGCCCGAGCGTTCCAGCAGTGCAGCGCGTAACCCAGAGATTTATCTCAGAGCTCACCGCTGGTACCCTCAGCCCTGGACGGCTCCGGTCCCACGGCTCAGAGGAGCGCCACGCTGACAGGCTCAGTGCCATCAGC
This sequence comes from Sciurus vulgaris, assembly GCF_902686455.1. Lineage (NCBI taxonomy): Eukaryota > Metazoa > Chordata > Mammalia > Rodentia > Sciuridae > Sciurus > Sciurus vulgaris. Next base: position 4,390,626 of record NC_136477.1, read on the forward strand.
TTTCAGTTCTTTGCTGCTGGAGAAGCAAATGGAAACGCAGAGAGGAAGACGTAGAGCTTCCACCCACCGTTGATGAAGCCCTCGCCCTGCTGACACCAGGTCTCCTTCTCCTTCTGCGGGTGCCCTACTGACCGTCCCGGGCATTCTCCCTGCGATGCAGAAGAAAGCACCTCCCAGTGAGCTTGAGGAGCACTTGGACAGACAGAAGGTCCAGGCTCTGTCTCACATAAGCTTTGATATAAACAGGATCTGGATTGAAAGACAGACACCCATATCCAACAGCACAGAAGCACGTCAGGGCTCCCTCCAGACAATTCAGAAACTGTCGGAAACACTCGGGAGAGTCTTTAATGGCTTCCTCTTAGTTCCACATTTGGAAGAGAAGCCTAAAGGTGTGTGTTGGCCCGGTGATCACTGAGCACTGTGCCCACAGGTTGGCGATCCGCCTCTGTTCCTGGCCCCTGTTCGAGCTCTCAGGTTTGGAGGACCTGTTCTCCCAGGACACAGCATGGGGAGCATTGTGCTTCACTTCCACGGACCTCTGCTGGCGGCACCCCGGAATTGTTTACTTAAGTCCTTTCGGACGCAAGATTTGCCATCACCGTCTGTCCAGTTGCCGGTTATCGAGGTTGAGCAGCTGTGGTGGCGGAAAGGGCTGTGTTGTGGGAGGTGCTGCAATGAAGCCGCCATCCACCTTGGACCTGTGGGAGTTTCCAGTGTGTTCTTAGAAATCAGTCAAGGACAGTTAAGGGAACAGCCAGAGGGAGACGTTTGTGAGTCCCCCAAACAGATTCAGTGTGGACTTTGTCTTCATCGGATGAATAAGTGACGGTTCAAGCTTTCAGCAGGGGAATGTTGAACATTTCTGCTCCATGGTTAGGACATAATCAGAGGCCATTGACATGGGCAACTGACCTGTCCATTTTCTTCTTTTTCCATGACTATACCTACTCCTTTGTCTTTGTGAGGAAAAATGACCGAAATGGGAACAGACCTTCAGGGACCAGCAAGGCCCTTTTTTTAGGCAGCAGAGTCAATCAGTCAGGTGTTGGAGGGGTGCGTCTTTGGCAGAGGGCTGCATCAAAGGTCAGAGTTAGGTAGGTCCTTAGCAGAGCCAGGTCATGAGAGGAGACAGCTACCTTTTGTGGGCTTTGGCAGGCAGGTGAATTTTGGTTGAGTCAAAGTAAGAGAAATTTGGGCCGTGGCAGGCAGAGAGGCCTTGAGCAACTCGGAGGAATGGTTAGAGATAAACGAAATTGTACATGCTGAGGACCCATTGTCCTTCCTGGGGAACATGGTTTTCCTTATCCTTCATTCCAGACTCTGAAAAGGGAAAAGGGAATAGGGGTGTTGAATCACACATGGCTGCTTCCTGCTGAGAAGGGGCGAAATTGGGGGGGGGGGTCCCCTTTCAGAATCCTGGAGGAGGTTACAGAGACTCCAGCAGTTGGGGCTGAAGTGGGTGTACTAGATATGGAGAATGAGAAATCCCCAAGATAACGAGGCCTTGAGAAAAGGGAGTGAAAAAGAAGGCCATGCGCTGGCAGCTTCCTCTCCCAAGAGAGATGTTTTCCAAATGAGGCGCAGATGGGAAGGAAGTGTCTCATGGCCCTTAAAGAAACCGCCTCCAGGAGGCGTTAATCTCCAAAGCAAATCCTCTCCAGACACTGCCCCCACACCCCTGACCCCAAAAAGTTCAAATTCCCGAGTGCCTGAGGGAGCTGATATGTTCATTAGCCCACCCCTTCCTTTGTTCAGTGGATCATTTTCCACCAGGAAAGTGGGCTCCATGACACCATTTCATCCCTGCATTCCCTGTTCTGAATAAATAGCTGGGATAATTCTTGAGGTTTGCGTCCTGCTAACAAGGTGTATATGGGATCGCTGTAGGTAATCTTCTCCCATGGTGGCTTCAGGGGATTCAATCATGAATGCGGGAGGAAAATGGCTTTGACGTGTTCCTGGGAAGCGGTCTGAGCCGAACGGGTCACTTTACGAAGAAGTTGCCTTGGGATGAAGTTAAGAATACAGGGAAGAAAGGTCACGATGAGGAAGATGAATATTAAAGGAGACATAAGGGAGAGTAACTAGGAAGCCCGCTGTCCCAGATCCCCCAGCGAGGACCCCCAGGAGTGCGCCAGCTCCCACCTCCGTTGTTCCAGGTGGCCCTGGAGCGGTTACCTTATCTTACCAATCCCAGTTGGCTTACGTAGAAATCGCGTTCTTCCCTGAGCAAGAGAGAAAGCTATTAAGTTTGAATCTATCCCAGTTATTGATTCTTGCTTTTATTTCTTGTGCTATGGGAGTCCTGTTAAGGAAGTCTGATCCTAAGCCAACAAGGTGAAGATTTGGACCTACTTTTTCTTTCTATAAGATGCAGGGTCTCTGGTCTGATTTCAAGGTCCTTGATCCATTTTGAGTTGATTTTTGTGCAGGGTGAGAGATAGGGGTTTATTTTCATTCTGTTGCATATGAATTTCCAGTTTTCCCAGCACCATTTGTTGAAGAGGCTATCTTTTCTCCATTGCATATTTTTGGCACCTCTGTCTAGTATTAGAAAATTGTATTTATTTGGGTTTGTGTCTGTGTCCTCTATTCTGTACCATTGATCTACCTGTCAATTTTGGTGCCAATACCATGCTGTTTTTGTTACTATTGCTTTGTAGTATAGTTGAAGCTCTGGTATTGCGATACCCCTGTTTCATTCTTCCTGCTAAGGATTGCTTTAGCTATTCTGGGGTTCTTATTCTTCCAGATGAATTTCATGATTTCTTACTCTATTTCTGTAAGGTACGTCATTGGAATTTTAATTGGAATTGCATTGAATCTGTATAGCACTTTTGGTAGTATGGCCAGTTTGACAATATTAATTTTGCCTATTCAAGAACATGGGAGATCTTTCCATCTTCTAAGGTCTTCCTCCATTTCTTTCTTCAATGTTTTGTAGTTTTCATTGTAGAGATCTTTACCTCTTTGGTTAGATTGATTCCCAAGTATTTTTTTTTTTTTTTTTTTTGAGGCTATGCAAATGTGGTTGTTTTCCTCATTTCCCTTTCAGCTGTTTTGTCGCTTGCGTATAAAAATGCTTTAGATTTATGCGTGTTGATTTTATAGCCTGCTATTTTGCTAAATTCATTGATGAGGTCTAGAAGTTTTCTGGATCCTCTAAATATAGAATCATGTCATCTGCAAATAGTGACAGCTTAAGTTCCTCTTTTCCTATTTGTATCCCTTTAATTTCTTTGGTCTGCCTAATTGCTCTGGCTAGAGTTTCGAGGACAATGTTGAATAGAAGTGGTGAAGAGGACATCCCTGTCTTGTTCGCATTTTAAAAGGAATGGTTTCAGTTTTTCTCCATTAGGAATGATGTTGGCCATGGGCTTAGCATAAATAGCCTTTACAATGTTCAGGTATGTTCCTACTATCCCTATTTTTTCTAGTGTTTTCAGCATGAAGGGGTGTTGTATTTTGTCGAATGCTTTTTCTGTGTCAATCAAAATAACCATATGATTCTTATTCTTAAGTCTATTGACATTATGGATTACGTTTATTGATTTACGAATGTTGAACCATCCTCGCATTCCAGGGATGAACCCCACTTGATCGTGGTGTACGATTTTCTTAATATGCTCTTGGATACGGTTTGCCAATATTTTGTTAAGGATCTTTGCATCTATATTCATCAAGGATATTGGTCTAAAATTTTATTTTCTTGATGTGTCCTTTTCCTGGTTTGGGTATGAGGGTGACATTAGCTCATAGAATGAGTTCGGTAGGGTACCCTCCTTTTCTATTTCCTGGAATACTTTGAGAAGTATTGGAATGAAGTTCTTCTTTGAAGGTCTTGTAGAACTCGGCTGAGAAGCCGTCTGGTCCTGGGCTTTTCTTGGATGGTAGATTTTTAATGGCTTCTTCTATTTCATTGCTTGATATTGATCTGTTTAAATCGTGTATGTCCTCCTGGTTCAGTTTGGGAGGAGCATATGTCTCTAGAAATTTGTCAATGTCTTCAGTAGTTTCTATTTTGTTGGAATACAGATTTTTCAAAGTAGCTTCTCATTATGTTATGTATCTCAGTGGTGTCTGTGTGATATTTCCTTTTGCATCACGTATTTTAGTAATTTGAGTTTTCTCTCCTTCTCTTTGTTAGTGTGGCAAAGGGTTTGTCTATTTTGTTTACTTTCTCAAAGAACCAACTTTTTGTTTTGTCAATTTTTTGAATTGTTTCTTTTGTTTCAATTTCATTGATTTCAGCTCTGATTTTAATTATTTCCTGTCTTCTACTACTTTTGCCCTTATTTTGTTCTCCTTTTTCTAGGGCTTTGAGCTGTAATGTTAGGTCATTTAATTGTTGACTTTTCATTCTCTTCTGGAATGCGCTCCATGCAATGAATTTTCCTCTTAGTACTGCTTTCATAGTGTCCCAGAGATTTTGATATGTTGTATCATCATTCTCATTGACCTCTAAGAATTTTTTTATCTCCTCCCTGATGTTTTTTGTTATCCTTGTTTCATTCAATAGCATATTATTTAGTCTCCAGGTATTGGAGTAATTTCTCTTTTTTATTTTGTCATTGATTTCTATTCTCAGTCCATTATGATCTGTATCTCTATTTTAAGGCTGTATCTCTATTTTTTTGCATTTCCTAAGGGCTGCTTTGTGGCATAACATATGGTCTATTTTGGAGAAGGTTCCATGTGCTGCTGAGAAGAAAGTGAATTCGCTCATTGATGGATGGAATATTCTGTATATGTCTGTCAAATCTAGGTTATTGCTTATGTTATTGAGTTCTATGGTTTCTTTGGTTGGATTTTGTTTGGAAGATCTATCTAGTGGTGACAGCAGTGCATTAAAGTCACCTAGACTTATTGTGTTGTGGTCTATGTGATTCCTGAAATTGAGAAGGATTTGATTGATGTACAGGGATGCACCATTGTTTGAGGCATAAATATTTACTATCATTATGTCTTCCTGATTTATGGTTCCCTTAAGCAGCATGAAATGTCCTTCTTTATCCCTTCTGACTAACTTTAGCTTGAAGTCCACTTTATCTGATATAAGGATGGAAACCCCCGCTCTTTTACTGATTCCATGTGTGTGGTACGTTTTTTCCCATCCTTTCACCTTTAGTCTGTGGATGTCTTTTTCTATGAGATGAATCTCTTACAGGCAGCATATTGCTGGGTCTTTCTTTTTAATCCATTCTGCCAGTCTATGTCTTTTGATTGATGAGTTTAGGCCATTAACGTTCAGGGTTATTATTGGGATATGATTTGTATTCCCAGTCATTTGGCTTATTTTGGGTTTTTAAGTTGGCGTGGTTTCTCCTTTGAGTGATTTTTCTCTAAGGTACTTTCTCCCTTTGCTGACCTACATTGTTGTTTTTCATTTCCTCCTCATGGAATATTTTATTGAGGACATTCTGTAATGCAGGCTTTCTATTTGTAAATTCTTTTAACTTTTGTTTATCATGGAAGGATTTTATTTCATCTTCAAATCTGAAGGTTAGTTTTGCTGGGTATAGGATTCTTGGTTGGCAACTATGTTCATTCAGAGCTTGAAATATGTTGTTCCAGGCCCTTCTAGCTTTTAGAGTCTGGGTTGAGAAATCAGCTGCTATCCGTATTGGTCTCCCCCTATATGTAATCTGATACTTTTCTCTCGCGGCCTTCAAAATCCTATCTTTATTTTGAATGTCAGGCATTTTCGTTATAATGTGTCTTGGTGTGGATCTGTTGTGATATTGTGTATTTGTATTTGTTGTGATTTTGTGATTTTGGTGTTCTGTAAGCCTCTTGTATTTGATTTTCCATTTCATTCTTCAGGCTTGGGAAATTTTTGATATTATTTCATTGAATAGGTTTTTCATTCCTTTGGTTTGTTTCTCTGTGCCTTCCTCAATCCCAATAATTCTTAAATTTGATCTTTTCATGATGTCCCATAGTACTTGGAGATTCTGTTCATGATTCCTTACCATCTTCTCTGGGCCACTTTATTTTCAAGATTAAATATTTTGTCTTCATTGTCTGAGGTTCTGTCTTCCAAGTGGTCTAGTCTTTTGGTGATGCTTTCCATTGAGTTTTCTATTTGGTTTATTGTTTCCTTCATTTTGAGGATTTCTGTTTGGTTTTTTTTGAGACTCTCTATCTCTTTGTTAAAATGAACTTTTGCTTCCTGCAGGTGCTCTTTCATCTTATTGGTATGATCATTCATTGCCTGCATTTGCTCTCTTATCTCATCCTTTGCTTCGCGAATCATCTTAATCATGTATAATCTGAAGTCCTTTTCTGACATTTCTTCTAACATACTGTCACTGGATTCTATTAATAAAGAATCTAGATTTGTTTGGACCATTTTCTTCCCTTGTTTTTTCATGTTGTTCATGTATCTTCCCCTCTAGCGCTGCAGATCTGGGGTATTGCAGATTTCCCCCTATAGGCTTATAGTGGCCCTATAGGTTTCCAAAACCTTTTCTTTACGGGGAGATCAATATTACCAGTGCCCAAATCAGACACTATGCAATCTTAGACCAAATAGCCCCTATGGGGACAATAACAAAATTGTCATAGTAAACAGAATGAGTTCAAATATTATCTTCAGTAAAACAAACAGGTTTGCAATAAGGTCTGCAGTTTCTAATGGAGGATAAAGAGGATGCAGAGGGATGTAGAGTGTGGCTGTTAATGGGATAAGAAAAGAATATACAGAAGTTCTAGAAAATAGAAAGGGTGAGAGTGTAATCAAACGAAATTGGATATTAGCAAGCAAAAAAGGGAGAAAGAGACTCTGAGGGAACAGGTAAACAAAAGAAAAGGGAGCAAGAAAATTAAAGAAATAAAAACTTAAATTTTTTAAAAAGGAGAAAAAAGAAAATCTACTGTATAACAGTCATATAGTAATGAAACCTCCCAGTGTTCAGTAGCCTGATGCATGAGAGGTACCTGACAATGAGCTTCAAGCCTCCAGCAGGCGTCTCAGGATGGGACTTGCCCCACCTGAAGATCGGAGCTACGGCTTCCAGGATTATCCAAGATGGCCACTCTGGCTTCGAAATGTGTTGGGCAAATGGGGAGCTGCAGCTTCGGGTGTGGCCATGATCAACTGAGGTCTGGAGGCGGAATGTGGTTGGTCCGGCAGGGGTTCTGGAGGTCGGTGTGTTTGGTGTGGTTGTGGGATCCTGGAGGCCCGGTGCAATCAGTCGATCTGGGGTCCCGGTGATAGGGTGCAGTCAGTTGATCTGGGGGTCCTGGTGGCAGGGAGCAGTCAGTCGATGTGAGTGCCCCAGAGGCAGGGAGTGATCCGTCGGGCTGAGGTGTCCTGGAGACGGGGCTCAGTCAGTCTGGCCGGGGGTCCTACGGGGCCTGCCTGTTGTCTCAAAATGGCGGGAGGCACTTGTAATAAAACCTGCAGGTCCCTGATTTTTCTTATAGGGGGTGTTTGGGTGAATCAAGTTGTCAGTCCATGGCAGGAAGGGTCCCCTAGCTTGTGTGTGGGGAATGGAGAGTGTCTCACTTAGGCGCTGGGATCAGCCTTGAGACAGGCAACGCAAGACTGAGAAATTTGTTGGTGAGACTGTGAATGTGAAGCAGATAGGTTTAAGGAATTCTTTAGAAATAGCTGAAGGGAGCGAGGATCAGGGTGGAACCAACGTGCAGGTGGGATACTAGAGCTTTTGTTTCATGGGGCGGGGGGACGTTTCGTGGGAATGGAGTATAAAGCTGGGTTAGGAGTTCGTGATGGCTTAGAGTGGTGGCCAGAGAGAGCAGCTTGCTCGGCCAGTCGGTCAGCCTCATTATTTCCTAGGGAAATGCATCTTGTTGATTGGCTTGATGGCCTCCACCGTGGAGGATGCCTGGCTGCCCGAGGGTCAGAGAGCAGCCTCCAGCGGGTTGTAAGTAAATGGCATTGAGGATGGTGTTCCTTTCTGAGTGAGGAAACCTCACTCTCTCCAGATTAAGAGGGTAGAGTGCATAATGTCTGAGGTGTATTTGGACTCCGGTAAAGATGTTGATTATTCGGCTAGTCATAGCTCTCTAGTGGGGGCTACCAGTTCAGCCTCTTGGGGGGTTGGGCCTGGGGGTCAGGAGGAGGCGTCAATGATGTGGGTTAGGGTGCAGGGGGATTTGCAGTAGTTTCACCTTGGGTTATAGCAGAGCCTGTGAGGTAAGGGGCTGTTTTGGGAGCTCCTATGTAAGAACCAAGCTGGGGAGTCGGGAGTGGCTGGTCAGTCATGTGTGAAGAGGGATTTATTAAGAGGTCGAGGTGCGTCAGGACTGGAATGCATAACTGCAGGGGCAGAAGGAGTTTTTGCCGGGGGCAAGAGTGGCAGGGTTTAGGGAGGAGTCTTGCTGGAAGGAAGTCCGGGGACCCAGGAGGCCTGCGGGCAGTAACTGGATTCTGGCTCGGGGAGGGAGAGGGCCGAGATGACTGAGGGGGTCTGAGAGGGGGTGCAGGTAAGGACAGGGATAGCTCGATGCAGGGCCAACCTGCAGGCTTCAGCGACAAGGAGGGCTGCTGCGGCAACATCTTGAGGTTCGGGCAGCCCTGATGGGCCGAGCCCAGGGTTTGGCAGGAAAGCAGTGGGGTGGGGTTATCTGCCTTTGGTAAAGGCCTCCTAGAGCTTGTCCATGTTCTGAGTGGACGGACAGGAACGAAGGCTTGGAGGGTTTGGTAGATGAAGAGTCGAGGATTTGAGAAGAGAGTTTTGAAGAATGGAAATGGTGGAGGAAAAGGAGCGGAGAGGCAGAAGAGGCCCAGACAGATCTGAGGCTTCATATAGGGGCTTAGCTATAAGAGAGAATTTTGGGATCCAGATACAGAAATAATGGAAAGGGCCTGCGAGGGACAGCCTCTGTCTTTTGGGGGGAGGTAAAGGAATAGGCTTCAGAGCCTGAAGTCTTTCTGGGGGTATGGTACGGGTGGGGTTAAGAGCATGCCTGAACCTGAACTGCATCTGAGGGGAGCAGAGCTGGGCTTTGGATTGAGAGAGCCGGTACCCCAGGAGGCCAGGGCGTTGGGAAGGATGGTTTGCAGAGCTCTGCTGCAGGCTGCGGAGCAGGAGATCTGTAGGAGATGGCTGGGGGTACATTCAGAGTGCCCAGGTCACCTTGGAGGGCCTGGCCAAAGCGGTGTGGGCTATCTCGGAAGTCTTATGGGAGAAGAGTCCAGGTGAGCTGCTGAGAGGAATTAGTGTCTGGGTCAGTCCAGGTAAAGGCGAAAAGTGGGCCTGAGGCCGATGGAGGGAGATAGTGAAGGAGGCATCTTTCAGGTCCAGCCCTGAGAAATGGGTGGTAAGGGGGATTTAAGATAGAAAGGTATAGGGTCGGGAACTTCAGGATAGGTGGGGATAATAGCCTCACGGATTTTTCCGAGGTCCTGTACTGGCAGGAATTGGCCATTGGGTTTTTGGACCCTGAGGATGGGGGTGGGGGAGTGGGTTGGTGTGAGAAGGTGAGCCTGTAATTAAAGGGAGATAATGGGCTTCACCCCCGTCAGAACTAAGGAAGTGAGAGGACGTTGAGGGAGGGTCACACAGCGAGTGGGGTTTTTTAGCTGGATTTGAATAGGGGGTGGAGAGGTGTCCCAGGGGGTGCGGTTGATTCCGGCTAGTAGGGGGTGATCAGGAGGCTGGGGGCGCGGGGCCTAGGTCCTGCTGGAGAGTCCTGAACAGGGCTGGTGGGTTGTAAAGGGGGAACGGCGACAGAAGCTTGCTTTGTGGAGGCAGTCTTGGCCCAGTGCGGGGATAGGGCGATGTGGCATGATAGTGAAGGAGTGCATGGTGAGAAGGATCCAAGTGGACAGAAGAGGGGTGGAGTCCCTATGGGTACAGGGGGCTCCAGAGACTCCCATGGGGGTACTTGCTTTGAAAGTGGGTCCATGCCATTTTATCAGAAGGGAAAGGCTCACCTCACCGTCAGCCACCAACAAGACTGTGTGACTGTTCACCCTCCCTGTAACCCGGGGTCCTTGGATGTGCCAGCTGGGCGATGGGGCAGTGGAGTCTGGGCCCCTCACTCCAGTAACTCAGTGTGTGGGGCTGGGAGAGAGGGTTGTACCCAGGGGAGGGGAGTCTGAGGAGTCTGGGGAGCCTTTTCTAGCTAAGATTTTTATGGCTATCAGGTACAGATCCACCAGTGAATTGGGCATGGAGCTGGGGGTACTGGCAGGAGACCTCGGTCTAGGGTGCTGTATTTGGTACTAGGTTTTCATCGGGCCTTGAGTCATCTCCCTAATCATGTCATAGTTCACCTGAGTACGAGAGATTTTTTTTTTATCAGGCCCTCAAGGAAGCAGGTAATCATGTGTTGGAATTTAGTGACCCCGGGTCTTGGGGTTGGCATGTCCATTTGGGTTCAGCCACAGGAAGGGCAGTATCTGCTGTGGAATTGGTATGGGGTTTGGGTATGGAGGAGGTCAGCCTGCCTTCTAGCCGCCTGCCAAACACGGGCACTTCCCCTGGGGGCCAGAGTAGAGATGAGAGTGTGATAAACATCTGCCCAAGTAAGGTGGTCAGTCTGGGTCAGAGGTATGAACTCTCTTCTAAACTTAGGAGGATTTTCAGAAAATGAGCCTAGTCTGTCTTCGGTTTGGGACACATCTGTCACAGGAATGGGAACATGGACTCAGATCGTCCCTTCGTCCCCAGTCACCTCCTGAAGGGGTCACGTGTGTTTGGAAGAAGAGTTTTAGAACGTGCGGGAGGAGGTGAGGGCAAGGGCGAGGGGAGCGTGGGTGTGGGGTTTGGGTAGGGGTCAGACGAAGGGGCCGAGGTGGTATGAGGAGGGGGATTGAAGGAGGGTGTAGAGGGGCCCTGGGGTCTGTGGGGAGGGGGTGCATCTGCTGCTTTGGGGGGCAGTGAAGGAGGAGGAGAGTTTTGATGTCAGGCAAGAAACAGGCTGCATGCAGACAGGGCTGCACAGGGAGACCTGAGCCAAGGAGAGGAAGGCTCGAGGCAGGGACCTCAGGCCTCTGCCATTTCCTTGGAGGAAATTGTCTAAGTTCTTGGAGAAGTTTTTGATCAAAGGTCCCAAATTTGGGCCATCAATTCAGATGTCTAATTTTGTAGCTGTGGCCAGATCTGAGTACTAAGCTAATGAGTTCTTTAGTTTAAGGCACTGTTTGGAAATGGAGGGTCTTAAAGTTTTTTATGATCCAACCTAAGGGGGATCCTGTGGAATGGGCTGGGTAGCTCCCCCATGGAGAGGTCTGGGTGGTGATGGGGCTCAGGTTGTGTCTCGATATCTCTGGCACAGATTCCACCAAGGAATGGGAGGGCATCCCCCCTACAATCTTAAGGGTGGGGGCCCCTGGGGTCCAGACAAACCAGAGGCAGAGGTCTTGGGCAGGGTCCTTCTGTGAGAGACCAGAAGGGGTCTTACCTCCCAGAAGGATGAGAAGGCTGGAGTCGCATGCAGGAACAAAAATGACAGAAATCAATCTCTGACCTGGAGGTCTTCAGGGTGTAATGGAAGGAGGGGTTGGGGGGGTAGGGGGTAGAAGGAGGCGCCTCCAACACCAGTGAAGGACCCGCTACAGATCCTTGCTCCGTCCACATAGGAATAAGGCAGCAGAAACCTAGCCCCAAGATGGGGTCAGTTTCAGGTTGCCAGTTGGCTGCTGTTTAGCCAGTGGGCTGTGGAGGGGTGAATGGGCTCCTAGAGGGCAGGAGGGAAGTGGGACCAGTCTGGGAATTCAGACTGGCTGGGGGCTCCCCTGACCTCAGAGAACCATGGGGGTGCTGGACGATCAATGGTCACTTCCCAGGTCCCACCAGCCAACTAACATGGCCATGAGGGAAGAGGCTCGGCAGGACAGGGAAGGGGTAGAGGTCTCCTTACTCCTGACCCAGATCCGGAACCAGAATGTAAGCAAAAATGACCAAAACGGGAGCAGACCTCCACAGACCAGCAAGGCCTTTTATTAAGCAGCACAATCAATCAATCAGGCATTTTTGGGGTAGAAAATGGCGTGGGACTTCATCGGAGGTCAGAATTAGGTAGGTCCTTAGCAGAGCCAGGTCATGGGAGGAGACAGTTACTTTTGGCAGGCTTTTGGCGAGCAGGTAAATTTTGGCTGAGTCCTACAGGAGAAATTTGGGCTGTGGCAGGGAGAGAGGCCTTGAGCAACTGGAGAAACAATCACAGATAAAATGGAAAACACATACACATTAGGCTCGGGCCTAATAGATATGGAGAAGGAGAAATCTTGCTAATGAAACCTGAGGAGAAGGGAATAAAAATGAAGCCATGCATTGACGCCTTTACTCTCCCAGACGCGGGCTGCAGGCAGGAGGGGGTGTGCATCAACTCCAGGAGGCGTCCATCTCCTCCAGAGTGAGCCCTCTCCAGCACCGCCCACAGATCCTGATGGAAAAACTCAAATCCTGAGTGCCCAAGGAAACTGATACATGTTCACTAGACTGTCCCCCAAATAACCTACGTAGACCCAGACCCTTGCTTTGTTCAGTGGCTCATCCAGGGAAGTGGGTCCACAGGCGCCATTTCATTCCCCTGAATAAACAGCTGAGATGACTCGTGAGGATGCGTCTTTTTGTGCTAACAGGGCCCATTGTCCTTTCTAGGGGACATGACTTTCCACGTCCTTCGGTTCTTGATTTATAAGTAAAAACCTGGAAGTCTACAAGATAAATATGTTTGTGGTTTATCTAGAAATAATATGAAAACGTATGTCATTTTTTGTGTGAAGAAGGTCAGTTTCATATAGTTTATTTCAATCTAAATAGAATGAGAATTTTGTTTAAACAAGTCATGGAATCAACCTGAGCGTTCATCAACAGAAGAATGGATAAAGAAAATGGGATACCAAATGGAGTTTTATTCATCCACACCAGAATGAAAATTGCACCAGGTGTGGCCACCTGGGTGAACCTGGAGGACCACTATGTGTCAGCGCAAAACAGACAGGAAGCTGTTGGGAAGGGCGCTGCTTTGAATGTTGTATCCATGTGTTTGAGTCCCTTGATTTCAGACCTCTGGGTATATGCCTGTGCGCAGCTTGTGTGCTGGACCGTGTGGAAGCACCAAACCCTTAAGCTCTTTACTCACCTTCTTTAAAAAATGAGGCCCAGGACTGGGGTTCTGGACTGGGGTTCTGGCTTGGTGGTAGAGCACTTGCCTGGCATGTGTGAGGCCCTGGGTTTGATCCTCAGCATCACATATAAATAAATAAATAAATAAATAAATAAATAAATAAATAAATAAATTTATTTTTAAAAGATCCATTGATAACTAAATTTTTAAAAAAATGAGATTCTGTCAGCCTTTTGCTCACCCTTTTGTTGAAAGTTTCTCTATATTAAGAAATTAGTCCTTTGTCTCTAAAGAAGTTGCAAATCTTTTCTGATTTGTCTCTCTTTTTTTTTTCCCATTCAAAGAAATTCCATATACTGAAGACACCAAGCTGATGTTTTGGCATGCATGCACATTGCAAAGTGACTCAAGCTGACTAGCATACCCCTCAAGCTAACTTGCAAACTCATCTCCTGGCCGGGCTACTGTTTCAATTCTCTTTTCTTTTCTATGGTGAGAACAATAAAGGTCTCAGCAAACTTTAAGAGGACAGCACAGTATGGTTACCTGATGTCACCGTGCTGTGCATCAGGTCTCCAGAACCTGTTCTTGACGTGACACTGAAACTTTGTCCCCCTCGACCAGCATCTCCCCATTGTGCTCAGGGCTAGTCCCTGTCAGCCGCCACAGGATTCTCTTTCTGTGAGTTGGACTTTTTCAGATTTCACATGGAACTGAGATAATACCATATTAACTTTCCATGTCTGGCCTATTTCCCTTAACATAGTAAAGGGTTATGGAAAATAATATTCCTATAAGACAGCTCCCCAAGAGAAATGGAGGGATGCTGTGGCTCAGGAGGAGGGAGGGCAATTGCCCACACGTTTCACCTCTCCGGTGGCGAGGAGTGGATGAGCACAGCTTGGTGTGTGTATTCCTCAGCCGCCATGGGAGTGAGGTGTCCACCTCAGGATGCGGCTTGAAAACACTGGCTAAGTAAAAGCAAAACCGTGTGGTTGAGAGGAGGGACCAGAGCAGGCGAACGCTCCGGCACACGTGCAGATGGGAGCGGATGGGTGGCAGCCGGGAGTGGCCTCTGCTGGTGGCCTCGGAGCTTCCTCTGGGAGCCAGCAAATGCTTGGAACTAGACAGAAGTACTGCTGGAGTACCTGATGGGTGACCAAACGCTGTGGAGTCATCCATCCTAAAAGGGTTGATTTTATGTCACGTACATTTTCATTTCCATTTAAAAAAATCCTAGGGCTCAGATGCTGCTCAGTGGCAGGTCACCTGCTGAGCCTGTGCATGGCGCTGGTTCCATCCCCACACCCAAAAAAGTGCACACCTGTGGATTTACAGAAAGCGAAATACAAAGGCCTCAGGCTACTCAAGCGTCTGGGAGGAAAGTGTTCCATTTGACCAGCAGTGACACAAAGGAACCCTAAGAGGCCACATCTCCAAGGAGCCCTGCTCTGCATTCCCAGCCCTTGCCCTCTGCAGTAACGTCCAAATTACAAACACCCACCTCCTTGACTCAGCAATTCCACTTAGGAACCCCTGCAGGCGAGGCCAAGGGAGCCGGAGTACAGGCAGCTGCACAACTCAGTAGAGGTGACAAAGGCTAGCAAGAAGCAGATGCATCCCACAGAAGTTCCTGGGTCCACAGATCCAGCCACATGATGGCAAGTAACACATTCCTCCAAAGAGCTGGGGAGAAAACCACTGCTGTAACCCCAGGCCCCCTGGAGAACGCCCTTGGATGATGTCATCCGTAGATAACGGCCACATTCTTTGAAAGCTATGTAAAGCAGTCGTGATAAATTTTTTTTTTTTCCTCAGAGAGAGTAAGGGTTCCAAGTTTTCTATTTAATTACATGTTGTAAAAGAACAGGTAATAGTTTATTTGAATACTTTTTCAATAAAAACTAAATATGGAAAGAAAAAAGGAAAGAGAAAGAGAAAGAAAGAGGGAAAGGAAGGAAAGAAGAACCAACAGGGGAGCCTTTTGGGAGTAACCTGGAAATGCTTCAAGTGAAACGCACCCACATGCAAAGGTCACAGGTTAGCGTGGGCAGCGGGGAAGATGGGGCACGGGTCCTGGACCGGCCTGTGCAAATTCACAAGGTGTCCTCTGGGACAAGGATGAATGACAGGGTTGTTGAACAAAAAGGGCGTGGCATGAGATTAGAGCAGCTTTTTAGTCCATATGTCCATTATGAGTCTCGCCTAATTCATACTGAACGAGAGGGCCAGAAACCCCGTCCCCTAGAGACTCAGCTGCTCCCAGGGCCACAGCACCCAGGTTGTCGCTGGCTCTGTGGTGGGTGGATTCCACAAGGCTATCCCGGGTCACCTCGGACCCTGGACCATTCCTGGGCTTCCCTCCTGCCCCACACGGTGGGATGGTGCTGCTCTTGGATGCTTCTCTACAGCCCCCTGGAATTCCTGTCGGAAAGGCCTGAGGGACCCTTTCTCAGGCACCCAGCATTCTCTAAAGCTCTTGGTTCCCTACCCAGCTCTCCCCTCTCTCCGCTGGGTGGAGTAGGGGGTGGAAGACAGTAAGTTGGAAACCTTCCATTTTTGTTTTATCATAATTAATTTTTTTATGTGGCAATTACACATAACATAAGATGTACTATGGTAACCATGGAATGTCGTCCTAGCAGCATGAAACACAGTCCAGGGTTGTGTAACCGTTATCACCACCTAACCCCAGAACTTTCCATTTCCCCAGCTGAAACTCTGTCCCCACTAAACATGAACTCCCCAGCCCCCAGCCCCCAGCATTCTACTTTCTTTCTCTGTGGATCTGATGACTCTAGGGACCTCCTGTGAACGGGGTCAGGCAAGATCTGTCTATTTCACGGAGCATAATGTCCTCAGGGCTCATTCACATCATGGCAGGTGTCAGAATCTCCTTCCTCCTCAAAGCTGTGTCATAGTCCATGGTGTGGGGGGACCACATTTTGTGTGACAATCACCAGTCAACAGACAGGCTGCCTTTTGTAAACAATGTCTCCCTTCACAAACATGCACACAAGAGGAAGCTTCTGGCCCATATCTGGTCTTGTCCTCTTGTGTCTACTGTGGAGATCCCCTGGAAGCTCTGGTTTCACAAACCCAGTGCCCCAACTGGGTTTTGAAACCTGCTGTGGTATCCTTCCATAAAGTGAGGTCATTTTTATTTATTTAAAAAATATTAATAGCCTTCATTTTTAGAACAGTTTTAGATTCACAGGAAAACTGATCAGTGAATGTGCAAGGTTCCCATGGAGCTGGGGTGCAGCGGTTCCTCTTTCTAACATCTACTATGGCCTAGGTACGTGTGTCCCCCATAAGTCCTGTGTTAGAATGGCATGAATAGGTGGAGTCCTTGGGACGTGACCAAGTTATGGGGCTCCACCCTTGTGTCCTTATGAAAGGGGTTGGGGGAGGCCCTGGTCCCTTCTGAGAACACAGAGGAAGCTGCCACCTTTGAAGCAAAGAGGAATCCACACCAGACACTGAATCCACTGGTACCTTGCTCTTGGACTTCCATCCTCCAGAACTGTGAGCAACATGCTTACATTGTTCATAAAATACCCAGGCTGGGGTATTTTGTTATAGCATCCCAAAAGGACCAAGCCAGCATCTTCCACTAGTCTGATACCTTTGTTACAGTTAATGAACCAAGGTGGATATATTGTCAAGCAAGGCCCACACTTTATTTACATTTTCTTACTTTCTATTTAATATACTTTTTCTTTCCAAGAATCGCACTCCCCCCCCCCCCCAAATCCTCTGGGCTGTGACATGCTGTGGCACTGCTTTGATTTTGATGCCCTGGGCAGCTGTGAGCAGGACTGGTGAGCTAGCTCCTGACCATCCCAGGAAGCTGTCTGTCCATTAAACAGGCATGTCAAGGAGGAACTGTAGCAGGGACCAAGGGTACACCCCTGTAATCCCAGGAGGCTGAGGCAGGAAGATGGTAAGTTTGAGGTCAGCCAGGACAGGCAATGAGATAGTCGGTGAGACTGTGTCCCAAAGTAAAATAAAAAGGGTTAGGGATACCTTGCATTGTGTAGGGCCCTGGGTCCCTCACCCAGCCCAGACAAAAAAACAAAACAAAACAAAAAAACCCAAAACCAAAAAACTAACAGCAGCAACAACAAAAACAAAAAGAAAAATAGAAGTAAACAAATGAATGATAAAATAAGAGCCTTGGTCAGGGGTGCACCCACTGGACACCAAAGAAGGTCTCATCAGCATTTCGGGAGGGGAGCAAGGCATGGTGAGGTTGGAACAGAGCGTGTCCCCATAGGCCAGGGGTGTCAGGCGCTGGGAGGCGACAGTGCAGCCCTGGTGGAAATTCATGCGCAGCAGGCTGATACTGTGGGTGGCTGGGGAGCAGATGCCCACTGTCAGCGTGGCCTTGGGGGACACGGTAGTCCACACAGAGGAGCAGTTGGCTAGTGTCACCTGGATGTGCAGTCTGTAGATGCCCTCACGATGGATGCGCAGCTGCCCATTGACCAGCTCTGGTCCGTGCAGGAAGGAGCGGCCCAAGGATGGGCCTGCCTGCCAGGGCAGCCTGGGGTCCAGCCGGGGACCTGGGGCAGAGGGTGAGGGGACAGGAGGTGGAGGTTAGAGAACCAAGGTGACAGGCATAGAGAGTGAGAGGGAGGGGAGGGAGGGGGCAGAGGGAGGAGGATAGGGAAAGGAAAGGGGAAAGGCGGAGGGAGGGAAGCAGACAGAGAGAGGAAGCAAGGAAGCGCAGAGATGGAGGCGCACAGAGGAAGCGGAGAGAGGGCCAGAGAGGGAAGGAGGGAAGCTTGAGGACTCCTGTGTGCTGCCTGCCTTGCCTCTGTGTCCAATATGGGCTGGAGTTCTCATGCCAGAGCGGGGCTCGGTCAGAGTGGCATGGGGTCCTGTCCTCTGCCACCTCCACTTCCTTAGATCTGTGCGGGGCATGACTACCTCCAGCTGGCCACCTTCGTGTAGACAGCCACATGCTGCCTGTGTGACTTGTCCCCGACCCCTGTACCTTCAATGGCCTGTACCACGCGCTCAATCTCACTGCTCCTGACTCACACCTGAGCGTCCCTCTCCTCCTGGCCAGGCTCCCAGACAGGGGCCCTCTTGAGAGGCATGAACTGGACACAGGTCTGAGGAGAGCCACCAGGGTGCCTGCCAGTATCAAGCTTCCTGTGAGAGGGACACCTGGTCACCGGTTGGACACTTAAGCAACAGACCATCTGCCTGGAACAGGAAGCATCCTACGAGACACATTGTAAACTCCAGGACCAAATGTCCTGGAGCCCCGTCAGGGCAGTGCCTGAGCTCAGCCCCTCTCCAGAGGGACCGCAAGGTCAGTTAGAGGAGGGAGGGAGGCAAGCAGACAACCACAGGTAGCAGCCAGAGGGGGCCAGAGGCCAAAAGGCCAGAGCAGAGAGGAGGGAAGGTGCCCTCCATTACAAGAGGCACAGGAGCACCCAACCTTGTCTGGAAGGAGCTGTGGGACAGAAGGGGATTAGGGAGAGGCTAGGAGCAGAGGTTCTTCCCCAGGACGGCCTGGCAGAGCACCCCCAACCCTGACTAATCTTCCTCCAAAAGGTCCTCTGCCTGTCTTACTCCCCCCTGAATGTTATGTGTCTTCCTTGTCCATCTGTCTGTCTGTGTTGGGGAGGGTGCTGGGCAGTGAGCCATTTGCTGACTGTCATCCCCCTGGGTGGCTGGCGGGGGTCACTCCTAGTGATAGCAGCAGGGACTTTGCCTGCTTTGTTCACCTACAGTGGTGTCTGTCCCCTGGAGATGCTCAGTTCACGTTGGTGGAAAGAGTGAAGGAAGGGTCAGCTCCAAGGATCAGGGTGGCCCTTTTAGTTTTTTTTCCAAGGGAGGAGATAAAATGTGAGGAGCACACATTTTGAGTAAGGTGGTGACTGGGACGCTAGCTGGCCCGGCTGGGGCTCTTCTGTCCCTCCCCTCTCTCTCACACACCGCACACACACTCTACCTGAGTTACCTGTGAGATTCAGCTGGAGCTCAGCTACGTCCCACTGGAAGAAAAGACCAGAAAAGAGAGGACAGACGTAAGCCCACGCGCTTCTGCTCGGCGCGCCCCTCAGTCCGTAGTCCTCCCCGTCCACCTCGCGTCCCTCGGGGCACAGGAGTGATTTCTGAAAGACCTCTTAAAGAGGAAGTCGGTTTGAACGGCATGGAGACTAAAGACCCGACCTTGAAAAGAACTTCCTAGTTTTCCTGGAACTGCGCGGTGGCGCTCCGGGAGCCCCGGCCAGGGAGGCGCGGCCCGCACACCGCCGCAGCGGCCCCCGCGGCGCCAGGCTGGACCGGGCTCCCCGGCTTTCCCGTCCTGGTCGCCCCTGTCCCGGCCCCCGCCCCCAAGGGCAGCTTTGTGAAGCCCCTAGCAGGCTGAGTCAGTCCGCGGGGGAAACACCAGAAACAAGCCCCGGTCCCTGCGCCCGGCGGATGCACCTTTCCCACCCGGGATGCCCCGCACCTCCCGGGCCTCCCGGCGCTGCCTCCCGGGCAGCCGGGCGCTGCCGGGCCTCCCTACTCCGCCACTCTTTCTTCTCTCCGGGTCTTCTTTGAATCCGTTTCCTCTGGATCTTGTCTCCTCTGTCCTGAGTCTGTCCGCTCGCTCTCCCGGCTCCCCACGCGGCGGTCCCCAGGCGCCGGGGACTGGGGACAAGTGCGCCTGCTTTCCGCTCTCCCGCCCCCACTCACCCCAGGAGCCTCGAGCTGCGGCTGCCGTCGGTGCTGCAGGATGCAGTAGGTCGCCAGCACGACCTGGAGGAGCAGAACGACGCCCAGCAGGAGCAGAACGACGCCCAGCAGGACGGTCTTACGGAGCCGGCGCGGCTCGGGCATCGCGGCGGACGGCCAGGGGACGCTGAGCGCGGCCAGAAGAGGAGGAAGCTTCGACCACCTCGCCAGCTCTCGAACTTCTGCCTGCCTGAACCTGCCGGGGACCTCTCTGGGGATGTCCGATCAAGGGGAAGAGCTTCATCTGCTCAACCGGGCAGGGAAATCCCCTCCCACTTCGCCGTCCCCTAACTCCCGGCAGAGTGTGAGGGGCGTGGAGTGCGGTGGGGAGTTGCCCGCCACGCCCTGCCCTGCCCGAGGGCAGCGCAGTCCGGGTTCCCATCGGGCTCCCCGCCGGGTGCTCGCAGATCGCCATGGTGCATCACAGACGTGGTGCCGGGTGCCAGGGGTACAGCCAGCCTCCAAGGGCTGGGCCGGGT
The DNA here is from genome assembly GCF_902686455.1 of Sciurus vulgaris. Taxonomy (NCBI): domain Eukaryota; kingdom Metazoa; phylum Chordata; class Mammalia; order Rodentia; family Sciuridae; genus Sciurus; species Sciurus vulgaris. The sequence continues at coordinate 4,410,896 of NC_136477.1, forward strand.
TCACCAAGTGTTCCTAGACTCCTGTCCACCTTCCAGTCTGGTAGGTAGGACCGGGAGGCTGACTTGCCCAGTCGGGTGAGTGGGCGTGCCCGCTGCTGACTCATCCACGCTCCGCACAGGATTTTAGGCTGTCCTCCCCTAGCCATTCTTGGAGGCCACCTGCTATTTTTAGCTTTTATTTTGGTGCCCAGGATTGAACCCAGGAACTCTCTTAACCACTTAGCCACATTCCCCAGCCCTCTTTTTATTATTATAATATTTTAATTTCTTTTATTATTAAAATATTTTTTATTTTTACAGACACGTTTTGATTCATTGTACACAAATGGGGTACAACTTTTCCTTTCTATGGTTGTACACCTTGTAGACTCACACCGTTCATGCAATCATACATATGTATAGGGTAATACTGTTTCATTCTACTGTTTTTCCATCCCCACCCCCTCCCACCACTTTTTCCTCTACACCATTCAAATTTCCTTCATTCTTCTCTTCCCCCATGACCTCCCCTTGTCATATATTGTCATGCACTTATCAGAGAAAACATTCAGCCTTTGGTTTTTTGGGCTTGGCCTATTTCACTTAGCATCATATTTTCCAACTTCATCCATTTATCAGCAAATGCCATAATTTTATTCGTCTTTATGGCTGTGTAATATTCCATTGTGTATATATACCACAATTTCTTTATCCATTCATCAATTGAAGGGCATCTTGGTTAGTTCCACAATCTATCTATTGTGAATTGAGCAGCTATAAACATTGATGTGACCACATCACTGTAGTATGCTGATTTTAAGCCCTTTGGGTATAAACTGAGGCGTGGCATAGCTGGGTCAAATGGTGGGTCCATTCCAAGTGTTTTGAGGAATCTCCATATTGCTTTCCAGAGTGGCTGAACCAATGTGGAACTCCACCAGCAATGTACGAGTCTGCCTTTTTCCCCACATCCACCCCAGCACTTATTATTGCTTGTGTTCTAGGTAATAGCCATTCTAATTGGAGTTAGATGAAATCTTAGGGTGGTTTTAATTTGCATTTCTCTAATTACTAGGGATGATGAGCACTTTTTTCATATATTTGTTGATCACAGTATATCTATCTTCTTCTGTGAAGTGTCTGCCCATTTCCTTAGCCCATTTATTGATTGGGTTCTTTGTATTTTGGGTATAAAGTGTTTTAAGTTCTTTATAAACTTTGGAGATGAGTGCTGTGTCTGAAGTGTGTGTGGAAAAGATTTTCTCCCACTCTGTAGGCTCTCTTTTCACATTATTAATTTTTTCCTGTGTTAGTTTGAATCTATCCCATTTATTGATTCTTGCTTTTATTTCTTGCGCTATGGGGGTCTTGTTAAGGAAGTCTGGTCCTAAGTCAATGTGATAGAGATTCAGGCCTATTTTTTCTTCTATTTGGTGAAAGGTCTCAGGTCTAATTCCTCAATCCTTGATCCATTTTGAGTTGAGTTTTGTACAGGGTGAGAGATAGGGGTTTAATTTCATTTTACTGCATATGGATTTCCAATTTTCCCAGCACCATTTGTTGAAGAGGCTGTCTTTTCTCCATTGTAAGTTTTTGGCACCCTTGTCTAGTATGAGGTTACTGTACTTATGTGGGTAAGTCTCCATGTCCTCTATCCTGTACCATTGGTCTACCTGTCTATTTTGGTGCCTGTACCATGCCGTTTTTGTTACTATTGCTCTTTAGTAGAGTTTAAGGTTGGTATAATGATATCTCCTGCATCACTCTTCCTGCCCAGGATTGCTTTGGCTATTCTGGGTCTTTCGTTCTTCCAGATGAATTTCATGATTGCTTTTCCTGTTTCTATGAGAAATGTCATAGGGATTTTAATTGTAATTGCATTGAATCTGTATAGCACCTTTGGAAGTATGGCCATTTTGATAATATTAATTATGCCTATCCAAGAACATGGGAGATCTTTCCATCTTCTAAGGTCTTCCTTAATTTCTTTCTTCAGTGTTTTGTAGTTTTCATTGTAGAGATCTTTTACCTCTTTGGTTAGATTGATTCCCAAGTATTTTTTTTTTTTTTGAGGCTATTGCAAATGGAGTTGTTTTCCTCATTTCCCTTTCAGCTGTTTTGTCGCTTACGTATAAAAATGCTTTAGATTTATGCGTGTTGATTTTAATAAACAGTTCTTTTTTTTTTTTTTTTTTTTTTTTTTTTTTTGCGGTGCTGGGGATTTGAACCCAGGGCCTTATGCTTGCAAGGCAAGCACTCTACCAACTGAGCTATCTCCCCAGCCCACGTGTTGATTTTATAGCCTGCTATTTTGCTGAATTCATTGATGAGGTCTAGAAGTTTTCTGGAGGAGTTTTTTTGGATCCTCTAAATATAGAATCATGTCATCTGCAAATAGTGACAGCTTGAGTTCCTCTTTTCCTATTCGTATCCCTTTAATTTCTTCGGTCTGCCTAATTGCTCTGGCTAGTATTTCAAGGACAATGTTGAATACAAGTGGGGAAAGAGGACATCCCTGTCTTGTTCCCATTTTTAAAGGGAATGGTTTCAGTTTTTCTCCATTAAGAATGATGTTGGCCGTAAGCTTAGCATAAGTAGCCTTTACAATGTTCAGGTATGTTCCTACTATCCCTATTTTTTCTAGTGTTTTGAGCATGAAGGGGTGTTGTATTTTGTCAGACGCTTTTTCTGCATCACTTGAAATAACCATATGATTCTTATCCTTAAGTCTATTCTTATCCTTAAGTCTAGTCTGATGGATTATGTTTATTGATTTACAGATGTTGAACCAATCTTGCATTCCTGGGATGAACCCCACTTGATTGTGGTGCACTATCTTCTTAATATGGTTTTGGAAATGGTTTACCAATATTTTGTTAAGAATCTTAGCATTTGTATTCATCAAAGATATTGGTCTAAAATTTTATTTCCTTGATGTGTCTTTACCTGGTTTGGGTATGAGAGTGATATTAGCTTCATAGAATGAGTTTGGTAGGGTTCCCTCCTCTTCTATTTCCTGGAATACTTTGAGAAGTATTGAAATGAGTTCTTCTTTGAAGGTCTTGTAGAACTCGGCTGAGAAGCCGTCTGGTCCTGGGCTTTTCTTGGATGGTAGACTTTTGATGGCTTCTTCTATTTCATTGCTTGATATTGATCTGTTTGAATTGTGTATGTCCTCCTGGTTCAGTTTGGGAGGAGCATATGTCTCTAGAAATTTGTCAATGTCTTCAGTAGTTTCTATCTTGTTGGAATACAGATTTTCAAAGTAGCTTCTCATTATGTTATGTATTTCAGTGGTATCTGTCATGATATTTCCTTTTTCATCACGAATTCTAGTTGTTTAAGTTTTCTCTCTCCTTCTCTTTGTTAGTGTGGCTAAGGGTTTGTCTATTTTGTTTACTTTTTCATAGAACCAACGTTTTGTCAATTTTTTGAATTGTTTCTTTTGTTTCAATTTCATTGATTTCAGCTCTGATTCTAATTATTTCCCGTCTTCTACTACTTTTGGTGTTGTTCTGTTCTTTTTTTTTAGGGCTTTGAGCTGTAATGTTAGGTCATTTAGTTGTTGACTTTTTATTCTTTTCTTGAATGTGCTCCATGCAATGAATTTTCCTCTTAGTACTGCTTTCATAGTGTCCCAGAGCTTTTGATTTATGGTATCATTGTTCTCATTTACCTCTAAGAATTTTTTTTATCTCCTTCCTGATGTTTTCTGTTATCCATGTTTCATTCAATAGTACATTATTTAGTCTCCAGGTGTTGGAGTAGTTTCTGTTTTTTATTTTGTGATTGATTTCTACTCTCAGTCCATTATGATCTGATAGAACACAAGGCAGTATCTCTATATTTTTGCATTTCCTAAGGGCTGCTTTGTGGCATAACATATGGTCTATTTTTGAGAAGGATCCATGTGCTGCTGAGAAGAAAGTGAATTCGCTCATTGATGGATGGAATATTCTGTATATGTCTGTCAAATCTAGGTTATTGCTTATGTTATTGAGTTCTATGGTTTCTTTGGTTGGATTTTGTTTGGAAGATCTATCTAGTGGTGACAGCAGTGTGTTAAAGTCACCCAGAATTATTGTGTTGTGGTCTATGTGATTCTTGAAATTGAGAAGGATTTGTTTGATGTACAGGGATGCACCATTGTTTGGGGCATAAATATTTACTATCGTTATGTCTTCCTGATTTATGGTTCCTTTAAGCAGTATGAAAAGTCCTTCTTTATCGCTTCTGACTAACTTTGGCTTGAAGTCCATTTTACGTAACATAAGGATGGAAACCCCCGTTTTTTCACTGAGTCCATGTGCGTGGTAGGTTTTTTCCCATCCTTTCACCTTTAGTCTGTGGATGTCTTTTTCTATGAGATGAGTCTCTTGCAGGCAGCATATTGCTGGGTCTTTCTTTTTAATCCATTCTGCCAGTCTATGTCTTTTGATTGATGAGTTTAGGCCATTAACGTTCAGGGTTATTATTGAGATATGATTTGTATTCCTGGTCATTTGGGCTTATTTTTGGTTTTTAACTTGACTTGGTTTCTCCTTTGAGTGGTTTTTCTCTAAGGTAGTTCCTCCCTTTGCTGACCTCCATTGTTGTTTTTCATTTCCTCCTCATGGAATATTTTGTTGAGAACATTCTGTAACGCAGGCTTTCTATTTGTAAATTCTTTTAACTTTTGTTTATCATGGAAGGATTTTATTTCATCTTCAAATCTGAAGGTAAGTTTTGCTGGGTATAGGATTCTTGGTTGGCAACCATGTTCATTCAGAGCTTGAAATATGTTGTTCCAGGCCCTTATAGCTTTTAGAGTCTGGGCTGAGAAATCTGCTGATATCTGTATTGGTTTCCCCCTATATGTATGTAATCTGATTCTTTTCTCTTGCAGTCTTCAAAATCCTATCTTTATTTTGTATGTTAGGTATTTTCATTATAATGTGCCTTGGTGTAGATCTGTTGTGATTCTGTGCATTTGGTGTTCTGTAAGCCTCTTGTATTTGATTTTCCATTTCATTCTTCAGGTTTGGGAAATTTTCTGATATTATTTCATTGAATAGGTTGTTCATTCCTTTGGTTTGTTTCTCTGTGCCTTCCTCAATCCTGATAATTCTTAAATTTGGTCTTTTCATGATGTCCCATAGTATTTGGAGATTCTGTTCATGATTCCTTACCATCTTCTCTGTTTGGGCAACTTTATTTTCAAGATTAAATATTTTGTCTTCATTGTCTGAGGTTCTGTCTTCCAAGTGGTCTAGTCTGTTGGTGATGCTTTCCATTGAGCTTTTTATTTGGTTTATTGTTTCCTTCATTTCAAGGATTTCTGTGTTTTCTTTTTTTCTTTTTTTTTTTTTTTTTTGAGAATCTCTATCTCTTTGTTGAAATGATCTTTTGCTTCCTGCAGTTGCTCTTTCAACTGCTTCTTGGTATGATCATTCATTGCCTGCATTTGCTCTCTTATCTCATCCTTTGCTTCACGAATCATCTTAATCATGTATAATCTGAAGTCTTTTTTCTGACATTTCTTTTACCATATTGTCATTGGATTCTATTAATAAAGAATCTAGATTTGTTTGGATCACTTTCTTCCCTTGTTTTTCATGTTGTTCATGTATCTTCCCCTCCAGCAGTGCAGATCTGGGGTATTGCAGATTCCCCACTACAGGCTTATAGTGGCCCTATAGGTTTCCAAAACCTTTACTTTAAGGGGTAGACCAATATTAGCAGTGCCCAGTTCAGACAGTATGCAACCCTAAACCAAATAGTCCCTATGAGGAATTTAACAATATTGTCATAATAAACAGAATGAGTTTTATTATTATCTTCAGCATAACAAACAGATTTGCAATAAGGACTACAGTTTCTAATGGAAGACAAAGAGGATACGGAGGGGTCTAGGATGTAGCTGTTAATGGGATAAGAAAAGAATATATAGAATTCCTAGATCACAGAAAGAGTGTGAGTATAATGAAAAGAAGTTGATTTTTAGCATGGAAAAAGGGAGAAAGAGTCTCTGAGGGAACACTTATACAAAAGGAAAAGAGAGCCAAAAAAGTAAAGAAATAAAAACTTAAAATTGTTCAATAAGACGAAGAAAGAAAATCTACACTGTAACAATCATATAGTATTCAAACCTCCAGTGTTCAGTAGCCTGATGCATGAGAGGTACCTGACAATGAGCTTCCAGTCTCCAGCAGGCGTCTCAGGATGGGATTTGCCCCACCTAAAGATGGGAGATACGGCTTCCAGGACAATCCAAGATGGCCGCTCTGGCTTCCAAATGTGTTGGCAAATGGGGAGCTGCAGCTCAGGGGTGTGGGTGTGGTCAGTTGGAGGTCCTGGAGGAGGGGTGCTGTCAGCCTGGTTGTGGGATCCTGGTGGCGGGGAGCAGTCAGTTGGGAGTCAGCACTCCCGAGGCAGGGAGTGATGGGTCGGGCTGAGGGGTCCTGGAGACGGGGCTCGGTCAGTATGGTCAGGGATCCTACAAGTCCTGGCTGTTGTCTCAAAATGGCGGCAGCCATGTGTAACCAAACCTGCAGGTACTGTGACAGTGAACTTCCAGGCAATAGCAGGCAGCTGGTGCTCCACTGGCAGTCTGCGGTCAGTTTGCTCACTGCTGTCGGACGATCAGGAGGTGAAACTCAGGCGGTGCATGATGGGTAGTTGAAAGGCAGGTGATGGACAGGCAAGAGGCCTGCAAATGGCAGATGATAGGCGCTAGACAGTGAGCAATCTGCACTCAAAAATATGTTGATATGCTGGTAGACTGCAGGTGATTGCAGTAGACAAATGCAGTAAACAGCAGGGAATCGATAAGCAGCAAAAACTGCCTCACCAAGAAACAGATATCCTCTGCTTGAAACCAGAGTTATGGAGCGACAAGGAACGCAGCCTCCCTCCAGTTTGCCATCTTGGATCTACCTACTATTTTAATCTCCAGACAGGATCTTGCTAAGGTGCTGAGGCTGGCTTTGGACTTTCCATCCTCCTGTCTCAGCCTCCCCACTGCTGGGATTATAGGCATGGCCACCTCACCTAGCAGGCCTCTGTCCTTGATGGCTGCTGTGAGTTGAATAGTGTCCTCCCCAAATCAAGTCCACCTGGAACCTCAGAATACCACCTCATTTGGAAAGAGCTCTTTGCAGATAGAGGGAGGTTAGGGTGGAGTAGCACAGGCCCTAAGACCAATGACTGGTGTCCTTAGGAGAAGAGGCAGCAGCACAGTCACCACACAGGAAGATGGCCCGTGAAGATAGAAGCAGTTCGGAGCAAGGCAGCTACAGTGGAGGAAGCAAGGGTTGCTGACAGCCACTGGATGCTGGGGGGCCGGGGGCTCCTCCCCTAGATCCTTCAGAGGCAGAACGGGCTGCTGACTCCCTGATTTCCAAAATAGAGAAAGGAGACATTTCTGTGGTTTTAAGCCACCTAATTTGTGGTGCTTTGTGATGGTGGCCCCACGTCACAGCTAGGGGTAAGAAAGACTCTTTGAGCTGCGTAGGATTGCGAGAGGGCCCCAGACCAGTGAGTCAGAGCGCTCTGTCCTGGCTGGGGATGGAACCCAGGGCCTGTGCTTGCTGGGTAAGTACTCCACCACCGAGCCATGACCGCTCTGGAACCACTGCGGACTACAGCCTGAGAGCTCACCACAGACCACACACAACAGTGTGTGGAGGGGAGACCACGGGGGGGAGACCACGGTCTGCACAGCTGATTTTGGACACGTTTTTGGACACTGAAACTGGAAAATTTTATTTGAAAGTGAGGGAGGATAGTAGCCTGAACCGGGGTTCAAGGTCTGGAAGAAGCAGGTGGAGAGGGACAATTTCCTTTGCTGCTATGGCAGGCAGACAGGTTGGCAGTCCGCAGGATCCAGGCAATCAGCATACACTCCCCGGGACCCCCGGCTACTAAAGTCCTAAGATTCCAGGTCTAGGAGTTCGGCTGGCAGCACCCCAAGTGAACCCCCATCCTAAGAAATCCCAAGCATGGGGCATGAGCTTCGGGACTTAATCCTATATGATACGCTCCCCACTGTCTTCTGAGGTCTGACTCCACCTGGAGCTCCATTTGTAGACTCTTCTAGCCCCCACCCTGTCCTATCCCATTCTAGATGTTTGGCTGTTCTGCACAGTCTGCCTGAATTCCTTTCCCCTCTCCACCTGACCAAAAGCCATTCTAAAAAAATTGCTATGGAGCATGGTTGACTCTGCAGAGTCGATTTGCCTCATGGACACCAAGAGCCTAGACCTCCCCACGTGGTGGCTGAGCTGGGTGCAGACTGAGGGACTGTGCCCCAAACCCTGCAGTCCCCTCCTCCAACCTGTTGCCAAGGTCACCTGCCTTCAGGGAATGTTCCTCCCAGCCAGGAGTTGTTAATGAATGCGCCCTGGGCAGCCCTTCCTTCCTTTCTGGGAAGATTTGGAAAATAAGGAGAAATGCCCCTTTCCTTTTGGCCACCTAAGCAAGATAAGAGGAGTAGGGCCCATGAGAAGAAAGGGAACCTAAAATCACCCCCACTCCCTTGGGCACCAGCTCTGGACCCCCTTCTCTCCAGAGAAGTCTCTCTCTCTCTCTCTCTCTCTCTCTCTCCTATCCTTTAAGTAATACTTTTTGCTCTTGCCTTCGGTTTCTCGCCTGTTCCATCTTCAACACCAGGGGAACAGGACCTGATCCTGATTTTCAAGACCAGTTTTGGTAACTGAACCCTCAATTTTCAGCTGGGTATGTGACCATTCAGCATAAGAGCTGTTTTTCCCAGCCTCTCTTGCCTGGGCCATCTGATTGAGAGTGACCATGTGAAGCCACTGAGTTCTGGCCAGTGGGTTGCAAGCAGAATTGATTCCTGCAACGACTTTTGCCTTCCTTCGCTTTCCCCTTTTTGCTGCCTGGAGCTTGGCCATGTGGTGCGCCATCTTGGACTGTGAAGATGAGGGCTTCACTCTTGGTGTGTCAGAGACACAAGAGAAAGAGTTTAGGGTTGGGGAGACAGCTCAGTCGGTAGAGTGCTTGCCTTGCAAGCACAAGGCCCTGAGTTCATATCCCCAGCACCAAAAAAAAAAAAAAAAGAGAAAGAGTTTAGGCTCTTGAAGGCTTTGCAAAAGAAGGATGAGGTACCAGCACACACATTCATGTAGGAGTAAAGTTTCCATTATCTTTTTGGTGCTTCTGATACCGCCGTTTACCGGTGCCCAGTTCTGCTCCTTCTAATGTTGAAGATTGAACACTAGAGAAGCAGCCAAGGCAAGCAGATTAAGCAGGTTTTATTTAAAGGTAATAATACAGACTTCTCCCGGCAGGGAGAAGGGGGCCATGGCTGATGTTCTAAAGTCCCAAGAACTGGGCGCACCCTACGTCTTTTATAGGTTAAATTCTCTTTTGTTCTCCAGTCCTCTCCCCCCTTATCTCTCCTTCCTGCCTACGTGACTAGGCCTGGTTTTGCATTAAGTGAGAAGCCATGGGCAGGGGGAGGCCAGGGTGATTCAGGCAGCAAGGGCCCCGGGGCATTAGTTAGCAGCTCCATGCTTGCACTCCTTGATAAAGGCAGGTAAATTTGGTAATCAATGAGCTCGGAGATCCTTGACATTCCATTCTTCCAGGGGCAGTCTCCAACTTCCAGAGGCAGATGACTTTATGGCTTCATTTCCTCGATTTGACCCGATTCCCTATTTCTACACTAACTACCTGTCCTTAATTCTGGCTTCACTTCTTTATTGATTTTTGGTAAAAACATGGCCATCACCCATAGCTGGTTTCACTTGTCTTGTTAAACCTCCTCAAAACTTAGTGGCTTCAAAAAGTAATGATCCCCCCCCCACACAATTCTATTGGTTGTAAACAATTGAAGGTTGAATGTTCTCTCTGATATCTTGGATATGTGGATGCTGACTCCCAATGGGGTGGGGGTGGAGGTTTACCAGATTGGAGGGGGTGGGGGAGTGGGGAAAAATTGGGGGAGTGGAGGTTCCCTGGATTGGGGGGGGGGGAAGGGAGGGGGGGGTGGCATGGGAAAGACAGTAGAATGAGTTTGATGTAACTTTCCTACGTTCCTTTATGAATCCATGGCCAGTGTAATTCCACATTGTGTACAACCACAAGAATGGGAAGTTGTACCCCAGGTATGTGTGATATGTCAAGATACATTCTACTGTCATGTATAAATAAAAAGAACAAATAAAAAAATTAAAATGAAGTATTTTCAGGTGTGCTATCGAGTGTACTGACAGGTGTGCTGTCAATTCTATGGGCTGGCTGGACTCAGGTGTGCAGCCATATGCTCTGCGTGGTATCAACAGAGACACCCAGAATGTGCCTCTCACACTGATGCGTGGTGAGCCTCAGTTTCTCCCAGGTGATCTGTTACTATTCAGTAGCCTAGCCCGAGATTTAAAAACCGTGTTGAACATGTGTTTGCTGAGTCCCTGCTGTGGCCAAGGGCACAAAACAAAACTCCTGTCCTCTTGGAGACTGCATCTGTTGAGCACTCCCACGTGACCGACCAGCTTTCTTACACTGTTTTCTCATTTTTATATAAACGTAATCCCAGCTAACACTTCAACAACCCTGAGAAATAAGTGGCATTGTCTTGAGAATCCTGTCTTGGATTTTTAGTAACAACTAGAATTTTGAAAACAACCAATAGATCTCTCCATAATGTAGTTACATGAAAAAGATATCTTGAACATGATGAGAAAGCGGGTTTATAGAGGTTGAGCACCTTGTTAAAGGTTAACAGTAAAGCTGAAATTCAAAGTCTGCTCCGACTCTAGGGTTCTCTTTATCCTTTTATGCAATACCTTATGGTCTGGAGTGAGCACTCACTGATGTCAGGATTGAAATGCATCCTAAAGAATGAGCGTAGGGGTGGGTCTGGCATAGCTCAGGGCTGGAGCACGTGTTCAGCATGCACAAGGCCTTGGGTTCAAGTCCCAGCACGGGGGGGGGGGGGGGGGGGGGGGAGGGGGGGGTGGGGGGGGGGATAGAGAGAGAGAGAGAATGAGAAGGAGTTGGCCCCACTGCCCTAGACAAGCCCACTGCCAACATTGTGCATCAGAGTGTCACATTCATTACAATCCATGGAAGTACATGGACACATTATCACCCAAGTCCAAAGTCCACATCAGGGTTCACCGGTGGTGTGCGTTCTGCAGGTTCTGGCAAATGTATGATGACATATATTCCCCATCACAGTATCAGAGAGCACGTTTGCTTCCCTAAAATCCCTTTGTGATCCCTCTCCCCAGCCCGACAAGGGCTGACCTTTCTACTGTAATCCATTGTTTTTCTTTCCCACTACCCCATGAAACTGGAATCAGACAGAGAGAGAGGGCTTTCCAGATTGGTTTCCTTCACTTAGGGATGTGAATTTAAGATTCCTCCATGTCATTTCAAGGTTTGATAGCTCATTTCTTCTGAGCGCTAAATGATATTTCATTGTCTGGATGCACCAAATTTCATTGATCCATTCGCTTACTGAGGACCATCTTGATTGCTTCCAAGTATTGGTGATCATGATAAAAACCTGGAAGTGGGATTGCGGGTCACAGGTTGACGTATGATTAGCTCTGTAAGAGACTGCCGACTGCATTCCCAAGAGTCCACCCCAGGTTGCAATCAGTCCAGTCGCCAGTGAAGAGTCCTAGAGGCTCCACACCCCGACAGGCTTGGCGCGGTTTGTCATTTCAGTTTTGGCCACTCTAGTGGTCATTTGTTGTCATTGTAATTTGTTCTTCTCTGATAATTACTGGTTTTGAGCAGCTTTTCATGAGTTGATTTTCTATACTTGTATCTTCTTTCGGGACATGTACATTCAAATTTTTTACTATTTTTTCACTGAAATTTTGTCTTTGGATTATTAAGTTGTAAGTATTCTTTATGTATGTTGAGTATAAACCCTTTGTTGATGCATGATCTAAAAATATGTAACTATTTTCTTTTTCTCTGAGATTTTGTTTTTTGTTTTTCTTAACTGTATTTAGAAGAGCAAATGCTTTTAATCTTTGTATCATCCCCTTGATCACTCTCTCATGGTTTATGCTTTTAGTGTCTTGGTTAAGAAACCTTTACTCAATTCAGTGTCACAGAGATTTTCTCTAAGAAGTTTTGCAGTTTTAGTTCTTATATTTAGATCTATAATATATTTGGAGTTAATTAATTTTGTGTGACTCTGAGGTAAGGATCAAGGATAATTTTTTCATAAAGATTTCCCCATTGAATTACTTGGTACCTTTATAAAAAATCAATTAACCATATATGTTTGGCTCTGTATGTCAATCCATTATTGTATTCTGTAAATCTGTGTCTATTCTAATTACCATATAGTCTTGATTATTTATCTTAACTAAAAAGCCTTGAAATCTAAAAATCTATGTTCTACTAGTCAATTTCCAAAATTGACTAGTCTAGGCCCTTTTTCTTCCATGTTTATTTTATCATTTTAATTTTTTCAAAAAATTTACAATTTTTAACTGCTTCAAAAAAACTTGACAAGATTTTGACCAGGATCACAGATGGGATGCCATCTTAATTTGACTCTTCCAATCTATGAACATTGTATATGTTTTCATTTATTTAGTTCTTCTTTAATGTCCCTTCATGTTTGGTAATTTATGTAGATCTTGAACATCTTTTGTTAAATTTATTTCTAAATATATTATTGCTTGATGAAATTGCAAATAGAATTTTAAAAATCCATTTTCCAATTTTTTATTGCATAAAATACATAAAATATGTGTAAAGAATTGATTTTTGTGCATTGAACTTGTTGTCTTTGTTAGGGCTGGGTTAAGAGAATACCACAGACTGGGTAGCTGAAACAACAGATATTTATTGTCTCATAGATCTGTGAGTTACAATTCAAAGACAAGGAGCAAGAGGATTGATTGCTGGTGAGGCTTCTGTACCAACTAGCCAGTCAGCCACCTTCTTACTGTGTCCTTATGTGGCCTTTCCTCTGTCTGTACCCCTTTCTGGTGTCTCGTCCTCTTCTTATGTAGACACTAATCCTATGGAATCAGTATCTCTCATCCTTATGACCTCATTTAACCTTAATTATCTCCTTAAAGTTCTCATCTCCAAATATAGTTGCAGTGGAAATCAGGGCCTTAGCACAAATTTTTGGGGGATAATTTAGTCCATAACTTTGTATCCTGTCACTTCCTAAATTACTTAGTAGTCTACTAAGGTTTTTAGATTGCTTAGTGTTTTCTTCGTAGATAATCATGTGAATGTGTGAATCAAGACCATTTAGAACATTTATGTCTTCATTTATAAGCCATATGTCTTATTTGTTTTTCTTGCCTTATTGCTCTGGTCAGGATATCAGTACAATGTTGAAGAGAGCAAGTGTGGGCATCTTTGCCTTTTTCCTGATTTTAGGCACACATGATTCACTGTTTCATCACAGAATGTAATGCTACCTGTAGGGTTTTTTGTAGATGCCCTTTATGAGGTCAAAAAAGGTCTCTTCTATTTCAAGTTTGATAAATTTTTGTCATGAGTTGATGTAGAATTTTGTAAAATTATTTTGCTGTATGTATTAAAATTATTGCATTTTTTCCATTTAAGATTTTAAAACTTCCGGTGGATCCAAGATTGCGGTCTAGAGGGAGGCTGCGTTCCTTGTCGCTCCGCAACGCCGGATTCAAGCAGAAGATATCTGTTTCTCGGTGAGGCAGTTTTTGCTGCTTATCGATCCCCTGCTCGTTATCTCATTTGTTCTGCTGTGATCACCTGCAATCTGCTAACAAATCAACGCCTTTTTTGAGAGCAGATTGCTCACTGTCAGGCGTCTATCATCCGCTATTTGCCTGCCACTCACCTGTCCATCGCCTGCCTTACCCCTATCCATCACCCAACGCTCGAGGTTCACCTCCCGATCGTCCGACAGCTGCCAGCAGTCTGACCGCAGACTGCCAGTGGAGAACCAGCTGCCTGCTGCTACCTGGAAGTTCACTGTTACAGTACCTGCAGAACCCCCAGACCAACTGACTGTGCCCTATCACCGGGAACCCAGACCAACTGATTGCACCCGGCCTCCAGGATCCCACAACCACACCAAACACACCCGACCTCCAGGACCACTGCCGGACCAACTGCATCCTGTCTCCAGGACCTCCAGCTGACCACGTCCACCCCTGAGCTGCAGCTCCCCATTTGCCAACACATTTGGAAGCCAGAGCTCCAATCTTCGGGTGGGGCAAATCCCATCCTGAGACGCTTGCTGGAGGCTTGAAGCTCATTGTCAGGTACCTCTCATACATCAGGCTACTGAACACTGGGAGGTTTCATTAGTATATGACTGTTATACAGTAGATTTTCTTTTTTCTCCTTTTTAAAAAAAAATTTAAGTTTTTATTTCTTTATGTTTCTTGCTTTCTTTTCCTTCTGTTTACCTGTTCCCTCAGAGTTGCTTTCTCCCTTATTTACATGATGTTATTGTCCCCATAGGGGCTATTTGGTCTAGGATTGCATAGTGTCTGATTTGGGCATTGCTAATATTGATCTCGCCTTAAAGAAAGGGTTTTGGAAACCTATAGGGCCACTATAAGCCTATAGGGGGAAATCTGCAATACCCCAGATCTGCAGCGCTAGAGGGGAAGATACATGAACAACATGAAAAAACAAGGGAAGAAAGTGATCCAAACAAATCTAGATTCTATAGTAATAGAATCCAATGACAGTATGTTAGAAGAAATGTCAGAAAAGGACTTCAGATAATACATGATTAAGATGATTCGCAAAGCAAAGGATGAGATAAGAGAGCAAATGCAGGCAATGAATGATAATACCAATAAGCTGAAAGAGCACCTGCAGGAAGCAAAAGATCATTTCAACAAAGAGATAGAGATTCTCAAAAAAAACCAAACAGAAATCCTTGAAATGAAGGAGACAATAAACCAAATAAAAAACTCAATGGAAAGCATCACCAACAGACTAGACCACTTGGAAGACAGAAACTCAGACAATGAAGACAAAATATTTAATCTTGAAAATAAAGTTGCCCAAACAGAGAAGATGGTAAGAAATCATGAACAGAATCTCCAAGAACTATGGGACATCATGAAAAGACCAAATTTAAGAATTATCAGGATTGAGGAAGGCACAGAGAAACAAACCAAAGGAATGAACAACCTATTCAATGAAATAATATCAGAAAATTTCCCAAACCTGAAGAATGAAATGGAAAATCAAATACAAGAGGCTTACAGAACACCAAATGCACAGAATCACAACAGATCTACACCAAGGCACATTATAATGAAAATGCCTAACATTCAAAATAAAGATAGGATTTTGAAGGCTGTGAGAGAAAAGCATCAGATTACATATAGGGGGAGACCAATACGGATAGCAGCAGACTTCTCAACCCAGACTCTAAAAGCTATAAGGGCCTGGAACAACATATTTCAAGCTCTGAAAGAACATGGTTGCCAACCAAGAATCCTATACCCAGCAAAACTAACCTTCAGATTTGAAGATGAAATAAAATCCTTCCATGATAAACAAAAGTTAAAAGAATTTACAAATAGAAAGCCTGCGTTACAGAATGTTCTCAACAAAATATTCCATGAGGAGGAAATGAAAAACAACAATGTAGGTCAGCAAAAGGAGGAACTACCTTAGAGAAAAACCACTCAAAGGAGAAACCAAGCCAACTTAAAAACCAAAAATAAGCCAAATGACTGGGAATACAAATCATTTCTCAATAATAACCCTGAACGTTAATGGCCTAAACTCATCAATCAAAAGACATAGACTGGCAGAATGGATTAAAAAGAAAGACCCAGCAATATGCTGCCTGCAAGAGACTCATCTCATAGAAAAAGACATCCACAGACTAAAGGTGAAAGGATGGGAAAAAACGTACCACACACATGGACCCAGTAAAAAAGCGGGGGTTTCCATCCTTATATCAGATAAAGTGGACTTCAAGCCAAAGTTAGTCAGAAGGGATAAAGAAGGACATTTCATACTGCTTAAGGGAACCATAAATCAGGAAGACATAATGATAGTAAATATTTATGCCCCAAACAATGGTGCATCCCTGTACATCAAACAAATCCTTCTCGATTTCAAGAATCACATAGACCACAACACAATAATTCTGGGTGACTTTAATGCACCGCTATCACCACTAGATAGATCTTCCAAACAAAATCCAACCAAAGAAACCATAGAACTCAATAACACAATCAATAACCTAGACTTAATAGACATACATAGAATATTCCATCCATCAACGAGCAGATACACTTTCTTCTCAGCAGCACATGGAACCTTCTTGAAAATAGACCATATGTTATGCCACAAAGCAGCCCTTAGGAAATGCAAAAAAATAGAGATACAGCCTTGTGGTCTATCAGATCATAATGGACTGAGAGTAGAAATCAATGACAAAGTAAAAAAAGGAAATTACTCCAACACTTGGAGACTAAATAATATGTTATTGAATGAAACATGGATAACAAAAAACATCAGGGAGGAGATTAAAAAATTCTTAGAGGTCAA
The DNA here is from genome assembly GCF_902686455.1 of Sciurus vulgaris. Lineage (NCBI taxonomy): Eukaryota > Metazoa > Chordata > Mammalia > Rodentia > Sciuridae > Sciurus > Sciurus vulgaris. Next base: position 4,427,375 of record NC_136477.1, read on the forward strand.
TGAGAATGATGATACAACATATCAAAATCTCTGGGACACTATGAAAGCGGTACTAAGAGGAAAATTCATTGCATGGTGTACATTCCAGAAAAGAATGAAAAGTCAACAATTAAATGACCTAACATTACAGCTCAAAGCCCTAGAAAAAGAACAGAATAACAGCAAAGTAGTAGAAGACAGGAAATAATTAAAATCAGATCTGAAATCAATGAAATTGAAACAAAAGAAACAATTCAAAAAGTTGACATAACAAAAAGTTGGTTCTTTAAAGTAACAAAATAGATAAACCCTTAGCCACACTAACAAAGAGAAGGAGAGAGGAGATGCAAATTACTAAACTACATGATGCAAAAGGAAATATCACAACAGACACCACTGAGATACATAACATAATGAGAAGTTACTTTGAAAATCTGTATTCCAACAAAATAGAAAGTACTGAAGACATTGACAAATTTCTAGAGACATATGCTCCTCCCAAACTGAACCAGGAGGACATACACGATTTAAACAGATCAGTATCAAGCAATGAAATAGAAGCCATTAAAAATCTACCATCCAAGAAAAGCCCAGGACCAGACGGCTTCTCAGCCGAGTTCTACAAGACCTTCAAAGAAGAACTCATTCCAATACTTCTCAAAGTATTCTAGGAAATAGAAAAGGAGGGTACCCTACGGAACCCATTCTATGAAGCTAATATCACCCTCATACCCAAACCAGGAAAAGACACATCAAGGAAAGAAAATTTTAGACCAATATCCTTGATGAATATAGATGCAAAGATCCTTAACAAAATATTGGCAAACCGTATCCAAAAACACATTAAGAAAATTGTGCACCACGATCAAGTGGGGTTCATTCCTGGAATGCAAGGATGCTTTAACCATCCGTAAATCAATAAACGTAATCCATCATGTCAATAGACTTAAGGATAAGAATCATATGGTTATTTCAATTGACGCAGAAAAAGCATTTGACAAAATACAACACCCCTTCATGCTCAAAACACTAGAAAAAATAGGGATAGTAGGAACATACCTGAACATTGTAAAGGCTATTTATGCTAAGCCCATGGCCAACATCATTCTTAATGGAGAAAAACTGAAACCATTCCCTTTAAAAATGGGAACAAGTCAGGGATGTCCTCTTTCACCACTTCTATTCAACATTGTCCTTGAAACTCTAGCCAGAGCAATTAGGCAGACTAAAGAAATTAAAGGGATACGAATAGGAAAAGAGGAACTTAAGCTGTCACTATTTGCAGATGATATGATTCTATATTTAGAGGATCCAAAAACCTCCTCCAGAAAACTTCTAGACCTCATCAATGAGTTCAGCAAAATAGCAGGCTATAAAATCAACACGCATAAATCTACAGCATTTTTATATGCAAGTGATGAAACAGCTGAAAGGGAAATGAGAAAAACAACTCCATTTGCAATAGACTCAAAAAAAAAAAAAATACTTGGGTATCAATCAAACCAAAGAGGTAAAAGATCTCTACAATGAAAACTATAAAACACTGAAGAAAGAAATTAAGGAAGACCTTAGAAGATGGAAAGATCTCCCATGTTCCTGGATAGGCAGAATTAATATTGTCAAAATGGCCATACTACCAAAAGTGCTATACAGATTCAATGCAATTCCTATTAAAATCCCAATGACGTACCTCACAGAAATAGAGCAAGCATTCATAAAATTCATCTGGAAGAATAAGAAACCCAGAATAGCTAAAGCAATCCTTAGCAGGAAGAATGAAACAGGGAGTATCGCAATATCAGAACTTCAACTATACTACAAAGCAATAGTAACAAAAACAGCATGGTATTGGCACCAAAATAGACAGGTAGATCAATGGTACAGAATAGAGGACACGGACACAAACCCAAATAAATACAATTTTCTAATACTAGACAAAGGTGCCAGAAATATGCAATGGAGAAAAGATAACCTCTTCAACAAATGGTGCTGGGAAAACTGGAAATCCATATGCAACAGAATGAAAGTAAACCCCTATCTCTCACCCTGCACAAAACTCAACTCACAATGGATCAAGAACCTTGAAATCAGACCAGAGACCCTTTCAGATTATAGAAGAAAAAGTAGGTCCACATCTTCTCCTTGTTGGCTTAGGATCAGACTTCCTTAACAGGACTCCCATAGCACAAGAAATAAAAGCAAGAATCAATAACTGGGACAGATTCAAACTAAATAGCTTTCTCTCAGCAAAGGAAACTATCAGCAATGCGAAGAGAAAGCCTACAGAGTGGGAGAATATCTTTGCCTCTCATACTTCAGATAGAGCACTAATTTCCAGAATCTATAAAGAACTCAAAAAACTCTACACTAAGAATACGAATAACCCAATCAACAAATGGGCTAAGGAAATGAACAGACACTTCACAGAAGAAGATCTACAAGCAATCAACAGATATATGAAAATATGTTCAACATCTTTAGTAACAAGAGAAATGCAAATCAAAACTACACTAAGATTCCATCTCACCCCAATTAGAATGGCAATTATCAAGAATACAAGCAACAATAGGTGTTGGAGAGGATGTGGGGGAAAAGGTATACTCATATATTGCTGGTGGGACTACAAATTAGTGCAGCCACTCTGGAAAGCAGTGTGGAGATTCCTTAGGAAACTTGGAATGGACCTACCATTTGACCCAGCTATCCCACTCCTCGGCCTATACCCAAAGGTATAGGCTTGTTCTGGAGGAGGACTTAAAATCAGCATACTACAGAGATACAGCCACATCAATGTTCATAGCTGCTCAATTCACCATAGCCAGACTGTGGAACCAACCTAGATGCCCTTCAATTGATGAATGGATAAAGAAACTGTGGTATATATATATACAATGGAATATTACTCAGCTATAAAGAATGATAAAATTATGGCATTTGCAGGCAAATGGATGAAATTGGAGAATATTATGCTAAGTGAGATAAGCCAATCTCAAAAATCCAAAAGACGAATGATCTCACTGATAAGCGGATGATGACACGTAATGGGGGGTGGGAGGGGGGGCAAGAATGGAGGAAGGAGGGACTGTATAGAGGGAAAAGAGAGGTGGGAGGGGTGGGGGACAGGAAAAAATAATAGAATGAATCAAACATCATTACCCTATGTAAATGTATGATTATGCAAATGGTATGCTGTTACTCCATGTACAAAGAGAAACAACATCTATCCCATTTGTTTACAATAAAAATAAATAAAAAAAAAAACAGATTTTGCAACTTCCAGTCTTATATTTAGGTCTTTCCTCCATTCTGGCTATCATCAAAAAGACAAGAAATAAGAACTATTGACAAGGATATAGTGTAAAGGGAATGCTTGCACACCATTGGTGGAATGTACATTAGTACAGCTATTACAGAACAGCATGGAGATTCCTCAGAAAACTAAAAACAGAACTGTTATAAGACCGAGCAATTTTTCTGTCTGGTATGTATCCAGAGGAAATGGAGTCAACAGCTCACAGACATCTTCACTCCTATGTTCATCCCAGCACTATGCAAAAGAGCCAAGATATGGAATCAATCTAAGTATCTATTGATAGAGGAAAGAATAAAGAAATTGTGATATACATACAAAGTGGAATATTATTTAGCCTTTAAAAAGGAGATACTGCCATTTGTGACATGAAGGATCAACCTTGGAGGAAATTATACCAAGTGAAGTAAACCAAGGTACAGGAAGGAAAATGCTGTTTGAGCTTTTATGTGGAGTGTTTTTTAAGCCAAAAACAAAGAGCAGATGAGTGATAACTGGGAGTGTGGATGGTGGGAAGAAATGGTGGGAAGTAGGTTAAAGGGCACAAATTTATAACCAGGTATGATGAACAAGTCTAAAGGTCTCCTGCAGAGCATGAGGTTCATAGTTTAGAATACTGTGTTGCACACTGAAAATTTCTTAATACAGGAAATTTTAGGCGCTTTTCTACACTCCCCCTCAAAGGGTAGTTATGGGGGGTGGTTGCAATAGCTTGGATCTTGTGTGTTCCCCAAAGGTCCATGTGCTAAGGGTCTTTTCACCAATATGGTGCTTTTGGGAGGTGGTGGGACCTTTAAGAGTGGGGCTGGCAGGAGGTTAGGTCACTGGGGATGCTGGTCTTTTGCTTTCTCTCAACTGCTGTGAGGTGAGCAGCTTGCTCCATAACATCTTCCCTGCTGTGATATGCTGCCTTGTCACGGGCCCCAACCAAGCCCCTTAAGAGGACTGAAACCTGACACCATGACCCAAGTTAAACCTCTCTTTTTAAAAAGGTTATCTCAGGTATTTTGTTATCGTAATGAAAAGCTGACTAACACAGTGATGGATACGTAAATTTGTTCATAACGATCTTCTGCTATGGATATCAAAACATCGTGCAGTGCATCTTAAATATGTACAGAAAAAAAATCTTAAACGTATGGAGGTATTATGTACATGGAGAGTAAAATGTGCACAACTTATGCATTTAGTTCAATGACTTTGTATGTGTGCGCACACCCTGTGTGGGTTCTGGGTCGTGATGCAACATGTTCCCTGCTTCCGTCCAGCCTCCCAACAGGCAGTAAGCTCCCCAACACAGCTGCTCTTCCATCTCTCCTGCCACGGTTTGTGCGGCCCGTCCCGCACTTCAGTAGGTGCAGGCTGCTTGCTCGTTCTCTTCTGAGGTCCGTCCACACCTCCGAGTGTAGCTGTGACTCAGTCCTTTGCAAAATGCCTAGGTGTGGGTTGCTCCTTACCTGTTGCCTCGATTTCCTTCCGAGTTTCAAGTCAGTTAATAACCAATCCATGACATCTATAGCAGAGGCAAGTGACCACCAAAGTGACCTGTTTTGTCAGGACCTTTTGAAAGGAACAGTTGTCAGCTGTTCTTCAAATAGACTGTGGTACCTAAAGAGGTCCCGGGGTAACGGCCTTGGGCAGATCAACTGACAGGGTCAGGCCCAGAATTCCCGAGATGTATCTGGAGGTGTCTCACAAGGACAGTGCGGAGCTGAGGCCATGCTGTGCGGTCTGGTGGTCAGCCCCGTGAGGCACGATGTAGGCTCCGCCCATCTGAACGCAAAGCCTGCACACTGCAGCTCAGAAACGCAGCTGGAGGCTTTCTTCGGGAGCAATGCGCACACACGCAGGCCTGCGCAGCCCCCACTGATGCTTCTCCCTCCCGCGGAGAGTCTGAATTCCCATAGGCTTCCTTTCCAGGATGCCAGAGACGACCGGCACGCGCCTGCTTGTTCTGGGAGGACCTGTGTTCTGCACATCTAGCTGCCAAGTGTGCTCTGCCCGTAATCCGTGTTCTCTCTCAGGGCCTGTCTGGGCACCATTCATCTGGGTAACAGAAACCTTCATAGGAGAACTTATTTTTTCCCAAGTTCTTGTTGTCATAGTGGGACTCATTTTCTATGCCATTTTGGGGCTTTCCAGTGGCTCTATTAAAAATGGCTGGGCTGCCAGGTGCAGAGGCATATGCCCATAATCCCAGCAGCTCGGGAGGCTGAGGCAGGAGGATTGCTGAGTTCAAAGGCAGCCTCATCAACGGTGAGGTGCTAAGCAGCTCAGTGAGACCCTGTCTCTGAGTAAAATACAAAATAGGACTGGAGATGCTGCTCAGTGGTTGAGTGTCCCTGTGTTCAATCCCCAGTAACACCCCCTCCCCCACACAAAAAAGGCTGGGCCTCTGCCCCACCCCAAAAGTCAGATAAGTTTGCAGTCTTGCTTAAGTGTATCCCCCAGCAGGGTGTGGCATGTGCTATGGTTTGGCATGGGTTAGTATGTCCCCGGGGGGCTCACGAGGGAGTGAACCTCTGAGAGGTGGCCAAGCAGGAGGCCCTTGGCCAACTGGGGGCCTCCCTTGAAAGGGATGAGGTATTTCTCGTGAGACCAGGTTGGGTATGAAGGCTTGAGAAGACATCACACGGTCCCTCCTGGACTTCCTTGCTGGAGATGGGATCACTTCTCCTGCCATCGCATCTGCCATTGTGTGACATGGCTGAGAGGGCCCTCACCAGAACCCAGCTGGTGGGTTGCCATGCCCTTGGACTTCCCAAACTGTGAGCTAAATCGACCTCCTTGTTTATCAAGTTAGCCTCCCTCTGGCATTTCATTATGGTAAAAAACAAAAAGCTGGATGAACACATTGTGTGCAAGCTAACAGGGATGCACATAGATAATACAGCAATACCAATGCCAACTGCATATTTGGCCACAGGGACCACACAATGAAGACTTATAGGAACCCCAAGGGACCCACTCATATTATGACTTGGGCAAAAACCTCAGTGGGGCGACCAATAGCCCAAAACCTGATAATGTCATCTCTTTTCACCTGATTTTATGCCAACGAATTTTCTGCTTTCACTTTTTGTCACATTCTTTTGGGCCACAGGACCCCAGTCATGATATCTAAGAGGCTCAAGAAAGGCAACTTGTTTTCATCTACCTCCACGTTGAACTCGAACCTTGGCACGGGACCTCTGGTACTCCTGAGGTTATCATCTTAACACCTGGTTTTAAAAATATATTTCTAAAAACTGAGGGGTTCGGGGAAAACGGGTGGAACTCTCTGATCCATACACAGAACCACAATGTGTGGATGGAAGCGCATCCATTTGCCACAGAGAGGGGCACCAGGAATTGGCCACAGGTTTCCTGCAAGAGAGGGAAGGAGCAGAAAGCCTGACAGACCGGTTGGCCAGGGGAGACAGCCTTTTCCCAGTTGGTACTGCTGGAGATGGTGCGCAGCTGGCCACTGTGAGCTGTCTGGGCTGTCACACCCGTTGTTTGTATTTTGTTATCCTGGTGGTGGCCGCTGAGGCAGATGAGGGGGGTGATAGTAATACACCCTATACTCTGCCATTTTCACTAACTTTAGTGAGAGTACCTTCAGAGGGGAAATAGCTACTCATCTAAGGTCTCTTTGGACTGTGGGGCAAAGCAGTCCGATGAGCCCCCCATCGTGGGCTCATCCTGTGGTGTCAGCAAAAGCCAAGTCTGGGAAATCTTGCCAAAAAGGCGAGGATGTTAACAGCCTTGACACTCAACTCTGATGCTAACAGTTATCAGACGTTCCAGGCTTCCTGGGTGCAGCAGGATAACAGCAGGCTGTTCCTAGCCCTGCAACAGTAGGATAGCTGCAAAAATGGTTTTGCCCTGTAACTTTTAGTGCACAAAGAAACATCTTGATAACTCATAAGCTGTGAACAATTTGCAATGTCCTTATAATTTAACTTCCTGATTGTCATACCCTATGTGATTAACTTACAGAGCTAGTTCTGGGTCACTGTTCCCCAGATCTGCTTAAAAATGTCTCTGTATTTTTCTCCATCTCCTGGGATATGTGGCTGAAAAAATTTTGAGATCCCGACAAAAGAAGAGATCACCATCAAAACTTAGAGGTGATGAGACATCGCTGATAAGGAGCAGGTATCAGCAGCAGAGTATCAGTCACTGGGTGTAAAACATAGGAAATTCTGGGTCTCACAGAGGAACATTTATGTGCAAATGCTTACAGTAATGCTTAAAGCTCAAGGGCGTCTCATCAAAAGTCATCAGCTTGCTGAATTTGTGTATTCTGCCAATGAGACCTGCCTGGGTCTCCGCAGGAGACACACCTTGAGAGACTCAATCTCCCGAGGAAGCACAGTTTAGGAGACAGATGAGGTTTGGCCTCTCAAGCTTAAAACCACAGCTTTCCTTAGGTCTTAGCTTCTGCCCGTTCTCTCTCCTGGGCTTGCATTCAAAATGTAAATTGCAGAGGCTGGCAAAACTCACAGGGCTTGCAAGACTTACAAGACTTGCAGAGATCCAAAACCAATCTGAGACCCAAAGAAAAGAAAACAAGTGTCGGTTTTATATTCAGGCCAAGGTGGGACCTCCAAGACAGGCTGTTGTGTCTGCTCTGGCATGCTACTGCTTTCTTATCACGTTCCTCCCCAAACACGACGGCACGGGGAGAAAAATGGAATATCTCATGTGTACGCGTCTTTACCCTGAAAATCTTTACTTGAGGATTTCAGGCTCTCACATTCTTTAACTGTCTGGACTGACTCGATCTGACCTGCGTCTTATTCCCTCTCATTAATTCATGCTTACTCTGGACAGAGTGCTGAGACTTCTATTTGTCTGTTCATCAGAAAACCCTCCCAGAAATATAAGATATCCTGTTGTGAGACTCATGCTGACACAGCTTCTAGTCCTTGGGATTTGAAAAAAAAATGCATAAAACTATTGTTAAAATAGGGTTTCCAGGGCTGGGACTGGCTGTACGTCAGCGGCAGAGCACTTGCCTCGCACGTGTGGAGGTGCTGCGTTCGATCCTCAGCACCAGATAAAAATAAACAAATAAAGGCATGTGTCCATCTACAACTGCAAAAACGTTTTAAAAACAGGGTTTCCTAATTCCAGTTGTAAGGACTCTGTCAAACACACCGTTTCCTTATTGCACAATTTCCGCCCCTTCAGAACTGGGGACTTTTCCTGAATGTCTAGATTGAGCTAATGTAGTTCCTGTAAGACATCACCTTTTCTAGTCTGAGTCATATGACCTGGACTGGTCTCATAGATTTAGTTCAGCACATCCTCATGATGAATTCATGACTCCTGGAGGGCTTGTTAGTAATATCATACCCCCCATAGCTTTATCGAGGCAAAATTGAAGTACAACAAAATGCACATATTTTAAGTATGCAATTTGATCAGTTTGGACATGTGTGTAACCAATATAATCGAGGTAAGAAGCATTTCCACTACTTTTTTTAAAATTTGAAATCATGCAGACTGTGTTTCTTGCGTGATTTATTATATGAGAACTCTATCACCTGAAGATATATAGAATCCCACCCCCACATATCAACTATTTCAAAAATAAATGACACAATTATAAATATCTCAGAGGTCAAGGAAGAAAGCACAAGAAAAGTAAACAAAAAGTGCTTTGAACTAAGTGATAATAAAAACTTAAAATATCAGGATCTCTGAGATGGAACAATACTCAGTTGAACATATAACTTAAAGTACTTGTATCAGAAAGAAGCTAGGCTAACAATCAAACTATTTCAAAATAACCCTACAGATGCTAAAAATATATTAAGGTAGTATTAGAGTTGTATGCCAACACATGTGGTCTATATTATAGGAGGATCCATGTGCTCTTGAGAAGAAAGTATATTCAGTCATTGATGGATGAAATATTTTACATATGTCTGTTAAGTCTCAATTATCAGTTGTATTTTTTACTTCTACAGCTTCTTTATTTAGTTTTTGTTTGGAGGACCTATCCAGTGGTGACAGAGGCATGTTAAGGTTACCCAGTATTATTGTGTTGTGGTCTATTTATTCTTAAAATTGAGGAGGGTTTGTTTGATATATATATAGATACTCTATTGTTTGGGATATAAATATTTATGATTGACTTAAAGTCCACTTTATCTGACATGAGGATGGAAACCCCTGCTTGTTTTTGCAATCTATGTGAGGGATATGCTTTTTCCCATCCTTTCACCTTCCGTCTGTGGATGTCTTTGCTATGAGGTGAGTCTCTTGGAGACAGCATATTGTTGGGTCTGGTTTTTTAATTCAATCTGTCAGTCTGTATCTTTTTTTGGGGGGGGATTTTTTTGGGGATTGAACTCAGGGGCACTTAACCACTGAGCCACACCCCCAGCCCTAATTTGTATTTTATTTAGAGACAGGGTCTCACTGAGTTGCTTAGTGCCTCACTTTTGCTGAGGCTGGCTTTGAACTTGCAATCCTCCAGCCTCAGCCTCCTGAGCTGCTGGGATTACAGACATGCGCCACCATGCCAGGTCAATCTGTGTCTTTTGATTGATGAATTTAGGCCATTAATGTTCAAGATTATTATTAAGATATGATTTATTCCCAGTCATTTGGGTTTATTTCTAATTTTTAATTTAAATTAGATTCTCCTTTGATTGACTATTCCTTTAGTATAGTTCCTCCCTTTGCTGATTTTCAATTTTTTCATCTTATCTTCATGGAATATTTTGTTGAAAATGTTCTGTAGTGAAAGCTTTATGGTTGCAAATTCATTTAAATTTTGTTTATCATGGAGAGTTTTTGTTTCATCTTCAGATCTGAAGCTTAATTTTCCTGGATATAGAATTCTTGGTTGGCATCCATTTTCTTTCGGAGCTTGGCATATGCTATTCCAGGACCTCCTAGCTTCAAGGGTCTGGGCTGAGAAATCAGCTGAGATCTGAATTGGTATTCCTCTGTATGTAATCTGATATTTTTCTCTTGCAGTCTTTAAAATTCTATCCTTATTCTGTATGTTAGGCATTTTCATTATAATGTGCCTTGGTGTGGGTCTGTTGTAATTTTGCACATTTGGGGTCATGTAAGACTCTTGCATTTGATTTTCCATTTCATTCTTCAGGTTGGAGAAATTTTCTGATATTATTTCATTGAAAAAATTGTGCATTCCTTTGGTTGTATCTCCACACTTCATCTATCCTGATAAATCTTAAATTTGATCTTTTCATGTTACTCAAAAGTTCTTGGAAATTCTGTTCATGGTTTCTTAACATCTTCTCTCCGTGGTCAACTCTTTTCAAGATTGTATATTTTGTCTTCATTGCCTGAGGTTCTGTTTTCCAAATGGTATAATCTATTGGTAATGCTTTCTACTGGATTTTTAATTTGGTTTACTGATTCCTTCATTTCCAGAATTTCTGCTTATTTTTTTTTTTTTTAAGAATCTCTGCCTCTTTATTGAAGTGATCTTTTTTTCATCTTTTATCAATGTTTTATTGTTAAAAACAGGTGAATTCACTTTTTTATACATCATTGCACTTCAACAGTTACACAAAACACAAGTACATGGTGAAGTGATCTTTCATTTCCTGTATTTCTCTCTGATTTCATTCCTTATAACCATCCTTTACTGATCAATTTAACTAAGTACATTCTAAATGCCTCCTCTGACATTTCTTCCACTGTGGTGTTGATGGATTCTGTTATTGGAGTATCTTGGTTTGTTTGGGGCAATTTGTTCCCTTGCTTTTTCATGTTGCTTGTGTGTTTACACATCTAACAGTTATGGATCTGAGGCAGTAGAGTTTCTATCCTGGGGACTTATGATATCCCTGAAGGTTTCTAGTACCTCACTGTTTATGGGGAGACAAATAATAACAACAACCATTGCAAACAATATACAGCATTAAACCAAATACTTCCTACTATGATGTCCATCTACAATGTTAATTATCACAATAAACAAATATGATATAATCAGTTAGTGCCTACAATAAAAAGAGTAAGTTTCCCAAAGGGTTTATAATTTCAAATGGTGGGGAGAGAGAGAACAGAAGTGATATAGGATTTGATAATTATGAGGAGGAGAGAGGAGGAGAGAAGAAGTGAAAAATTAAAAGGAAGAGTGAAAGAGAACAATAGAGATTGTTAGCAGAAGAAAAGAGAAAATCAAGGGAAACAGGAGAAAAAAGTATATGTAAAGTAAAAATTTAGAAAAATGAAAAATTAAAATTAGAGAATACAAATCAAAATTAAAATATGCTAATCAAACATCTTAGTTCACAAAAAACTAATCCATGAGAAATAGCTGACTTCAAAAATGCTAGAAATGAGAAAAAATATAAATATGTATAAATATCCATGTACCATTAAGGTCACAAACAGAGAAAAAGAATTTAAAAAAGGATTTTGGTGACAAGTTAAAGAATTCTTCGTGTTGGAGTTCAGAAAATGTGCAGCTTCCCTCCTCAGCAGTTTTAGTGGCACACAATGCCCCACCTCTGGATTGCTGGGTGAGAAAAGTAATCTGCAGGTGGAATTCCTGGAGGCAGGGTTTAGGCTTAGGGGGGCTCCAGGCTCTTTGCTGAATGCCAGGTGGTCTGGAGATTTTAAATCAGCGCACCTCCAGCACCCAGTACTTGCTGGTCCATGCTGGAAGACTATATCCCAGGATCTCCCCTGGATTTCACTCATGTGGTGGGGGACCCAACACTTAGTCCCCTACCTCACCTGTGGACCCCACATTTCCTGGTCTTGGGTTCAGTCTCCAAACAATCTCTCCTGCCCCGACTCTTCCGAGTTCCCAGCCAGATGTGTCTCTCCCAGTGGGTCCTGCGAGGGAGAGGGGTAGAGCTGGGTGGGTTTCCACGACCAGTTGTCCCCTGTGTAAACCTCTCTCCATATTTAATTTTCTCCTGGTCACTTAAGCACACTCTATGTCATGAAGTGTGTGTTTACTGGGCCTGTATTTTGGGTCAAACACGGATTTGCCAGGAATTGGCTGGCCCCTCAGCTGCCAGCTCCTGCACTGCAGCTGCAGAGTGGCTCCTTCCTTTATCCTCTGTCTGCTGCCTGGAGAGATGGCGGCTTCTTTCCCTGCACACAGATATTGTGCAGTGCATCTTTCAGGTTTGCCAGGCAATGTCTTGATCTCTAAATGCTGTACCCCGACATGTCTCAGACCTCCCCCAAATTTGGGTTCCTTTAATCCCCTTATCCCTCCACTAAGCTCGTGGAGGGACCTCTGGCTGGTCCTTCCAGCCCCGCTGTGGTAGTGGCTGTGCTGCTGGGGATTTCTTCCTTGTTTTATTATATCCAACCTCCTGAGTCCCTGATCTGCTTTGAATGTCCAGTTTTAAATTCCAGTAAAGTCCCCCACGTTTTTTTGCTCACCCAACTTGTTGAGAAGCTGCCTGTCTGCTTTCTTGGTTTCACTCCCTGGAGTAGCCCGGAAAGCACCTCCTCTGTTCTGCCATCTTGAAAACTGTTAGTAATATCTTGACCACAAGTTCAGGAGTTATTCAGAAGGATTTATGGTGTCTAACTGCTGCTTTGGATCTTGTTAACTTTACTAGTCAATTGCTTGCAGATCTAACCAGTAATCGTACCACTAACTCATGTTATGGTTTGCAGGTGTGTGTCCAGTCTCCTTATGTATTATTAGCAAGGAAAACTGTATTGCAAAATGGACAGTGATCAATATTTTGTACAGTTTACTAATTGTAATTTCAAAAATTGTGTGACTAGACGTAACGAAATCGAGATATTTTGGTTTTCACACTAGCCTCCCTTTCTTATGCTCCCCATTAACGTTACAGATGATAGGTGTAGTTCACTGGATTAACAAAGGGAAATAAAGGGAAGGGAGGGGGAATGGAAATAGGAAAGACAGTGAAATGAATCAGGAATAACTTTCCTATGTTTATATATGAATACCGGACCAGTGTAACTCCACATCATGTACAATTACAGAAATGAAAAGTCATACCCCATGTATATATAATATGTCAAAATACAGTCTACTGTCATGTATAACTAAAAAGAACAAAAAAAAATAAAGAAAAAAGGTACACTCTGATCTGATATAAAGGTTCTATATGTTCCCTTACTAGAGTAATTATAGCCATCTTATTTTAGAACTCCTGTTTTTAAAAATTCTGTATTCTTGAGATACAGCCACATCAATGTTCATAGCTGCTCAATTCACAATAGCCAGACTGTGGAACCAACCTAGATGTCCTTCAATTGATGAATGGATAAAGAAACACACAATGGAATATTACTCAGCTATAAAGAATGATAAAATTATGGCATTTGCAGGCAAATGGATGAAATTGGAGAATATCATGCTAAGTGAGATAAGCCAATCTCAAAAATCCAAAAGACGAATGATCTCACTGATAAGCGGATGATGACACATAATGGGGGGTGGGAGGGGGGCAAGAATGGAGGAAGGAGGGACTGTATAGAGGGAAAAGAGGGGTGGGAGGGGTGGGGGGAAGGAAAAAATAACAGAATGAATCAAACATTACCCTATGTAAATGTGTGATTATGCATATGGTGTGCTGTTACTCCATGTACAAACAGAAACAACATGTATCCCATTTGTTTACAATAAAAAATAAATTTTAAAAATTCTGTATTCTTGAGCTCATGGTTTTATGGTAACACATTTGATTCTGCACACCTAAATTAATAGATTTTTCTGATCAGTCTCATTTGATCTAACTATAGAGGTTTTTGCAGTCTGTCTTTGTTCAAAAGCCAATTTTTCAAGGATGGACTCTCAAATACATCAAAATATCTCCTTTTACAAAGATCCAAAAGAAGGCCATAGACGTGGTGGTGTTGGGGATAAGTCTGATAGCGGTCGAGGACAAGTCACCATCTGAGCCTTCGATTTCAGTATCCACCATGACTGTCAGACTCTACACCTGGCATATCCAACTGTGTAGGCCTGCCTTATATTTAAGTGATAATATAAAAGTCTGATAGGCTCTGTTTAACTTTCGAGCAGGTTAAGTCTAATAGAGCCTTTAATAAATATCTGTAGTGTTGTAGGTCTACCTACAAAATGTTGCAAGTTCTTTGTTTCCTATCTGTTCTATGTATGTGTGCACACCTGTGTATTGTGGTATTCTCTACATATGTGTGTGTGTCTATGTATCATGTATATGGTATCAAAATTGATATATGGATAAGTGCTCCTAGATTAAAATTTAAATAAAAATGGATCCAAATATCTTTCAGTTCACAAGACTTAAAAATAAGGTCTGATTTAAATTAAGTAAACAAATGAGAGTAAAGATGTCCTTAAAATTATTAACTCACAAGTTTTTCTAGGTGGTCAGACAATTAGTAAAGTACTGGTTTCTACAAAATGTCTAAAATGTAATATCCATTTCTTCTAGGATATCATTGTCTGATATCTTGATTTTTACAATTAAAACTAAGTAAATTAGATTTAACAGAAATGGGATCAATCTTCATAAATGTGTTTGTTAAACAAGTTTAAAAATCTGATTAATTTACAAAGTTAAAGTGTAAACATCAATTGCTAGATATAAAATCAAATACTTTCGACTTCTTTTTTTGGGGGGTGTGCCAAGAATTGAACTCAGGGGCACTCAACCACTGAGGCACACCCCCAGCCCTATTTTTGTATTTATTTAGAGACAGGGTCTCACTGACTTGCTGAGCATCTTGTCATTGATGAGGCTGGCTTTGAACTCATGATTCTCCTGTCTTAGTCTTCCGAGCTGCTGGGATTATAGGCATGCACCATGCACCCAGCTACCCTTGACTTCTTAAATTCTACAAATATATTTAAACATTAAGTGTGTTTTCATACATTGGTAAGTGGAAAAAGTTTGATATTGCTTTGTTTCTGTGTCCTCACTAAAAACAAGGTTACTGGGAATTAAAATTCCATCAGATGTAATTTTATATACAAAAATTACAGAAGGTTTTAGTTGGACTTTAATTAAAGTACCATAAGAAACAAAGTATTTCATCTTATCAAAGTGGAGTAATTTGTCTAAATTCAAAAATTTCATAGAGAATTGTTTCAAAATGTAAATTTAAATAGGGGACAACAGCTAGGAAAGAGACATAAGAGAATTCTAGGTATAAAAATATATCTTCATACAAAAAAATAAAAGGAAAGAGAAATGTTTCTGGATGTGAAGTCTTTTGTGTGATAAAGTAAAAAGTTGCAAAATGTCCAAGTAACTTATAGAAAGTCTGTGGAGGGTAAATCTCAAAAAGTTCGTGTGCAACTAAATTGGTTATATATAATTAACACAATCAGTTACAGTTACTTAAGTCTTCCTCCTAAGGTAAAATATTAACGTACTGATATAAATCAAAGTTTAATCCTCTATGTGTTAAAGGATTTCTTTAAACATTAATCTACTCTTATCTATCAAGATGATTTCTTATGTCTGCTAAATTTTATTGTTTAGAGAAACTGGTCTTAAAGGAATTAGGGTCTGTACAACTCTGTTTAAACAACAATTGTTATTTTAGAATACTATACTATAGTACACTATAGATTCAAAATTCTTCTTTAAAAGCTAAACTTGGTTAATATAGGGACATCAGTATAATTGTGGAGCTGTTACTGGCTTCTTTGTATACTAGATGTATTCATATCTTCTAAGTGTGCAAAACTTTTAAAATATAAGGTTTACAAAAACATTTACCAAGGTGGTGTTCTTCAAACTAAAGTTCGAAGTACAGGTTTGAATCTATAAAAATCACGCGTCTTGGTTCATAGCTACTACATGAACTGGTTATGTTCTTCCTCTTGTTAATTGCATTTTGTATTTTCCTTGTGAACTTTATAACTATTGTCTGTTACTGCCTTATGTCGCCAGCGGCAGAGAGGCGAGTGACTAGAATTTGGTTCCAAACAAATTGGCTTTATTTGATACACTCGGGATAACACAAACCTTAATCTTTCTAATATCACACATCAATCAAATCGAATGGCAAATAAACACACCTCAATCAAATAGTCCAAAGTCCTCTCTGCCTTGTCGGGTCCGCCGACCCCGAGAGCAGACGGCGGCTGGCCTCGGAGCTCCCTCGGGCTGATGGTCTGGGAATCGAGGTCGGGCAGCCTCCGCGGACCACGAAGCCGTCAGAGCAGCGGAGTCTCGGAGGACGGATGGTCGGTGGGGCTGGAACCTGGCTGACGTGGACTCATCAGGGGATCTGGGCTGAGCCAGGAGCCTCTGAGAGGGGAGTTTATATACCCTTTTTCTTGGCTTGTTTCCAATTCTGGTCCAGATGGTGTCTTATCTCCTTGGTGCGGAGCTCGGGACACATGTCTTTTTGGCTTGCGGTCCACTAGGGGCTTGTCATTTATTCGTCAGACATCCGAGTCTGCTCCTTTCACCTTACCAAAGTGCAACTTCCAGTATAACAACACGAGTTAATTTAAGACGATGGGCCCTCACCTGTAGAACAAACAGGATGTAAAATTAACTTCCAGAACGAATACTGACCCCCGTGGAAGGAGCAGTGTTGCCGCCTGCAGCAACGAGAGCACGGGAAGGAATCGGAGGCGGACCGGGAATGAACAGCTTCTTTATTTTTCATTAGCGATGCTTCCTTGCTTGCTTGCTTGCTTGCCTCTCTTTGCCTTGTAGACGCCTTGGTGCCAACACCACCTCTGCCTTCCAGGATGGTTAAGGCCTCTCTTTGCCTTGGGGGACAAGATACCGGTGGATCTTCCTGGTCCAAGTGCAGGTCTGGCGGGTTGAAGTGCAAAGAGCGCCCCACCCCCAGCCCCACGTTCCCGCGTGCTCAGTCGTCCTACGCCTCACCTGCGAGAGGTTGCTGGGCCGCGGTGCAAGCGCAGCCCGGGCGCTTGTGCGTAAGGGCGAGGAGGAGGCTTCGCGGGCCAGCAGGTGGGCGCCTCCTCCCCAAACAGCTGCAAGGAGGTAAATATCTGTAGAGTTATAGACATAAAAGTGAAAACCCAGTACTCCTACTTTAAGACTGGTGAAACTGGCCGGCTGGCTGATTAAAACCAAAACCCAAAGATTAAAAATATCCCTAACCTCCTACATAGACAGACTTAAATCTGTGTTTGCTAGTGTGATTATCTAGCCCTAAGTGACAGCTATAAAGGGGTCTCCACTAAACACAGAGGAGATGCCAATAAGTAGGTATTTTACAAAAATCAGATGACATTAGATATCTTGATTACATCTCACGGGACATCTATGACATTATGAAAACTAAGTGTTGTGTTTGCATTTCTGACAACTCTGACGAGGTAACTAATAAACTTAAAGATTTATATTCCCAAATAGAAGTCATATCACCACTGACCTTGTCAAGGGAATAACTGTTTAGCCCTTCACTTCCTGGTTTAAAAAAATGCTGGTCTCTATCATCATCATCATCATCATCAACAACATCATCACATTCGTTTATTTTGTATGAATCTCAATCCAGTACTCATGTCTTTGCTTCTCTCGATGAAGCCCTCACCTCTCAGATGAAATCACAACTTTCTCCTAACCAGAATTTTGCCACGGACCCAAAACTTTCCTAAAATAAAATCCCAAACTGCTTGTCCCACGTCACCTCCTCTCATCCTGAGGCATCCAGAGCAGTCTCCACTCGTTTCCCGTAGGGCAGGAAAGGGTCCCTTACTCAGAGTGGGGATGAGACCAGGACAAAGGACAGGTAGCTGATTTAAAAATTTAAAAAATAAAAAAGGAAGGAAATGGGTAGATAGCGCTCCCCATCACCAGGGCTTTGGCACAAAATACTTCAAGAGCCTTTCAAGATCAGGAGGATAATGATGATGAACTTAAAGCTAAGTCAAATGCTTTAGAAGCTACTGTAATGAGCTTAGGTGATCAGATACAGAGTCTTAAGGCCAGACAACAATTACAAGGCCACGTTGCTTATCAATTTATTTGGGTAACACCTGCTCCATACAATAGCTCCCAATGGGATTGGAAAAAGATAAAGATGCATCCGTTAGGAATTTGGAATCATAACAATGTTAGTTTGGACATCTTACAACTGCACCATTACATCTGAGTCATGCAAAACAGTAAAATTCCTATGTTATCTCCTGCCAATTTTACAGAAAAGCTGGTAAATGACCCAAATGGTTTCAATCTTGGAATATGCTAAAACATACTGTATGGTATCCACAGGGCTTGTTTCCTTACTTTTAATTTTGTATTATTTTCTCACAGTCAGCTGTAGGCTTATCTGATCCTAGTTCCAGTACCTTCAAGTAGACATGCATTGGTGGCAGTTAAAAAAAAGAGGGGGGAGAAGAGTTTGTAGTAATGCACCCTATATTCTGCCATTTTCCTTCACTAACTTCAGAGAGGATACCTCCAGAGGGGAACTACCTATATCTCTAAGGTCTCTTTGGATTGTGGGGCAAAACTGTCCTTAAGGGTTCTTCTAAAGTTTCGGGAATGTGTTGCACTGAAGGGTGTTTGTCAGCCCCAGGGATCCTCTTAGGGCTACTTGGCTGATGAGAGTTCTGCCAGGGAGCCACAGCTTTCTCTGAATCCCTCCGTCAGACCTGAGTCTGACCTACCACATGAGATCAGGGAGTTAAGGGATAACAAGTAGGACTGACGGTAATCCTCAGAACCGAAAAGCTTATACAAATAACCCATTAGCATTCTCCAAGGATGCAGTCTCATGGCTTCCAGTTACACTAGGATTCTTCGGCACAGCTGATGAAACGTCCCATGCAATCTGCTAGCTTCTTCTAGAATAACCATGGATTTAGCCAGCATCTTCCAAGACCCATTGGCAAAGAACCCCAGGAGATTCTCAGACATTTGCAAATGATTTGTTAGCACCTTCCTTGAGAGGTGTCCTGTGAGATTTTCAGTTTCTTTGCTTTTCTAGATGGCATTGTATTTTGTCAATGCATTATCAGTGTTCGCTAGAGAAATAGAATGAATAGGATGTACATATGGATAAAGATATGTAGATACAGATGTAGATAGATAGCTATCTCTTTCTCTCTCTCAACAAAGGAATTAGATCACATGAGTATAAAAGCTAAGAAATCCCAAGATCTGCAGCTGTCAAGATGGAGACCTAGGAGAGCCAATGATATAATTCCAGATCAAGGAGGAAATACTATCTAAACACCAAAAACTGCAAAACGCTGACCAAAGCAATTGTAGGAGAAACAAATTAATGAAAAGATATCCCATGTTCATGGATTAGGAGAATTAATTAAACTGTCCAAACTAATCTATAGATACAATGCAATCCTTATCAAAACTTCAGGAATATTTTTGATGTAAGTTAAAAAGAAAGCAATCTTAAGATTCTTATGAAACCACAGAAGACCTGAATAATCAAAGCAATTGTGATTAAGAAGAACAAACTTGGAGCCACCATATTCCTGATGTTGTAATTTATTGCAAACCTATAATAATCAAAAAAGTATGGTAGTAGCATAAAAAAAATGTAGCCCAATGGAACAGAGTAAAGAACCCAGAAATAAATCTGTGTGACTTTAGCTGACTGATTTCCAACAAAGGCGGCAAGAACATACACTAAAGAAAGAAATGTCTCTTTAACAAATGGCGCTGAGAAAACTGGATATCCACATGCTGAATAATGAAAATCGACCTTTACCTCTTTCACATAAAAATAAACTCAATCCAGACATGGTGGCACACACCAATAGTCACAGCTACTCAGGAGGCTGAAGCAGGAGAATCACTTCAGCCCAGGAGTTCAAGGCCAGGATGGCCAACAGAGTAAGACCTTGTCTCAAAAAACAACTAAAAATGGACTAAAGACTTAAACATAAGACCTGAAACCATAAAACCCCTAGAAGAAACTCTAGGGGGAAACTCTGTGACATTGGTCCTGACAATCATTTTTTGGATTTAACACCAAGAGCGCAAGTGACAAAAGCAAAATTAACCATCGTGATTACAACAAACCAAAAAACTTCTTTTCAGCAAAGAAAACAATCAGCAAAATTAAAAGGCCACGGGTCAATATCCAAAATAGGTTAGGAGCTCATATGATCATATAACTCAATATCTAAGCAAAGGAGTAACTCAATTCAAACATCGGCAAAAGACAGGGATAGACACTTCTCAAAAGAAGATCCAAATAACTAGCAAGTGTATGAAATCATGCTCAGCCACACTCAGCAGGGAATGCAGATGGAGAGCAAGGGAGCTTCCCTTATGCCTGGCTAAGCCACGGGAGCAGCGAGCGCCCTGGGAGGGAGGAACTAAAGGAACTGTGGTACAGCAGCCGAAGGCTGCGCGGCTTCGAAACTGAAGGGGATCGAACCAGGGGTGCTTAACCCCTGAGCCACGTTCTCACCCTATTTTATATATTTTTAAATTTTGAGATAGGATCTCCCTAAGTGGCTCTGGGCCTCGCTAAGTTGCTGGGACGAAGTCCTGTCCTTTGTGACAACGAGGTTGAATCTGGAGGACGTCGTGCTGAGTGAGACGAGCCAGACACAGGCAGATCACACCGCAGGACCCCTCACTGCGCGGAATCTAAACACGTCGGCCTCACAGGAGCCAAGAGCAGGAGGCCGGCGCCAGGGCCGGGGTGTGCGGGAGCGCGCAAAGTCCGCAAAGTCCGCGGCAGGGACGGCAGGGACGCAGTTCCGACCTGCAGGACCAATAGAGGCTGGGGTGGGCTGCAGGGCAGGACCCTGTGCTCCACCTGGAGGCAGCTGAGAGCAGACCTTACCCATTCAGCCCCGCAACAACCGCACGACCTAAGATGACAGGTGATTTGGCGACTTGATCGTGGTGAGCATTTCACAGTGTGCCTGTGCGTTAATCATGCACTTGAAAACCTACAATTTTATGTGTTAATTAGACCTCAGTAAAACTGGGGGTCTGTCAGTAACGAGGGTTGGTGAAGCGTGGAGCAGCAGAGGTTCCCACGTGACTGGAGGTGACGCAGTGACGACTGCCTTGGAAACCTGGTAATACCCCCGAGGTGAAGGTGATCCGCCCCCGGAGACACACTCAACATGCAAGGTCCCCAGAGACACGTGCGTGGAAGCACCGTTTTCATTCCTGAACGCACATGCCAAGGTTCTCATGGAAACATCAGCGAGCACCAGTAGTATATAGGAAGGATGACCTATCACAGACGACGCACGATTATGATTTTATTTTAAACTGGCAAGCCTGCTTATCATTTCAAAATCAGTTAGTATCACTTCAAGTGGAAAGAATGCAAATGTCCAACTCAGTGGTGCCAATAAACAGATGAAATACTACACAGCAATCAAAAGGAACACAGTGCTGCCATTTGCTTCCACACACGAGGATGGGCCTCACACTGTTGGGTGCAAGAAGCAAGATAACGAAATATTATTGCATGAGATCACAATCCAAGCCAGGCGTGGGGGCGCACACCTGTAATCCCAGTGACTCTGGAGACTGAGGCAGGAGGATTGCAAGTTCAAAGCCAGCCTCAGCAATTTAGGGAGGCTCTAAGCAACTTAGCAAGACCCTGTCTCAAAATAATAATATAAAAAAGGGCCAGAGATGTGACCGGATGGTTTGAGCGCCCCTGGGTTCAATCCCTGGTACCAAAACCCCAAGCAAAACAAAACAAAAAGTCAAAAAACAAACAAACAAACAAACAAAAACCAATAAAACACACACACACACACACACACACACACACACACACACACTTCAAAAACTAGCAAACTGCTATGGTGTTCGAATTCAGAGGAGTAGTATTTCCCTTGGGGAGTCGCGGTTGAGAGGCCGCTGTGCCAGCGGCTTTGGGGTTCTGTGAAGACCTGTGGAAAGTGCCCGCAGCCCGCAGAGCAGCGCCCGGCTGCTGTGCGGAGAAGGGCCTGCAGGGGGCGAGAGCGGATATGCTCAGACCTGGTCTCAGGCCTTGGGAGGCGGAGGAGATGTAGTGGCGGTAGATTTTTTTATAGATTTAGTGTATAAAACTAACATTTCTAAAGAAATTCCCAGAAGAAAAGGAATAGACGGCATAATTTCTAAAGCAGGAGAAAAAACTGAAACGAGAGGAGAATAACCCAGAACAAGGGAGGCAAGAAATAGATACACGGAATGACAAACAACTAAAACAAACCCGTATTTACAGGAGATTAGAATGAAGGCAAATGGCCTGTGCGCGTCAGTAGGGCCACCGTATGTTGCTGTGGGGCTCCTGGACTGGACCTTCCCGATGGACATGTGCTGTCAAAATGGACTCCAGAATTGGAAGACCTTATAGGAAAAAGAAAGAATGTAACATATCTTATCAATAGCTGCATATGGGTTACATTTTGAAACAATAATATTTTAGATGTGCTATGAGGGTTATTAAATAAAATATATTATTAATATTCATTTCACCACATTAAACACTGTTTAATTGTGACTTTTAGAAAAATTCAAAATATGTAAATGGCTCATATTGCATTTCTATTGGACAGTCCTGGTCTAAATGCTGCAGATACAGGACAGGCATTTCAGGCTGGATAAAAATTAAAATCCAGCAATGTGTTACTACATGGAAGCAAAAAGAAAAAAAAATGATTTAACAAGTTACCAGTTAAAGGAAGGAAATAGAAAGAAAGCTGATTTAACCATATTAGTACCAGATATCAGAAAGCTTAAAGTGAAAAGCATTGTTAGGGTTAGCTAAGTCTTTGTCATGGAGCAATTCTAACTTCTGGATGCATGGGATGGCTTATGCCTGCAGTCCTGGCTACTTGGGAGGCCAAGGCAGGAGGATGGGTTGAGGCCTGGAGTTTGAGGCCAGCCTGGCCCACATAAGGTCCCCACCTGGAAAAGTAAACCCCAAACCAAAAAAAGACCAAAGGCATGGATGAACACTGGGCACATTTGCAGTGACATAAGACAGTCACAAAGGGACGAATCTTGGTGATGCTACTCACGGGAGGTCCTGGAGTCCCCAGATCCACAGAGGCAGAAAGTGGAAGGTTGGGCACGGGGCTGGCGAGAGGGCACGCAGCATGTTGGACAGTTTCTGCACAGGTGGGAGAAAGCTCTGGAGATGGGCGGCAGGAAGGGTGGCCCGGGTGCGTCGTGCCAGTGAACTGCACACTCGAAAGCAGTTGGGGGAGGTTTCATGTCAGGCGTAAGTTACCATGATTCAGAATGCCTGGGCTTAAAAATGCTTAGCGGGTATTTACAAGGCAGGCCCACCCTGGGCCATCAGCCACGCCACGGCCCAGGGATCCATGCGAAGACCACTACCTGTGGGCTCCGGGATGGAATCCAGACGTGATGAGGAAATCACTAGAAACTTAATCTGAACACGCAGAGGCGTCCAGGCAGGAAAGCAGAGTGCCCAGGCGCTCGTCTGATCCGGCAGCTCTCCGGACCATGCTGCTCCCCCAGGACACACCCGGCAGCCCGAGGAGGCCTTGGGGTCGACGTGAGGGGCGGGAGCTGGAGCGGTGGAGGCCGGGGTGCAGG
This sequence comes from Sciurus vulgaris, assembly GCF_902686455.1. Lineage (NCBI taxonomy): Eukaryota > Metazoa > Chordata > Mammalia > Rodentia > Sciuridae > Sciurus > Sciurus vulgaris. The sequence continues at coordinate 4,451,123 of NC_136477.1, forward strand.
GTGAGGGCGCCCCACCAGGGAGCCACCAGGCCCCCCGCGTCCACCACGCTCCCGGGTACTCGCCTGTGTAGAAATGGGGTTCACTCTATGTCGCTTCTAGGGCAACAAACTAAGAAAAGCAGAACGGGGGAGTTTTCAGAGAGCGAAGCCGGCTTCCACAGGACCCGAGCGCAGAGTCCAGGTGGGCAGCTGGGACGCAGGAGGAGGCTGCCTCTTGCAGAGGCCGGGCTGGGGAGGAGCGTCCCCTCCCGGGCGCCTGCCTGCTCCTTTCCTCTGCTCTCTTCTTCCTCCCCCTCCTCCTTAGCACTTAGGCAGCCGTGGTGTCTCCAAGGATGAGTGTGGGAATTTTGTTAATTAGCACCAGGACTTCACACCCGGGTGTGGAAAGCTTGAAACGTTTAATGTGGAAGAAGGAAAAAGGGAGAAAGCGTTCACTAACGGCACAGGAATCACGGCGTTTAGAGAAACATCGACAAAGACCTCAGTTGAAGGGAGCTCGACCCGAAGGCTCCAGGCTGTCAAGATGCCTGTGCTGTCCAGTCGGATCTACCAACCCAGGGGGGTCCCAGCAAGACTCCCAATGAGTTTCCACTGAGTTGGCAGCAGAGCAGAGGGCCACAAGGAGCCGCGACCATCCCCAGGATGAGGAGCAGGAATGGCCGGGTGTTCAGGGACGCGTGGTACCCCCTGCATTGGGTGCTTCTGGCAGAGTGTCCACAGGGTGGACACACTGGCCAAGGCCACAGGGCGTGTCCACTGGCTTCCTCTGGGGAATGAAGGATGATCGCAGGGGACTCGTCATCAGGACAATGATAACATGACAATCCATCGCCTCCTCTGGGTTAGAGACATCTGGGGTACACGTGGAAGTGCCCTCAGTAGCTCTGAGTGGCACAGTTTCAACCTGAAGTTGAGGTGCACCCTCCAATGGTTGGCTAGAATATGAGTTACTCATTATTTTTAGCCCAAAATTGCTGCTAAGTGAAGCATTCTATTTAGAGCATATGTGCATATTCCTCCATTCATCACCTGTCCGTCCACTCCTTCATCTGTCTGCCTGTCCATCCAACTGCATGGCCATCCACCCATCAACTCAGGCACCCATGCCCCCAACCACACACCCATCCATTCATTCACTCATCTGTCCATTCACTCATCTGTCTGTCCTTCCATCTGTCCATCCATCCATCCATCCACCCATCTGTCCGTCCATCCGTCCATCTGTCCATCCATTCACTCATCCATCCGTCCATCCATCCACCCATTGACTCACACAGCCTCCTGCCCCCTACTTGTCAATCTATCCTCCACCCAGCTATGGATCCTCTTAGCCAACCCCTCCTCCACTCTAGCCACCCCCCATTCTATCTACCCATTCAAATGCTCATCCATCTGTCCATCTGTCCATTTACCAGTCTGTACGGTTACAGAAAAGGGTCTGGGAGGGCTTTCCATTACCTCCTGGGCATAACAAATGACCTCAAAATGTAGTGACCTAAAGCCAGAACTCTTATTTGCCCCCAGTTCTGCGAGTGGCCAGACAGGGCTCCATGGGGCAGCGGCTTCCCCTCTCGGCGCTGGGGCTGGCAGAACCTTCAGCCTCCTTCTTGTGACTTTCACCCCCGGGGCTTCCCTGTCCACCCGTCCTCTCCCAGCGGATGACTAGCTTCTTAGCATGGTCACTCAGGGTTCCAAGATGGAAAGGGCAGAAGCTTCTAGATCTCCTAAGACTCTGGGATTCACGTGACATCACTGCTGCCGCATCCGCCCGCTCAACGTCATGGTGCTTTTATTCCATCGTGTCCTTGAGACCCGCTCGCTGCATGTTGCCAGTTCTGGGTTCTGGTCGCCAGAGGTGAACAAATCAACACTCTGTGGTGGGGACCCTGCTTCCTCGTGCGCAGGCCCGTGGCGGGGGGGGGGGGTCCCCTCCCCTCCCATGTCAGGCAAGCCTGAGGCTTTGATTTCTCGCAGGCGACTTTTCCCCAACCTGTGCTGGGCAACCTTCCATTACTGAGCAAAATACCCGAGGTGATGGAGAGAGGAGCACTTTGTTTTGCCTCATGGTTTTGGAGATTTTGGTTCCTGGCTGGTTGGCGCCTTGCTTTTGAGCCTGTGTTGAGCCAGTAAGTCGTGGGGAGCCTGTGGTAGAGAAAGCTGCTCACAAGAATGTGCCTGTTTAGAAGCAGGGTTCAGTTCTTGGCAGGCAGGAAGAGAGCAAGGGCTCTGGGCCCCAATCTCCCCTCTGAAGGTATGCCCCAATGACCCAGCATCCCTTCACGAGGCTACCTCCCCACAGCACCCTGGACTGGGGACCGAGCTTTGCGGGGACACTCAACCAAAGCAGAGCACCACCAATGACAGTTTTCCAGACGGCTTCGTCATACTGGCCTTTCATGGTTCTGGATATGGTCTGCATGTGTCCCTGGAACAGCCATACACAAGATCCCCCGGGTGGCAATGTGCAGGTGGTGGGACTTTTAAGAGGTGGGACCTTGTGGAAGGCTATCAGGTCCATGGGAGCACCCCCTAAGGAGGGACAAGCTCTGGGCTTTGGAAGTAAGCTAGTTCTGGTGAGAACGGGTTGTCTTAAGTGGCATAAGGATCTGGGTGCCGTGGCCACACCTGTCATCCCAGAGACTTGGGAGGCTGAGGCAGGAGGATGGCAAGGTCAAGGCCGGCTTGTGCTACTTAGTGAGACCCTGTCTCAAAATAAAAACATTAAAATGTCTGGGGATGGAGCTCAGTGGGGGTGTGCTTCTGGGTTGGATCCCAGCGGTGGAAGGGTGGACTGTGGAAGGTGACCGTGGTGTCCTCCCAGTCACTGCTGAATAAATTTCCTGTTGCTGTTCTAGCAAATGACCATGTGCTTAGTAGCTTGAAATAGTACAAATCTGCTTAAAGTTCTGTAGGCCAGAGTCTGGAATTGGTTTCACTGAGCTGAGATCAAAGTCTTGGTGAAGTTCACCCCCGGTGTGGTGGGGGAGGGAGGCTGGGCAGAGGAGCTGTGGGTGACCCCCTGTGCCAGAGCCCTCTGCGGGTCTTGTGGGGACTCTGGAGCTATGGTGGCTGTTCAGGATGGTCTCTGTTTCCCCCTGAAATTTGACCAAGCCCCAAACCTCTCTATCGTATTTAGGCTTTTGGAGAGTGAAGACGGGGAGCAAAGATTATTTCTGCCATCTCTCTCTCTTTTGAAGGGACCAACGTGCAAAGTGAACTACTGCTTGAAGTGGGAAGGACACACATGGAGATGAACACACAGAAGCTCAAACTCTGCTCCTTACTGTCACCTGAGGGCACCCAGGACCTGCGAAAGGGCACCCCCTACACAGAGCAGCACTCTGAGGATGTTGAGGTTCACATTGTGGATGATACTGAGAAACAACCTATGTGCCCATCAGTAGGGGAGTGAGAAATAAAATAGGGTCTACCCTAGGACTGCAGCACCACAGAGCAGATGTAGGAGAATGGTTTAAGGCAAGGGTTCTCTGAAGTTCAAAGCCACTTCCTACACGAAGGACTTGGAACTATTACTTTGGCTCCATGCCTCGGTTTCCTCATCTGTCATTCGGCAACATTGATATTAACACCACAGGACGATTGTGAAGATGTGAGAACATGCGTTAAGCCCTGGGTACGTGGAAGTCACTGAGTGGATAAGTGTCTGCATACTTTTCTGAGGAGGATGTCAAGGTAGCCTCTGGAATTGATCCCCACACACTCCAGCAGTCAAGCTGCTAAATCGAGTGCAATATTGCATCATTGTGAAATGTCAGAGATGGGTGCCCCTCTTGAAGGCCTAAAGATCAGAGGACCAAGGTCTCAGACCCTCAGGATGAAAATCTGAGAGGCCCCACCAGCGAGGCCACCGAGACCAGCAGAAAGGCCAGCCAAAGATGAAGGACTCGAGAGTGGACGGCAGGGAGGGCGCCCGGACTCACCAAGGCTCTGAGGTCAGCTCTGGGAGTGGACACCGTAGCTCCCTCACCAACCTTGGCCTTCCGCTTGGGACGGAGACCAGGAAGGTTCCTGAAGCGGCTGAGCTTCTTTGCAAAGCCAGTGGATGCACGTGGCCTGAGGGGTGGGCCGTGGTGGACGCTGTGGCGGACCCCCTGTTGCTGCCGGGTGAGTTTCCTATCGCTATTGTCGTGAACTGCCAAGCACTTACGGAGTAAAACAATGCAGATCTGTTTTCTCACAGTTCTGGACGTCCCACACCACGATCCGTGTCGCTGGGATAAACTCCAGCTGTGGGCCAGACCGCGCGCCTTTGCAAGTTCTAGAGAAGCGCCTGCTTCTTTACCTCTTGGTGCCCATGTTCCTCCCCCGTAGGCATCTTCCCGCTGTGGCAGAGCTCCTGTCTCTGTCTCCATTGTCTTAGCTCCATTGCTAGAGCCTCAGCCTCTCCTGCCTCCCTCTCTCCTCTACAAGGATTCCACCTTTGATGCCTCTCCCTCCCCAGCGCCCAAGTAAAGAGCAAGATGACCCGGGACTGGCGGAAAGGGTACAGGTGGCCTTGGCATAGTTTGCCAGGGCTCCTCGGCGCAACACCACAGTTGGGGTGGCTCAGACAACAGAAATTTATGTTCTCACAATTCTCGAGGTCGGAAGTCTGAGACCAAGGTGTTGCAGGGTTGATTCCTTCCCCAGGCCTCTCTCACAGGCTTGAGGGTGGTCGACTCCTTGTCTTCGCTCTGTGTGTCTGTGTCCTGGTCTCCTCTTCTTATTAGGACACTAGTCTTGTTAGATTAGGGATCATACCAATGACCTCATTTTAATTACCTTTTTGAAGAACTTATTTTAAAATGCAGTCACATTCTGAGATACTTGGGGCCAGGACTTCAGCATAGGAATTTTGGGGACACGGTTCTGCTCATAACAGCTGGTGGAAGTTCCTATGTCTTGCTTTGTGGGTAGAGCCCTGGAAAGATGGAAAATCCCCAGAGGAGTTCTAGAGGACCTCAAAGATAAAAGTGACTTGGACCTTATTCCTCATGACAGACATCAGAGAGGTTGCAGGTCCCCAAAAAGGAAATGACTCAATGGTATCTCTGGGCAGCTGAAGCCACAGACATCTCAAAGAACTTCCTGTGCCAAAAATCAGCCTTGTGAGCAAAGCTCAGGAGAAGCAGAGAAAGTAATACTGTTGATGAGTGTCACAGCCAGCCACTGAGGTGGACAGAGCAGGAGCAGATGGACCTGCCGCTTGAGCATGAGGTGGTTCCTTCCCTTCCCCTTCATGCCTCAGAACTTCCTAAGCTCCCAGGAACACTGACATCCTTGGACAAAGAGCATGTAGTGGGGGTGATTCCCAAGGGCCCCATAGCGAGCTCCCCGCACCCTGGGCAAAGGGGTCTTACCATAGAAATAAGCTGCTTTATCACTGTAGAAAGTTGGAGTTTTTTTGTGCTCTTCTCAGATGGAAGTCCCTGTATACTACGCTTGATCTTTGGGTTCCCCCAGAGGCAGACCCCGAGAGAAGGGTTGGGGGCAAGAGGATTATCTGGGAGGTTAGAAGGGTAATAAGTTATTGGAGAACCTGGCAGCTTAGAACAGTGCACATCTATTATTAGCTGAGTTTCCTGGGTCAGGAGTCCAAGTATAGTTTAACTGCATCCTCTGCCCAAGACCTCACAAGACTGTGATCCAGTGTCAGCTGGGCTAGGCTCCCTTCTGTAGCTGGGGTCCTTTTCCAAACGCCCCTGGTCGTTGGCAGAATCCCATTCCTCATGCCTGCAGGACTGAGCTGCTTGCATTTCCCTGCTGAATGCACCTGCCCACAGGTGGTTCACCAGGTGGCAGTGAGCTTCTTCAAGGTTGTCGGGGGAATCTCTCAATCCAGTCTCCTAAACAGACTCTAGCGTGATATAACCTCATCAGGGAAGTAAGGCCTTGTCACTTTTGCCACCTTCTGTTGGTAAGAAGAAAGTCAAGTTCTGTCTGCACTCAAGAGGGGGCATGGTGCCAAGCTTTGGGTGCCATGAGTGGGGAATTATTGGGTCTTTCCACCAGTGGTGATCCCAGAACACCCAGGAGGGTGCGTGGAAGGAGCCAGGACAGGTGACTGCCTTGGGAAGCTGGGGCTCCATCCCTCTGGGAACTTCTGGGAGACCATGTGTTGGAGTTGAAGCTATTTACCCGCCAAATCCCACCCAGCAGTTGTTAAGAGCTCTACTTGTGACTTTAACAGTGGAATCTCCTTATTGCTCATAACTGACAGCAGAATCCATTGCTCTGGTGTTTGAAATCTCTTGTTCTGCCGTTTTCTTTTGTGGTCCCTACCTTGTCACTGTCCGCTGCAGTCTTAGGCCCAGGATGCCCCCAACACTCCACCTGTGCATTACAATCTCACTGACCCTTGTCCAGCCTTCCCTAGCCTCGGGCCACTGAGCTCTCTTTGTTTTTTACAGAGCTCCTACAGAACATTTTTCTGGACTGACCTCTCTGGGTTTGTGGGGAGGGGGTCCATCCTTCCCCCAAGGGTCTCCTGGACTTGGTGAAGGAGTAACAGATGGACAAGATGCTTTTAGCTCTGTGTGGTCAGGGCTGGGGCCCTGGAATGGGGGAGGTAGGACACGGATGGGAGGAAGTTTGAACTTGGCTGTCTTCTCCAACACCCCCTCCCAACCTCGGTGCAGGAACCTGTTGCTCCTCCTCTGATCTAATGGTGACATCTGGCATATCTCTATGGATATCACAGATCATCCCATGAACCATCAGCGCGCTCGTGACTACTAGACATAGAATCCTGAGCATCTCTGAATCTAGATTAGAAAGCCAATTCTAGAAACCCCAGAGCCACTTTAGAAAGCTCACGCTTCAAATTCTGACCCTCCAGGACCACTCTTGGAACCAAAATTTGTATTGAAACTGACCCTTAGGGTAGATAAATGTGGAGAGACAGAGAGAGGGGCTGGGGGGAGGGAGACATCCAGCCCCAAGACAGTCCAGGGCTTAGCTCGAGTCTGAGTCAGAAGGTCTGAGAAGCAAAAGAGCCAATGGTGTGGACTGCAGTCCACGTCCAAAAGCAGGAGAAGACTGACATCCCAGCTCAAAGACAGTTACTCAGAGAGAGAGAATTCTTACCCTTTTATTCTCTTCAGACCTTCTGTGGATTGGATGAAGCCCACTTGCACTGGGGAGGGTCAGCTGCTTTGCGTAGTCCATCTATTCAAATGTTCATGTCATCCAGAAACACCCTCAAAGACCCAGGAATAATGTTTGAGCAAATGTCTGGGCACCTCATGATCCAATCAAGTTGACACAAAATTAATCGTCACACCGGCCATAAAGAGATACCTTGGAGACAACGGTGGAAATTGAACCCTGGAGATTCCTCAGCAGAGGACTGTAGTTTGGGAAGATGCCCCAGTTGCTGAAGGAGATGAGGAGCAAAGAGTCGGGGCCAGAGAACGGGCTCCATAGCCCCCTGTTAGGAGGGAGTGACAGGAAGATGTCACCACTGGACACTCCTAAGCAACCACTTAAGAGGAGCCAGAATCTGGGTACTACGTGTGTGATACTTGCAAACGTTTTTTGGAACCTAATGAATATGATGAGATTGGCTTGTGGCTGCTAGCATCATTGGACAAGGTAGTAACAGAAAGGGGAGAACACAGGGTGGATTTGAATTCCATTTCAACACCACATAAACGTCCTGACATCTTCGATGTGTGCCCTGAAGGTGACCCTCAACTTCTGCAGCTTCAGGGCTGAGGCTGGTGGAAATCAAACGCAGAGTCTCATCCTGTGATCACCTACCTTGCAATGCAGCGCAGGGTACGTCCTGCTGAACTGAGGGCAACAACGGGGAAAGAATGGGGTCATGTAAGTTGGGTTTGGGACATGGACAGACACTGAGGAAACTGGGAATGATTGAGGCCCTAAGTTCTGATGAGTCTTTTCCAGTGGAAGAGGCCCCCATACCCTCCTACCCACTGGTTCTGTTTCTCTGGAGGACCCTGACTAATATTTTCATGTGTTTTGAAATATTTTTAATTTTCCTCAACCATTTAGAAATGTAAAATTCATTCTTAGCTTGTGAGCTGTACAAGAGGAGAGCATGGATAGGATTTTCCCCCTGACCACAGTTTATGGACCCCTGTTGTAAGCTAGTAGTTGCATCATGAGATTTGATCAGAATTACGTTGCGCCGGAAGGAGAGAGGGAAACAAATGCTCCCTAGAAGTTGGGCTCTGGGTAACTGGTATTATTAGGGAACTTTTGCTATTTTGTTGAGTGTGATCATGGCTACATGGTTTTATTTATGCATGTCTATCAGCTTCCATTACTGTAGCAAAATACCTGAGATGATCAACTTTAAAAAAGGAAAGGTTTACTTTGGCTTATAGTTTCAGGGGCATCAGTCCATGTTCACTTGGCCCCATTGCTTCTGGCCTGTGGCGAGGCAGAAGGTCATGGCAGGGATTGTGAGATGGAGAAGTTGCTGACCTTGGGGCAGCCAGGAAGCAGAACGAGAGAGTGAGAGGGACCAAGATCCCATCATCCCCTTCGAGGGCACCCCCTCTATCCTCTATCTACCACCTATCTATCCTGCATCCCTCTATCATCTATTTATCTATCTATCTATCTATCTATCTATCTATCTATCTATCTATCTATCTTCTATCTATCTACATGAAGAGAGGGAGAGAGATCCTATCTTTTAGAGATGCATTCAAAATTTTTGGGGTGTGAAATGGGAGGTGTCTGAAATGATGTCATGTAAAAGGGGTGATGGACACAGACCTCACGGCGGGGTGTTGAGAGCTGCTGAGCCTGGGGATGGGCACCCGTTAGACTCTCTTCCTGTTTGTGGACTCTATTTAAGTCTCTAGGCAGCAACAGCTTAAAATCCTTCCAATGGCTTCCATTTACACTTGGAATAGAATTCTAAGCCCATGTGAGGTCCCCCCGCCCCTCTGGCCACGCTCCCTCCTCTCCGCCCTGCCTTCGCCCCTCTAGCGCAGATACTCCAGTCTCCTTGCCCTGGGACGTCTCCAGGCTCCTTTCAAGTCTCCCTCCTCCCCCTCCTCCTCCCCTCCCCTCCCCCTCCTCCCTCTCCCTCCCTGCTTTACTTCCATTCTCACATGACCTTCTCCCCTTGACCCTCCAGCATCCTTCCCGTGATGACAACGTGCCCCCCTGGCCGCTCCTGGGGCCTCGGGGCAGGCTGCTCCTGCAGGAAACCCTCCTGGCTTCCCCTGCCCATCTCACCAACTCCGAGATCAGTCTCAGAGCCCCACACCCTGGTCACAATCTGAGCTACCTTATCACTCAAGGGTTGTGAGCTCAATGCCCACAGGGGTCACGAGGTCAGTATAGATAACCCCGGCAGGCAGCGGGGTCCGCTTTCTAACACGATCACACACCCTCATTGTCTAACGTCCAAAACGCCCTTCGTTTGTGCCAGAGGACAGCGGCGGAAGGCAGAACGATGCGGGGCCCTCTCCCCAGCTAGGAAGTGTGCGTCCCGATCCTGGGGACCTGTGGGTGTGTCATCTGACATGGCAACAGGGACTCTGTTTTTTTTTTCTTTTTCTTTTTGATACATGCATGCAATAAAGCGCATGAGTTATTCAGTAGGTTGTTATAAAATAGGCTCCGCGTGAGGGACTTTGCCACCTGTAGGCCAGGGCAACTGTCCTGAGCAGGTTCAAGGCAGGCGGGGCTGAGGCAGGCTGCTCCCTGGGTGTCCTCAGTACGTGGTCGGCTGATTTATTTATTGGGACTAACCCCACTGTAAGGAGAGGTGCATCTCTGATTTTCCCCTCTGATGGAGAAGTGGCTTGACCCTGTGCCTGGGTTTCCGCAGCCATGGAATAAGGATCAGAACAGCCTCCCTGTCCAACAGGGCACGAGGAGTCTGTGGGTTCATGTGTCGTGCGCTCAGCGCAGGATCTAGCACGGAGTCACTGCTCTGGAAACGAGCCCTAACTCGTGACGACCGCTATTCTAGATCAGCAGCAAAAGCGTGGCCGCCCCCGGTGGGAGACAGCTGGGGCGGGCCCTCCGCGCCCAGAGGGAGCAGCCACCACCCAACCGGGGCCGTTGTCAGTTTCCGCCTTCCAAGAAAACCCAGAGGCCTGGGTTTCTCCATGTAGGAAATGTCCCAATGCTTAAATGTTGGCTACTGATTCCCATTTTAAAGATGCGCTTGGCGGTTGTGGGCTCTGAGGAGAATCAGAAACTTCAACGTGCACGCAGTCACGACCCTCCCAGCCAGTTTTCTGTTGCTATGACAAATGGCTGAGATAATCCACTTATAATGAGAAGGGATTTATGTTGGCTCACAGTTTGAGATTTCACCCATCACTGACTGGCCCTGTCAGTTCGGGCTGGTTGTGGCACATCCTACCAGGAGTGTGTGGCCGAGCAGAACCATTGACCTGGTGGCCGGGAAAAGAAAGAGACAGAGGAAGGAGGGAACTGTGGTCCCCGCTCTCCCCCAGGGACATGCCCCAATCACCTAAGAAACTCCCTCGAGGCCTCCCCCTTAAAGGCTTCACCATCTCCCAACAGTGCCACAACCTGGGGACCAAGACTGCACATACAGGCCTTTGGGGACAGGTACCCAAAACATCACGACCATCATGTTTACAGAGAGCAGCTGCCAAGGATTGAGGAGCTCCTTGCCGGCCAAGTACTGCAAACCGCTCAAGTCGCTGAAATCACAGTAACCAGCGTGAGGTAGAGGCCACGGTTCAACCTGCTATACAGGTGAGGACACGGGAGCTCAGCGAGGCCACGGATGGGTCCCACGGTGGCCCAGCTGGGAAGGGCCGAGCAGGGACTTGCACTCAGGCAGCCTGTCTCCAGCAGAAGAACCACGCCGTTCCCCTGCGGCGATCCCTCGCCAGCGTCTGAACCGGAGGCGCATTCGGCAGGAGCCTGGTGTCATCATTGAAATCAATCACTTGCTTATCATCTCCCATCTCTGGGTCTGCGCAAGAGATGAGAAGGGGGAGGGTTTCCTGCCCAGGGGCGGGGGAGGGTGAGCAGGGTGGACTGAGGTCCTGAGGAGATGCCATGTTGGGACCGAGAGGTGAGAGGAAACGCAGCTGATAAAGTTCTCAGAAGTGAAAAGTAGGTCAGTGGCCTGGGCCAGGGGCTTCCTGCCCCCACATTGCCTCGGAAACCAAGTCAGGTCCAGGTGTCCAGCTTCTGCCCTGTTGGGGCTCCCCTCCCTCCCCTCCCTCTCCCTCTGCCTCCTCCTCTCCCCTCCTCCTTCCTCCCACCTCCCCTCCTCGCCCACCTCTTTTTCTCTCCTTCCTCCTCCCCAAGGGGGCAAAGCCCTTCCAAAATTGACTTGTAGAGACCAAACTTAGCAAGAGCTTCCACCCCCAGGAGGAAGTTGGTGAGTGCTGGTAGTTTTTATAAATACACTGTCCCCACACCTTGGTCTCCTCATCAAAGCTGAGGAAGCAGAAAGACCACGAAGAAGGCAAAGGAAACTCCAGCGGGGGCCAGGGTTGGGTGCCTGGGGCCCAGTCAGGGCAAGGAGGCAGGAGACTTCCCTGGACCCACCTCGTGCCCCTGCTAGAGGGAGGTGCCCCTGCCTCTCTTGGGTCAGTCTCTGCATCTAGAAGACAGGGCCGGGACAGCTCCTGCCCGGGGCTTAGGTATTTCCGCGGAGACCGTGGAGGGCGCCCCACCCAGAGCTGTTCTTCCTTACACGCCCGCATCTCTGAGGGTACTTGCACACTCAAGGGGCTGACAGGGCACTAGGCGTCGTGCGTGCATTTCTTCCATGCCTGATCTGATCGCATCTTTATGTCGAGCTTAGAAAGTGAGCTCTGACTTCCTTCCCCCTCTTACAGATGAGGAAACCGAGGCACTGAGAAGCGGTAGGACTTGCTTAAGGGCACACGGCTAGTAAGTGGCACAGTGGACCTGGAGCCATCGATGGCAAAGCCCGTTGCCTTCACGCTTGTACCATGTGACAGTGACGTGAACAACAGCGACAACAACAACAAGGACCACTAATTCATCTCCGGGGCCAAGCCCACCTCCTCAGATGCAGGAGGACCTCCCTCCTGCTTGGCAGAGGCTGTGGTCTGAACTTGCCTGCCCTGTCCTGCCCTGCACCACCTCCCAAGCCCCTCTCGCTCCCAGCCTCCAGCTGGCTTGGTCAGCAGAGTCCCTCTGCCTGGACGTGGTTAGGAAGGGTGGCTGGCACGGTGCTGCCTCCACTTCCTGAGGAGTGTGGATTTGAGGGGAGGTTCACCCGAGCGTCCTGCCAAGAGTTGGGCCACCCTGTGTTCAGGTTCCTCGTGTACACAGTGACCTCCATGGGTCACAGCCTCCATCCTTCTGCCTCGGTGCGTTGCTGTACTGCCTCCTGTGGCCCTGTGGCCAGCACCTCCCGGTCCCCATGGGGTCTTTGGGCTTGTCACCAATCTTCCCCTAAGAACTAGACGAACCTGGGTGCAGCATCTGCCATTTATTTCAAGGAGCAGTGGTCCAGGGGTTGAGGGCTCCGGCAAGGTGCCAAGCCCAGGATGTGAGTCTTGCTGGGCAGGAACCTCAGGCTGTGTGTGTGAGATGTGGCCCGTCGGTCACTGTGAGGAACCAGGTCTCACCAGGACGTGGCTGTGGGTGTCTGATACCATGAACATCCTCGTGTGACCTTGACACTGTGTGCTGGCTGTGGGTGCTGCGTGCTTGTGTCCTACGTGAGTGTCACGCAGCATCACGCTGTAGGGGGTGGCGACTGGTCTTGGTGGGACCCTGCAGTTGTGCGTGAGTCCCCATGGTGAGCAGCACCACTGGGGTGGTGGAGGACTCCGCCGGAGGCCAGAGTTGCCTCTGCCCAGTTGTCCTTTCTTGTAATCAGACAGCGTCCCTGGGCGCTGGCCCTGTGCCACATCGGGCACCGGCCTGGGCAGGGCGGCGTCCTCCCTGGATGTGCTTGCTTGGCGGTGACCGACGTCAGCTGGCTGATGCTACGTGGTAGCTGGAAATGGCCGTGGTGAGGCCGTAACCCATGGTAACTGGCAAAGGCTGCAAGTCCGTGGGCGAGACCCGAGGGTGTGACGTCACTGAGGCCGCGGCTGTGACTGTGACTGAGCTCTCCACGCGGAGAGTCCTGTGGTCAATCCCCTGCCCACGCTGGACCAGGGGGGTCCCGAGGTGCCCCGCCTCCAGCCCCAGTCCCGGGAGCCCCAAGTCCCCGCTTCTCCCTGATCAAAAGTATAAATACCCGCATCCCCTCCTCCTGAATATCAGGCAAACCAGTCCAGCCCCGCTCCGGGCCTCCGGACCCCCGAGCCCGGGCCTCTGTCCTCCTGCTGTCCCGGCAGATCCGCGGTCCACGTGGGTCCTTTGGGGGCCTGCGGGTCTTCGCCTCCGGCGGGCTGAGGCTTTGCCCGGGTGCGCCCACTGGGCCCCCGCCTCTGAGTCCTGGCTTCCTTGGGGCCCTGCGGGGTCTCGGCCTGTCGGGTCCCCATTCCGCCCTCACCGCTCGCATTCACACCATGAAAGCCCCAAAGTAGGACCGCGTGCCATCGCGGAGCCGCACCAGGCGCTCGTCCGGCACCCGCACGACCACCTCCTCCCCCGCGTCCAGGTGCACCACGCCGCCCAGGAAGCTGCTGTCCCACCAGAGGCGCGAGCTGTTTGCCCGTCCACAGGGCGACCGCCGGCTGACCAGCAGCTCCAGCTCCTCGGGGTAGCGGGGTGTGCGTTTGTAGAGTCCATGGGTGATGGGAAGGCCACCAGCTGGCCCCTGGGGGCAGCCAATGCCACCCAGCTGCACTTTGGAGTAGACATAGTAGTAGCCAGTCTTGGTGGTCACCAGGGCCCCATTGCGGTAGTCGAGGCCCCTCAGGAAGGCCAGGCCCAGCCTCGTCTCCCACAGCAGTGGGCCCCCACTGCCCGTCAAGCTGGCATTGGCCCCTGTGGAGAGGGAGAGAAGGGGAGAGCTGGTCAGCCCCCTGCCCCACTCCTGCTATGTGACCCTAGTCTGGTCGCCTCCCCTCTCTGAGCCTTCACCTTGGTGCTATGCTGTTTGTATGGATTAATTCACTTTATTCCCTCTCTGCAGATGATGGAAATGGAGGTACCGGGAAGCAGAGTAAACTGGTCATCATGCACTTTAACTCATCTTTCACAAGTGGAGGCATGGAGGCCTGGGGAGGCACAGTAACCAGAAAACCAAGAGGAAACGGGAACACCCAGCCAAGGTAGCTCAGTGAAAATGTCAGCTCTTGGAAGTGGTGGAACCAGAGACCAGGCAGAGCATGCCTCGGCTCCAGTGGCCTCGACTTCCCGGCCTCAGTTTCCCTCTCTGTAAAATGGAGATATTGATGGCATCTGCTTCACAGAATTCAGAAGCATATGACAGGGCATGACCCAGAGGAAGCAGTCCAGAGGGTTTGTTAAATAGACAAAATGAGAAATGCTCTCGTCTCCATTATCGGTGGTCTCAATTTCCATGGTTCCACTTACCCTCAGTCAACTGCAGTCCCCAAATATTAGGTGGAAAATTCCAGAAACAAACAATTTGTGTTTTAATAATTTTCATTACAGCATATTGCTGTGCTTGTTCTATTTTGTTATTAGTTATTGTTAGTCTCTTACTGTGCCTGATTCATAAACCACATTCTATCACATGTGTGCATTGGAAGAAAGGTGGTATGTCTGGGGAGTGGGGCTCTCTTGGTTTCAGGAGCCCAGTGGGGATCTTGGGACATAGACCCATGGGCAACAGGGACATTACATATGCCCTGGAGCCCAGGGACTGGGCAGCTCTGTGAATAAATGTTGAATGAATGAATAAACATGCTTGGACAAGGCAGGGCATTTGTCTGGTCTCCCAGGACGTCCCGACCCCCGCTGTGTCCCAGAACCTAGGGTCCCCCTCACCTGTGAGGTGCGCTGCTGGGTTGGCCTGGTGGGCTCTCTGCTCTGGGGAGAGAGGACCAGAGGTTAGAGGCAAAGACAGTGAGAGGTTAGGGTCAGCCTCCGAGGGGTCATCACGACCATCTCCCAGCCCCTTCCGGAGTGACCCAAACTTCTGCTTCTCAGGCCTGGGGGAGGGGCACCTGTGTGGCTTGGCCAGTTGTGCAAAGCCCATTGGGCAATGGGCTGGGGGCGGGGCAGCTGACCTCATCCCCTCCTTCCTGGGAGCCAGGACCCTGACTCACCTTGCCTCAGCGTCTCCTGGGAGCCTGTGTCTGGGTCCTGAAATGCAGAAGGAGCCCACAGTGACGACCTGCCACACCCCAGTGTCACTCAGACACACGGCAATGACACAGCTGGACTCTGCGGCAGACAACACCCTCGGACATGTACTCAGGGCCACGTGGGTGCAGTGCGCGCGTGCACACACACACACACACACACACACACACACACACACCCCACAGCCACCCTGAACCTCTCTGTAAATGGAGTTACGCCTGCTTAAGGTTCAATAAACTGATTTGTGTGAAGTGCATTACAGTGTCTCGCACCTAGTACACACCGCAGAAGGACTGGCTAGGTGGCAATACGGGTTCAGCCCCATATCTGAAATGTTTGGGGCCAGCAGCGTTTCAGATTTGTTTGGGAGTTGGTAATACTTGCATAGATTATTTTTTTTTAAATCAGTGAGCATCCCTCATCCCTTATCCCTCATCCAGAATGGTCCAAAATCTGAAATTTTTTGAGCATCACATTAGTACTCAAAACCTTCTGGGTTTGGGAGCATTAAGGATTTCAGATTTTTGGATTCAAAATACATGGACATCCAGATGGTTGAACACAAGGACACCAGCCAGGATTCCTGACGCGGGGCACGGACCTCAACTTTGAAGGACACTGAGAGGAACGTGTGGACTGAGACCCTTGGGTGCATGGGTTACGGGCGTAAGTGGGTCACAGACACAGAGACAATGACAAGACACACACACCGGCACACGGGGCCTAGGCAGGTGAGTGTGTGCATGTGGTACCTGTGCCCAGGACAGCAGCACTGTCCACAAGGCGGGTGGCTATCGACGTGGCCACCAGGGCAGGGGACCAGACAGAACGTGGACAGAGGGACAAGGCCACACGGGCACACTGCTGCACAAGCAGGTGCCTGCGTGGCTCACACCACCACAGTCGATTGGAATCCGACTGAGAGCAAGAGCCCAGCCGCAGACGGCCCGAGAGGGTGGGTGAGAATCTCCACAGCAGGGACGAGGGCAGGGCTAACGACAACGGCAATGTCAGAATGCCCCTTCTCATGGCTGTGCACTTGCTGTGGGCCAGCTACTGCTGGGTACCCCACGTACCCCGAATCATGCTTCATCCCCTAGGAAGGGGCCACTCTTACCATTATCCCCATTTTACAGAAGAGGAAACTGAGGTTCAGAGAGGTGCATTCACTTCCCATGGGCTGGCAGCAGCAACTCGGGGGTCATGCTCTGTCTGTCCCTCACATATGCACAGACACGACGGACACACGATGGCACAGGAGTCCCCTCTGCCAGCCCCCTGGCCCTACTCACCGGCAGGTGGGTGACCGCTTCCGCCAGGCGCCAGTGAAGCTGCAGCAGGAACCAGCCTTGGACGGCCAGCCCGGCCCCCAGCAGCAGCAGTAGGAGAGCCAGGCCAAGCCGCGCGGGGCTGCAGCACCGTCTCCTGCGGCTCTGCCCCAGCCGCCTGAATGGGATGTCTGTCTGTCCGTCCACCACGAACACAGAGGGCCGCACGACCGTGTCCTCCATGCCCGATCAGACAAGGCCCCCCCGGGCGCCCGGGGCAGGGCCGGCACGCTGAGCAGCGTTGCTCAGAGGAAACCACAATTGCCCAACACTCCTGGGCTCGCAGGCTGCAGCAGCCTGGGCCCCGGCTGCCTTTAGTGCTGGGCTCAGCCCCTCCCCTTCCCCACGCACCTCCTCTTCTTCCTGGCCCCTGCCGGCCCTGTCCCTGTCACTCTCACTGAGGCAGTCTCTCACACTTTCCAGAGGCATCTGAAAATGTGACTCAGGTGGGGATCAGGTGGGGAGTCCCCAGCTCTGCCTCCTCAGCCACTTTGTTTCTTAGGTGGCCAAATGTTTCCTGCAGAGCTGCTGTGTGGGCCGCGCACTGTCCTGGTTCCGGAGGCGGCTGTGAACTCGAGGGACAAGGTGCTCCTGGGGCGAGAGACGCGGCCTGGCCAGTGAAGTTCTGCGAAGGTGCAGATGGAGATGAGCGCGTGGGGAGCCACACCGCGTGCCGCGGGCACTCAGGTGCGCGTGCCTGTGTATGCGTCTGGGCAGGTGCCCACGTGGGGGCATTGTGTACACACACGTGTGCTCTGTGCCTTTGCTTGCATGTGTGTGTGCGTGTGTGCAGGTGCACTTCTGAGTGTGCATAGGCGTGCGCCCATGCATGCCGAGCTGCACATCTTTGCACACAGGTACGTGCATGCGTCTCTGTGGTCTGTGTGCACGTGCAAGTGTGGGTTTGGAAGCTGGAATCCATAGTTGGGATATCCACCCGTTTCGCCCAATCCAAGACTGGGAGCCATGGTGGGCTTCTCCCTCTGCCTTGTCCCCCACGCCCTGCCCTTCAGCAAGCCTGTCACTTCAGCTTCAAGCCAGATGGCAAGTCCTGCCACCCGTCTCCAGTCCTGCTGCCACCACCCTAGCGAAGTGCTACAGACTGACTGTGTCCCTCCAAATCCACAGTGGGGTGGTGCGGGCGCCTGTGATAGTCGCCTTGGGAGGTGAGCAGGTCAAGAAGGATGGGATCGGTGCCCCAGGAAGAAGAGGCGTGCGAAGCGTCCTCCTCCATGCGAGGATGCCATCTGGGAGTGAGGAGGAGCGCCCGTTCACCAGAGCGGGCCAGGCTGCCACCGTGATCCTGGGCTTCCGGTCTCCCAGCAGTGAAAAAGCAACACCCGTTTGGGCCTCGGCGTTGTGAGCCGGAGCTGACTGAAACGCCAGGGCACCTGGTCGCTTACTTGCACCGTTGCAGTAGCTCCCCAGCTGGACGTCCTGTCACACATCTTGCCACCTTGAAGTTCACCCTCTGCGCTCTAGCAAGGGTGCCCTTGCTTGTTTGTTTATTGTTTTATGGGGTGAAAGTTACGGGTGTGACCTTCCTCTGGGAGTCAGCCATTTAACAAGGAACGACTCAGTTACGTCCTGTACGTTTGTGACTTTGTGCCACCAACTCTAGACAGAGTGGTTTGCGCTGCCCCCAGAGTATACCCCAGAGCCCTGAAGCAGCCGCCCCATCCTGGCGCCCCCTCCCCAAGCCTGGGCAGGTTTGGGTCCTCCTGTGTGGACTCGTCTTTGTGGATATTTCACGAAGAGGGAAACAACGTGGAGTTTCGTGTCAGTTTATTTCACTCCGCAAGCCCGTGCCAGGCCTGCCTGCAATGCTGCTCCACTCCCGGTAGGGCAGAAGGGGCTGCCGCGTGGATGGACGCGGGTCCCTCTCTGGCAACTGAATCTTGCTGCTGTGAGCATGTACCTCTGCTAGTCTGAGGGCCAGTGTTCTTTTTCTTTCCATCTTCAAGACCTTTATTGTCTAATTGAGGAAAAGCAATGGTGTCTGCACAGAAGTATCTCAGTTTTTATTTTTACAGACTGCATTTTGATTCACTGTACACAAATGGGGTACGACTTCTCGTTCCCATGGTTGCGCGCAATGTAGATTCACACCATTTGTGTAATCACACATGTACACAGGGCAACGATCTGTGTCTCAGTCTACTATCTTTCCTTTCCCCTCCCCTCCTGCCCCTCTACTTCCCTCTACACAATCCAAAGTGCCTCCATTCTCTAACCCTCCCCACTGCCCCGCCCCCTGTTATGTATCATCACCCACTTATCAGAGAAAACATTCAGCTTTTGGTTTTTTGGGATTGGCTTATTTCACTTAGCATGATATTCTCCAACTCCATCCATTTACCTGCAAATGCTATAATTTTATTCTTCTTTATGGCTGAGTAGTATTCCATTGTGTATATATACCCAGTTTTCGGCATATGTACTGGGAGTGGAGTTGCTACTGGGAGCTTTTTTTTTGTACTGGGGATGGAACCCAGGGCCTCATGCATACTAAGCAAGTCACCTACCACTGAGCCACACCCCAGCCCTTTGTCTTCTGTTTTGAGACAGTTTCACTAAGTTGCCCAGGCTGGCCTCGAACTTGAGGTCCTCCCCTGCCTAAACTCTTCCAGTGACTTCCAGTGACTGAGCTGACAGGGTCGGCAAATTACAGCCCAAGGCCAAAGCCAGCTGGTCCCGTCTCTGAACAGCAGGAGACACAGCTCTGGGTGGCTGACACGTTGGCGAGATTCGGAGACCCGGCTGGAGTCGAGTCCTCCGCCTCTGTCCACCCCCGTCCACCCCCCAGGCCACCCTCCAGCACACGTTCATCACCACCTCCACGTTGGAGCTCCTGTTGGCAACTGCTGGCGCTGATGGGTGTGGCCCTCCTCAGGGAGTCAGCGGCTCACATGGGGCTTGGCCTCTGGATGGCCTCTCCAGAGGTCAGCCAGGCCCTCCCCAAACACTTTGCTGGAACTTGGTTGTCGCTGGAGCAGAGAAGGAAGCTGCCCTTGGGGGTCACCTCTCAGCCCCTCCAACCTGCAGGATTTCTAGTGACCCTTGGACGGGTCACTCTGTCCAGAGGATGTCCCCAGAGCCAGGCCAGGGCGTGCCCAGTGCTCTGCAGGCCTCTCAGGGGACAGGCCCGAAGCTCCTCCCTGCTCTTACCTCTGGACCCCCAAGCCTGAAATAGTTACTCTTTGGCTCTTTGTAGAAAAACCTTGCTGTCCGTGTTCTCAGAACAGACGCCTGGTGGTCTCTCCCTGGGGGTCTCTCCCTGGGGCTCTCATTGGTCTCACGGCTCGTGCCGTTTGGGTTACTCTGCCCGGGTGTCTCCGAGTGGGAAACCATCTTCCAGCTCCTCCTCATCTTGTCCTGACTCAAGAGACCCCACTTCACAGGAGTGGTCCCTGATCACCTGCGCTGGCTGGGGGTCTCCAGAGAAAAGACACAACAGGAGAAAGAGAGAGAGACAGGAGAGACGCAGAAAGACAGAGGGAGAGAGACAGAGATAGAGACAGGGACAGGGACAGAAAGAGACAGAGATAAGAGGAAAAACAGAGAGACACGGAGACAAGGCGAGAGACGGGGAGGAGAGAGCCCCTTTACTTTGAGGACTTGGCTCCCAGGATTGTGGGTGCCGGGGAGGTGGAAATACGCAGGAGCAGCTGGTTGTCGGGGCGCCTGGGGAGCCCACGGTGCGGCCAGAAGCTGGACGCTGAGGCGGAGCTCTGCCTCCTGCGTCCCAGGCTCCAGGCAGAATCCCCGCTCCAGGAAACCTCAGCGTGGGCTCCTCAGGCCACTGGTCATCTGCGACCCTGCCGCCCAACATCATCAAGGGCTGTCCCCCACCCTGCATGTCCACTGACCCACCTAACAAAGATCTCTCCAGCCTTGACTTTGGCCCCGGGCCAACATGGAAAATTAACCCTCACATCACTGCGAGGAAATGCTCTGCTCCCCGAGGCCGGGACGACCTCTCCGGCTGCCCTTCTCCGGGTCTGACTGGTCCTTCAGCCCCTTTCCTTTTCCTCCTTCCGAATGTCAGGTTCATAAGAGTCCATCTGTGCGGGTCACGAGCTACAGAGGGTCAGAGGAACACAAAGACCCCCACCCCCCGAGTGCTACAGGAATGGGCACAGGGCCCCAAGTGGACCGGGGTTTTGAGGTGGAGCTGGAGCCCACTCCTGCTGGCAGGTGGGTTTGTCAGGCCGCGGGCCTCGCCCATTTCCTTCTGGGTTCTTCTCTTGAAAATGTGAAGAATAAAATCCACAGACAGTGATAAAAGGGAAGAGTGAAGGAGAAGGATTCATTTAAGGGAGAAGGGATGGAATTCCTGTGCCGTGGGAGGGGACCTGAGCGTGCTACGGGGCCTTCCGGAAACTGAGGCAGCTTGAAGTCCAAACCCTGATTCTATCTGGTCAGGAGGATTTGAGACATGTCACTCGAGTAACAGGCATGAGTTATGGACGGGCTAGGAAAAGGGAAAGAGGACACTCTCAGGGAGACAGTGGGCCCTCTCTGAGAGGACCTCCCCTGCACCCCAGTTTTATTGGGGAGCTCAGAGAAGCTTCCAGAGAGTCTCACCCACATCTTGACTTTTGACTGACAGCAGGATGACATCAGACTTTCAAGACCCCACAGCCATGACAACTCTAGGTCACCTTGGCCCACGCTGACCTGTTCTAATTACATTCTTAAGCAAACGTTCTTACAGATGCTGTGGTTAGGAGGAACTATCCTTATCTCCCTGAAGGTCTGGGATTTGGTTTGTGAAAAGAGTCACAAAAGTCTCCCCCTTCAGGGTAACCTGGGTTCCTCTTCTCAGCTTTATTTCCGGCCTGTGTGTCTCCTGCAGATAACAGGTGGTTTGCCGAGGAATGTGACCTAGCCTGTCCACTGAGGCCAGGCAGGGCTGCAGGTAAACTCTTGGAAGAGAAAGCATGCGGGGGTGGGCACAGAGGGCCCATATGAGGAATTAATCCCTTAACTTCAGGTCCCACGGCTCACATCTGTCTGTGCCCAGTCACAAGTAGAACAGGAAAGTGAGAAAGTTAAAGGAAATAGAGAAGGGCAAGAACGGGGTGGGACCCAGGGAGTAATGAGGCACTAGGGACCTCCCCTGAGGCCCTCTGGCATTTGGGGGCAGCAGGAAGTGGGTAGGGCTGTGACTTGGTATCCCCCATATTCCTGGTTTGGGAGGTGGGGCCTTGGGGACTTGGAGTTCTCAGCGGGAGGGGCTGTGCACCTTGTTTCCAGGCACAGAGGGGCTTTCCTTCCGCCCTGGACGCCTGGATTCCAGCCTCCCAGATTTCAAATTCCAAGGGGCCAGACATGCAGTAGGAAGAGGCACCTGCGGTGAGCCACCCCACCCGCCCGCTGCAGCTGCTGCTCCCAACAGCGCTAGCCAGGCTGTGACCTCAGCGGCCCCCACGCTCCCTCCCCAGTGCTGACTCACGTCTTCCCTCCCAGTCGGAAACACCTCCCAGGCCGCCCACCCGCCAGCAGACGCTGACCGCCCCCTCTCGGCACGAGGCGGGCACATCTACGGAAGCATTTGCTGGCCTGTTCCTACGGCCCTCAGCGGCCCTCTACTGAGCGGGGCCGCGAGGTGGGGTGACCTGGCACAGGGCGAGTGCCAGCCCAGTGAGACAGGAAGTGGAGCGAGGCGCTGCCCCAAAGAGCAAACGGGACACCTAGGATAACAGGTGGGCAGGCAGGTCAGGGTGCAGGTGAGGACGAGGGTGAGCGGCAGAGCGGGACCAGGCCTGCGGTGCTGGTGAAGAACAGGTAAAGATGCAGCGGAAAGTGTGCCTGGAAGGTCGATGTGAGACAGAGGATGAAGGTGAGGATGCCCGTAAGAACCCAAGGACCCAGAGGGGACCGGAGCAAATGCACCTGCAGGACAATGTGGGTAGAAAGACAGGTGGAAAACAGGTGAGCGTTGCCAAGGTAAAGATACGGGTGAGCTTGGATAGAAATGTGCGGGCGGGCCAGGCGAGGCACGTCAACAGGGTGCTGGTGGGCATGGTTCGGGTGCGTGAGCCCAGGTAGGATTCAGCAGCGGGTACTGGTAAGACACAGGCGAGGACCGGTGAAGGGGCAGCCTGCTGCCGGTGAGGGTGGAGGTGGGCATTCGGGCAGGATGGAGCCGAGGTGCAGGTGGCGATGGAGGTTGGCATTCGGGCAGGATGGAGCCGAGGTGCAGGTGGCGGTGGAGGTTGGCATTCGGGCAGGATGAAGCCGAGGTGCAGGTGGGCGGGGGCGTACTTCAGGCGAGGCGCAGGGGAGGCAGGCGCGGCTGCAGTTGAACCCCGGTGGGAAGGAAGTGGGGAACAGGGTGCGCGCGGCTCAGGTGGGATCCCAGGTGCCCCTTTCCTCTAGCAAAGGACTCCAGACTTGGGGAGGCCACGGCATACAACCGAAGCTTTATTGGAGGGCGTGCTGCCAGGTCAGTTGGGGCAGCCGAAGACCACCATGCTCTCAGCGAAGGCGCCCAGGTCCTGGCACCGCTTCTGGTTCTCCTCATCCTGGCATTCCTCCGCCTCCGGCCAAAGCTCCACCCAGGTGTCCTTGCCGATGATGTAACTGGTGCTGGGGGAAGGGCGGCAGGTCAGCAGGGGCGCGCGGGGCGGTGGGGGCGCGCGGGGGCGGGACAGCCGCGCAGGCGCAGGGCAGGCACTCACTTGGGCTTTTCTCCCCAGAGGTCGGAGGAGAGACCCCACACGAGGTAGTGTTTGCCTTCCTCCAGCTTCAGCGCCTCTCTGCACTTGATGTGGCTGATGAACCTGCGCTCCTGCCCAGCCTGCACCTCATCGGAGCCTGGAGTGGAGGGACGGGAAGCTGGGCGGCGGGAAAGGAGGTGGGGAGGGGCGGTGCAGACAGGCAGCTGGGGCGCTCGGCTGACCTGACTTGATGGTCTGCTCGATGACCATTATGTACTCGTCAAAGTCCTCCGACAGCTCCGACCTGACCAGCTTGGTCTTGTACACTGTGTAGGAGGGGCAGCGTGGGTCATGGGCCGATTGACCATGGACGGGGTGGGGGGCACCTTCACCTGCACGTGCACCTGGGCAGGTGTGGCTGCCTCCCCACCCCACACGGAGACGGAGGGATCTCGGCCCGACACCGGGCAGTGCGCCCTCCTGGGAACACACAATCACACGTGGTCACTCAGTCACCATCCCACAGTCATGCGCAATTCCAGCCGCCCACACGGGGAGTCACACACACAAGGTCGGCTGCTCAAATGCACAGCTGTCCACAGCACAGTCTTGTCCAGCCATGGCCAAGTGCAGCTGCCCTCTGGCAGCCCCCACACAAGCGTGCCCGCAGCTGCAGCTGCCCAAGACGCCAGCCACGTCCAGAACTCCAGCTACTCCAGCTCACTGTCGTCCACAACCAAAGCCTTGCACAGCTCAAACCTCAGTCCCATACACCTTGACAGCTACTCCCGTCCACTGTCACCCCTGTCACAGGCAGCCACACACAGTGGCAGCCAGCCACAGCTACTCCCATCCTCAGCCATCTACATCCACAGCCTCACACCACACTGAGCAGGGGCCTCATGCCCACCTTTTTCACACTCGGCCATGGTGACCATGGTGACCATGGTTTCCCACAAGACCATGGCCCCCACCACACATCCTCATGCAGCAAGCCACCCGCAGCCTGCAGGACCACCATCCTCACGCCCCGCTCACCATAGTCCACTCCAGGCTCGCAGGCCTTGTCCAGCCGGTCATTCAGGGTGACGTCGTCCTGCTGCTGCATGAAGCAGTTCTCTGCAGGGTGGGGGTGGAGACTCGGGGTGAGCCCCACTTGCTGGCCCCAGGGCCTGTCCTTCCTGGCATCCCCAGGGCTTGGCTTCGGGGCTCCTCGGGGCAGGGTGTGCAGGTGGGTATGGCCCACTCAGCCCACCCCAGGCTAGCTCCAGGGACCCACCCTCAGCACAGCGGCACATGTCCTTGTGGCACAGCTTGCTCAGCATTCCGTCCTCCTTCTCCGGGTGGTAGAACTGGGTGCACGTCTCCTCTGCAGGGGGAGGTGATGGGGAGGGGCTCAGAGGCCCAGACCTCCGCCCCAGAGACCATGCCTGGCAGGCTCAGATTCCCAGCGCCCAAGTCCCTCAGGCCTGCAGCTGCTAGGCCCCCAACCCTCAATTCCTGAGACTCTCCTACCTTCTGATCTTTGGGACCCTCAGGCCCTAGGAACTTCAAACCTCCAACCTGAAAATCCTCGGGACCCTCCTTTCCCCAGCTCTCAGATCCCTAAGTCTCAGATCCTGCGACTCTCAGAATCTCGACTTGTGAATTGTTGGGACCCTCAGCTCCCCCACAGCTCACACATCCATGGGACCCTCAGACTCGGGACTCCTGGAACCCCAACTCACAGGCCCCCAGGGCCCGAAAGCCTCTGGAACCATCCATCTCCCAATCCTCAGTCCCTGGATCCGAGAGCCCCAGCCCAGCTTGGCGGCTCACCCAGGTTGTAATAGGAGTAGACCTTGACGGACCCGGGCTGGAGGAGCCCCACGTTGAAGTACTGGTGAACTTTGAAGGACAGACAGTCTTCCTCCGTGTGTGAGATCTGAGAGGAAGGAGGCGAAGGATGGTCAGTGGGTGCCCTGGAAGGGGTTCAGGACAGGGTCCTGACCGGGCAGAGGTGGGGTGATTGAGGCATGGCGAGGGGTCACAGGCAGTGGGGAGAGAGGAAGTAGCTGAGTGGTTTGGCAGGCCTATTCTCTTCTCTCAGCCCCCCTTGCAGCTGGGCGTGGCCAGGGGACTGAGCTCTGATGACTGGTTGCTGACATGCTTGCGATGGTTGGGAAGTGGCTTTCCCCCTTCCAAATGCATGTGGGGGCTCAGTTCCCCAGTGTGAGGGTATTGAGGTAGAGGGGCCTTTAAGGGAGATAATTAGGTCACAGGGCATGACTCTCGGAAGGGATCAGTGCTTATCTTGCAGGAGTAGGCCAGGTCTCCTGGGCTTAGATTGGTTACCATGACAGTGGGATGTTATCAAGGGCATGTGGCTTTCTGGACTTGCTCTCTCGTGTCTGCTCCCACCATGTAACCTTTCTCTTGTACTTGCTCCCACCATGACGCCAGAAGTTCCTCCCTCATCAGATGCCAAACAGTTGAGGCCACCAATCTTGGACTTCCAGTCTCTGAGACTGTGAGCTCAGTAAGCTCTTTTCTTCATACATCACCAGGTATTTTGTTACAACATGAAATGAACTAAGACAGAACCCAAAAAAACATCCCATACATAACTGTCTTTTCTAGAAAGAATGGATTCTGCAAAGGACTCCAACATCCTAGGGATTAATGGCCACAAGGTGGATGGTTCTTGGATCCCTGAGTGACTGCATGGAGCAGAGGGCCCCTTCCTTGCCTCCCATACCCTTTGGACTTTATTTTTAATTTTTTTGCATTAGGGTCTTGCTATGTTACCCAGGTTGGACTTCAACTTTTGGACTCAAGGGACCCTCCTGCCTCCACCTACTGAATACATGGGACTACAGGTACATACCACCGACCGTGCCTGGCTCCAGATGAACTTTACACAGGTTAGAAATACAAGTCTCTTGTATTGAGTCTCATGTTCTTAGGCGTTTATACCAGTTACTAATTTTACTTATGAAGACTAATGTGGGGTTGAGGGGCCCTGGGGGTACGGGGAGTTAGCAGGTAGGATATGGGGTAGGAGAATGGGAATAAACAGGGAGGGGGGAGGGAAAAGCCAAAATCTTGGTAGAGGTGATGTGAGCAGAAGAATTCTAGAGGGAGGGAAAATAAGAGAGAAGCAGATGCAGAGGAACAAAGCTAGGTCTCTCTCAACCAAGCACTTAAAACACCAACAAGAAGTTCTTGGGTGGTTGTTAAAATTGATCAGAAGTGGCAGGATGCAGTGGAAAATGAGGTTGGAACATCTGTGGTCACAGGGCAAAAGGCCATCCTTTGAACAAGCTCTCTCTTCTGCCTTCCCTGCACAGGCCCTGTCTCCTCCAGCCTGGGGCACAAAGGTCAAGGCAGAAGAAAAGGGCAGCCAGATAGGGGTCCAGCTGTCTGTGGAAGCCTCCCAGGGGAGCTTGTAGGCTTACCTTGTCCAAGTAGATGATGAGGGTGTTCTTGTTGGAGAAGGCTTTGTTCAGCTCGTACTTGGAGATGTATCTGTCCACGCCGGTGCTCAGCTGGGGAAGGGTGGGGCTTGTGAAGATCCCTCCGTCAGCCTGGCTCTCCCTGCAGCCTCTTCCCCATCCCAGTCCCTGACCCCTTCATACCAGTTCCAGGTCATTTGTGTCAGGAACGAAGCCTGTCATCATGGATATATCCAGGATGGACATTGTGGCGTCCTGTTCTCCCAGGTACCTGGAAAAGGCAGAGAGAAGGTTGTTGGAGCCCAGGGGTCTGTGCCTGATCAGGGTTCGAGGCCTCTGATGCCCACCCAGCATCCTAGAGAGATGTTTAATTTTAGGAAACACTTCCCCAAGAGCAAAAAGGAACTGTGTAATAGGCAAGGTCATGAAGATCTCAGATTCTGGACCCAATTGCATGGGTTCAGATCCCAGCACTGTGTAACATTTGATGAGTTACTTGACCATTCTGTGCCTCAGTTCTTCTTGAGAATGACAAGAATATGGGCAGCCCTTACTTTGTATGATTCAGCTGCTCTGGTTCAGGGAAATAAACCCCAGTGACATGGTTCAAATCACAGTACCTCAATACAGTAATCATACTTGCACAAACCTTGTTGCTAGCTTGTCAACCACAGATTACCATGTAAATAACATGGTAATAAATGGTAATCAATGATCGATCACAGGACTCCTTTGAAAGCCTGCCTGTGACTGATCACTGAGCATCCATTATTCAAGTCATGCACAGACAGCAAAGCATGTAGCTGTGTTGCTTCTCTTTCCTCCTGATCAACCCACATGACGCTTTACCAAAATGGGTCCTCAGAAGAGGGAACTGGCCAACAAAAATGAACTTGCCGCACAGAAATGAAAAGATGGTGCTGGAAGTGAATTTCAACTAAAGCAGAAGGCTGGCAGATGCTGAGAAGGTTGGCGCTGCTGCCATTGGAGTCAGCAAGAGTGAGGAAGGGGGTAGCGACAAAAAGGAGGCCAGTGTCCCAGAGGAGGCAATGCTGGGAAGGATCAGCTTCACGGGAAAGGGACTCTTGGAGGAACCGCATGGCTTTGAAAGCTGGAAGGATAAAATGGGAGTGGATCTAAACTCAGAAAGGAGCATGCGAGGCATGATGGAACAGAAGAAGGCTTACTCCAGACGCGGAGAACAGGGTTCACCAAGAAACAGCTAAGGCGGGCGTGCTGGCCGTGCCCATGACCCCGGCTGCTTGGGAGGCCGAGGCAGGAGGATTGCAAGCTCAAGGCCAGTCTTGGCAACTTAGCCAGATCCTGTCTCAAAATCAACTTTAAAAAAATAAAGGGCTGGGGATGTACTCAGTGGTACAGCATCCTGGGTCCAATCCCTAGTTACCCCCCAAACAAGCAAGCAAAACACCCTAAGCAAGCCTCCTTTATTTGCAATGTTCTAAATGTTTTAAATTACAGAACACAGAAAAAAACAGAAAACTTTGTCTTACTATATTTTTCATTTCCTATACCATTTTGGGGGGTGTTGGGGATGAAACCCAGGGCCTCACGCGTGCTCTGCAAGTGCCTTACTGCCAGCTGCACTGCCCCCCAAGTCTTCTTAACTGACAGTATAGTTTTCAGTGTTGTGATAGAAAACGAAAAAGTCACAGAGCAGTTGTGACTTCCTCATTGCTGGGGTGGGCTGTCTGCCTCTGCTTCCGGGCAGAGACTGAGGACCAGTGCACAGTACACCCACAGAGTCCCGGGTACCATGGAGACTGTAGGCTGGGGCTGGGGCTCAGCATGTGTGAGGCCCTGGGGCCACCCAGCACCACAAAAAACAAAAATAAAAACGATAAATAGGAGATCTTGCTAAAGACTGAGGGTTCTCCAAGAGGGACCCCGAGGAGCCGGCTTCTTACCGGGTACAGATGGCAAGCACCATGCTGTTCTTGGCGTCCTGGGGCTTTTTGGCTAGAAACACAGGAGACAGTGAGATGGGGAGGGCCGTCGGGGTCCTGATGCAGGAGGGGAGGAAGAGGAGCAGTGCCCAGCCAAGCACCCCTGCCCGCTCCGTGGACAGGGACGGGAAGCAAACAGAAGGGCCCTCACTCCTTCACCTGTTGCAGGGGCTGGTTTTATGGTGACTCTGAGGTCAAAATTCTTGCAGGTGACCTTGCCTTTGACTTTGGCATGGTACACTGTCACCACCTGTGAGATGGGAGGGGAGGTGAAGTCTCAAGGGTCCTGAGATGGCTGAGGACAGCAGGGGGCCCCGGGCAGGTGGAGGGCCCTGGGCAGGTGGAGGGTCCAGGGCAGGTGGGCAGCCATGAGCAGGGGAGAACTCAGGGCAGGTGGAGGGCCCAGAGCAGGGACAGGGCCCAGGCAGGTGGAGGGTCACGAGCAGGGGAGAACTCAGGGCAGGTAGAGGGCCCAGAGCAGGGACAAGGCCCAGGCAGGTAGAGGGTCACGAGCAGGGGAGGGCCGGGGCAGGTGGAGGGCCCAGACCAGGGACAAGGCCCAGGCAGGTAGAGGGTCACGAAGAGGGGAGGGCCGGGGCAGGTGGAGGGCCCAGAGCAGGGACAAGGCCCAGGCAGGTAGAGGGTCACGAGCAGGGGAGGACTCAGGGCAGGTGGAGGGCCCAGAGCAGGGACAGGGCCCAGGCAGGTGGAGGGTCACGAGCAGGGG
The DNA here is from genome assembly GCF_902686455.1 of Sciurus vulgaris. Classification (NCBI taxonomy): domain Eukaryota; kingdom Metazoa; phylum Chordata; class Mammalia; order Rodentia; family Sciuridae; genus Sciurus; species Sciurus vulgaris. The sequence continues at coordinate 4,480,424 of NC_136477.1, forward strand.
AGGACTCAGGGCAGGTGGAGGGCCCAGAGCAGGGACAGGGCCCAGGCAGGTGGAGGGTCACGAGCAGGGGAGGGCCGGGGCAGGTGGCTCAGCAGCGTGGGTCCCCAGTCCTCACCGACAGCGTGCCTTGGCCTTTGCCCTTCGCCGTCAAGGTGAAGCCCTCGTTCTGCTTGGTCTGCAGGGGAGAAGAGGGCGCTAGGAGCCAGCCCTCCCCTGACTCCAAGGACCTGCACAGCCATCTGCCTCCCTCCGGCTTCCCAGCAGGGCTGGCTGCGGGCAGCAGGGCGTGGCGGTACCTCTTCTGACCGCAGGAGGCTACCGGATTCCCAGAGGAGGCGATGCTTGATCTGGGAGCTGCGGCTGGGCAGCTGGATGGCCACCTCCATGTTCAGGTCCTTGTGGTCAGGCACGTCCGCTTGGTACTGCGCCAGGGCTTGGAACACCATGAAGGTAGCCTGGAACCCGTGAGAGAGGAGGTGAGCTGAGAGCCCGGGGTGGCGGGACCCGCCAGGGAGGCAGCGGGTGGGGTCAGAGTCAAGCCATGAAAACCAGACCCAGAGCCCACCAGACAGCAGGGTGCAACCAGGAGTGCTGCGCACGAAACACCCATCCCAGAACCCTCTGTCTGAGAGGCTCAGACCAGGACTTGCTGGCTGGCTGTGGCCTAGAACCCCCAGCACCTGAAGTTAAGATTGGAAGCCAGGCTTGGGGTGCATGCCGATCATCCCTGTGACTTGGGAGGCTGAAGCAGGAGGATCACAAGTTCAATGCCAGCCTTGGCAACATAGTGAAGCCCTAAGCAACTTAGTGAGACCCTGTCTCTAAAAAGAATATAAGAAAGGGCTGGGAATGTGGCTTGGTGGTCAGGCGCCCCTGAGTTAAATCCCCAGTACCAAAAAAAAAAAAAAAGACTAGAGGTCATCAGATACCGAGGACATGTTCCATGTTCTAGAACACCCCAAGATACAGAGGCTTAGACCAGGACTCGAAGCTGCTGAGGATGTGTCTAAGATCCACCAGAAAGCCCAGGTGTGCTGTGATTGGAAATGAAGTGTTGAAGGCTTGGCCCAGATGCAGCACGGTTAGACCTGGGCTGGAGACGGGCGATGGGATCCGAGGGCTTGGACCTCATCAGTGGATTAGTCCACCAGAGGACTCACAGCTGGATGCACTGTTGGAACCTGGTGGAAACTGTAGTAGGTGGAACCTAGCTGAAGGAAGTGGGTCCTTGGGGACTTTATCTGGTCCCTTCCTCTGTCTGCCTTCCAGCCACAATGAGATGAGCAGCTCTACTCTGCCACATGCTTGCCTCCATGCTGTCTGCCTCACCACAAGCCCACAGTGATGGCGCCAAGCAACTGTACATGGAAACCTCTGAAACCAGGAGCCAAAACAAACCCTTCTCCTCTAGGTTGATTTTCTCAGGCGTTTTGTCACAGCAATGAAAAGCTAACACATGTAAGATTGAAGGTCTAGAAACCTAGAGAATGCAGCCTGACTATCCAGAGCACAGAGTCTCAGACCAGGACTTAGGGACCCTGAAATGTGTCTCGAACCCACTCATGAAAAAATAAAGGACCACATTGGAGCCTGGTGACACCGAATCCAAAAGTGGCACTGAGACGGCCACACTGGGAATGCGAAGGACAGCCCGCCAGGAAGAGGAGGCTCAAGCTGGAGCCTGGGGCTGCTGGATCCTGCACTTCCTGAAACCGTAGTGCAGAAGGCACTAGGGAGAGAGGTCCAGACGGTGCCACGGAGTGTGGGAGAACCTGCTTTGGAACCCACCGGAGAGACAGGCTAAGGTTGTGAGCCTGGTAGAACCGGGAACATGGTCTGGAAGCCCCTGTGAGAGAGCGACCTCGGGAGCCTGGTGGGATTGGCGCTGTGGTCTAGGACCCACCAATGTGGTCCTGAACCTGAGCCCTGAGGACACCGCGTGGAGAGCAGAGGGAGCAGGAGGCTCAGAACGAGGCCCGGAGCACCCGGCATGAAGTCTGGAGCCCACAGAGGGGTGCGTAACTCAGAGAAGCTGGGCTCTGCTCCCCTCCAGACCCCTGGCTCGGGGGACAGAAGAGCCGCTTGCCTGGGTGGAGCCGTAGCCGCCGCCGTAGTATCTCTGCTCGTTGAGCCAGCGCGCCACGGGAGGCACGGAGTCGAAGTCTCTCAGCAGGAGCAGGGCCAGCAGGGCGTAGGACGTGGCCTCCACGTTGTAGAGCCGCTGCCCGGGCTCCTCCCAGCGGTTCTTATCTGCAAGGAGGACGCCCGCAGCCCCCACGCTCACTGTCCGCTGGCCTGGGGCTGGCTGGGCGAAGCTCAGAGGCGGCTCCTGCCTGCGGGCTCCTAGGTCACTGACCCCTCCCTGGATGTGTGCTCCCTACCCCCCTGGAGTGAGCGGGGCGAGGGCCTTGTTGTGTGGTCTGTGGTGACGATGGCCTCAGAGCCACCTGTCCCAGCTAGGGTGGCCTCCCTTTGACCCTAGTCGTGCATCCCCTCCCCTCCTTGAGGCTGCCTCTCACCTGTGGCTGTGTTCAGAAATTTTTCCAGGAGGGGGCCTTCCAGCTTGCCCAGCTGGGCCAGGGCGTAGCCAGCGATGGCCACGGTGTAGGGCCTCTGCAGGTTCCGGTATCTGGATTCCAGGAAGTCTCCTGCCTTGGAGATGCTGCCTCCCAGGCTCTGTGAGAAAGAGGGTGGGCACTCTGGTCAGGTGGACATTGTCACCACAGCCAGCTGGTCAGTACCCTGTAGGCGCCACTCCCGGGCATCTGGATAGTGTCTGTCCTGGGCCTCTGTCTTGGATCCGTGCTTTGGAGCATTTCCCAGACATCCTAGCCACCTCTGAGCTGCCTTGTGACACAACACCTGCCATGTGCCTGAGCTGTCCAGCGTCCAGTGGCCTGCTGGCGAAGGGTTATCGAGGAGCCCTCCTGTGGGAGGGCTGGGGGGCCTGGGTTTACACTGACTGGCAGTATAAATACTCCCAAAGGGGCCAATGCCAAGCTGCCAATGTGACGTCACGGAATCAAGTGTAGGGAGAAGATGCTCTGAACAGGCAGGAGAAGTGAGGGGGCCAGACTCACAGGCACCCTGAGCTCCTCCCCTCCCTCCAAGTCCAACACCATCGCCCACACTTCCCGCAGGCCCATGGGGCATCCACTTACTGACCTCCCAACACCCCGAGAGATGACAACAGTGATCCCCCAGAGAAGCGGCCACTGGCCAAGACCACCCATAGTAAGTGGAGGCGACTTGCTGGAGGGCGGGAGGAAGGGGCTGGCGACCCCCACAGGCAGCACCTCCCTCCAGGAGGGGTCCCCAGCCGGGCAGGTGGCCGGGAGGAGGGCACTTACGTTGACCTGCCCCTCGCAGATGTCCTTAGCCTCCTGCAGGGCGATGAGGACGAAGGCTGTGAGGGACGCGTCGGCTTCCATGGTGTTGCGGAGGCCACCCTGAACAGGAGCAGAGAGAGGGGCAGTCGCCACGTGTCCACGCAGGGCAGTCCTGCTCTGGGCTGGGGGGGCTCCTCCTGGGGCTCCCCTCCCCAAGGGCGGCCCCTCTCGTGTGGATTAACGCAGTCACTTCATTCTGCAGTGTCGACGGAGGACCCTGGCCGTGGATGTACAGGGTGGATGGAAAGCAGACCCCAGCTCCAGCCTCCATGGGGCTCCCGTCTAACAGGGAGAGGAGGCACGAGCCAGTCGCTCCTCCGTGGGTATACAGGCGTTCCTCAGCGGACAAGGGACTCGCACCCCAACAAACCCACGGCAAAAGGAAACTATCCTGTCAAAAGGCATCTAGCACACATGACCTGCGCATCCTAGCTCAGCCTTAAATGTGCTCAGGACACTCACATTAAAACCACCTCACGCAAAGCCAACCTCACAACAGGTGTTGAGAATCTCACGTCACATATTCAACACTGTACTGAAAGTGAAGGGTGGGATGGTTGTATGGGATGTGCTTTCCCACCACTGTGAAGTGTAAGATCATAAGTTGAACCATGGTAACTCGGGAACCACCTGTATTAATTATGAACTTATGAACGCTGTGCAGAATAGGACACAGCAGTGAATGAACTGTGGGGCAGTGACCCAGTGAGGTCAGGACAGGTATCTCTGGAGCCCTGAGCTCCAGGGGCGTCAACTTTCATAGAGTGCAGGGGTTAGCACGCTGGGCAGCAGTTACAGCTTGTGCAAATGCCCTGTGGCAGGACTGAGCAAGGCTTTGACCAGTATCGGTGGAGTGTAGAAAGAGAGGCAGGCTGTGAGGCTGGAAGCCTGGAGGTCAGATTAGAGCATTGATTCTCTATCTCGGGAATACATCAGCATTACTTAGGGAGATGGGATTATTAAAACTCAGATTCTAGGGTCTCATTCCTAGAACTTCTGGTTCAAATTCTAGGTCGGGGATCCTATCCCAGAATGTTCATTTCCAACAACTTTGTGGGTGATGCTGTTGCTGGTCGGAGGATCACATTTTGAGAAACACTCCCTGCGGAATTTAAGAGTCAGGGGGAGACTCAGGACTTTCTGAGGAGGGATCCAATCAGATTTGAAGCTATCTGTGGTGAACACCTGAGAGCCAACGGAGTGAAGCCCACGGGGGCAGTGACTAAGGAGCAGCTTTTCCAAGGTCTCTGGGTGAAGGAGGGAAGTGTTTGGATCAGCTCTGCGGCTCGAGATGGGAAGAAGAAGAAGCCAGTTTTGAGCAACGTTCAGGTAGTGGAATGGGCAGGTAGGTGCTGAGATGAACTGGACCAGATGGGAGACGAAATTCCCAGGCTCTCAGGCAGGGCTCTACCCTTGCTTTAATGCAATTCTTATTTTATATTATTTTTTTTTCAGAATAAGATGTGCGTTTTCATTTTGTAGTTCTGGCTTTTGCAACGTTGGAGTGGCAGTTACTTCCCTGTCCGTCACCTCCACCCTCGCAAAGTGAATTGGGCACTGATCGAATGGAGGAGTCCTTCTCCCGTCCACCCCTTGACTCCCAGGCGCCTCTCCCCCACTCTTGCCGTGACCCAGTCTTACAATCATTTCTTGGTGTATCACGGGCCCATCCTCCTGGAAGACTCCGTCCGGCTTCTGCTTCTCCAGGATCAGCCATTTCACAGCCCCGCAGAGGACCTGGGAGTCGATGGCAATGAGGTTGACCGCCAGAGAGAAGACCTTGACCACGTACGCCGTCAGCCTGGGGCGGAGGGCGGACACAGTGAACCAATCGGCTTTGGGATCTAGAGACTGCCATTCCGCTTGCCCAATGGGAAGAGCGGGGCGGGGCCTGGCTCGGGGGCCCGGTTTCCCTGCCTCAGGACTCCGGAGTTGCGCTAAGTCAGAGCTTAAAGACTCTACCGCCGCCGGTCACTCAGCCAGCGGATGCGTTGACTGAAGGCTGGAATGTCCACGGTAGGGTCGCCCAGGGCTGTTTGGGTCCGGCCGGCCTAGACCACCCCTGGCTGGAACCCAGGCCCTGCTCAGCCAGGTGCGAGGCGGAGGCTGGCCAAGCTGGCCACCCCGACTCACCAGGTGCTGGGCGCCCGATTGGTGAAGGCGGCGTAGGCCGAGTTGGGCTGTTTGAAGGCCAACTGCTGGGTGTACCCTGCAGGGAGGAGGGTGGTCAGCAAGGAACGGGGCTGGCTGGTGTGTCTACGCCCGGAGTGGGGCGGGGATGCTGCGCGGGCTGGCGCGAGGCGCGGGCTCTGCGAGCGCAGGCGGGCTCAGGGTGGGACGGCGGGGACGGCGGGGGAGGGAGGGGAGCTCCAAGGAGGAGGGGGCTCCGAGGGGAGTAAGAGTAAGAGAAGGGCGAGTCAGGGAGCTGGGGGGTCTGGCGGAAGAGGGGCCTCCCTGGAGACTGGGGGACTCCGCAGGGGAGCTCTGCGGGCTGGGGCAGGCACTGGGGGGAGCGCTCAGGTGCGGGAGAAGTCAGGTGCCCAGGCGCAGCGCGGTCGGGGGTCCGAGAGGAGGGGCGGGGCCTGGCGAGGAGGCGCCGCGGGCGCACCCTTCTTAATGAGCTCCAAGGCCTCCTGCCGCTTCTCGAAGCCGAATTTCTCCCACTGTTCGGTCTGGTCCAGGTAGTGCACGGCGATGACCGTGGGCGTCATGCCGATCATGTTCTGTTCCCCGCAGCCGGAGGGGGTCACGATGAGGTGCTTCAGCCGATCCCCATCCACGGCGTCCTCTGCCATCTGGGCCACTGGGGTCCCTGCAGCGGGGCGCGGGAAGACACCGATCAAGCCCGGTGGCCCACTGTGCGGCGGAGAGGGTCCGGGCTGCCCACAGCGTTCTCAGCCTCCGACCAGACAGGGCCAAGGGCTCAAGGACAGGGAACAGCAGGGACCATGTGTCGGGGACAGAGAAGGCTGAGTGACTGGACCGGGGTTCTTTACAGGAGTCAGGGGAGCTGTGCTTCACAGGGGAACCCTGGTTCCCAGATCGCTCCATTCACCAACGGTAAAATGATTCCAGGCAGGAATGCTTATGTGGTGCCAGGCGCAGTTCCAAGAGAACACCACACAGCATCTCACTTAATAGTCACAACAAGGTCCGAGGCAGATCCTCTTTTTCACTCCCTATCCTAGAGGAGGAAGCCGAGGTTCTCGCCCCAGAGCCCTACAGCTCACAGGCCGCAGACCCGCTTCCTGCCCTTCCTCGCCTCAGTCTTCCATCCCAGGCAATTAATGGCAGAATTTTTGCTGTCATCTAAATGTATTTAGCAGAAAATGCTCTTTGCTGAAGTCAACAGTGCCAGGAGGCCCCTTTAAAACAGATCCGAGAGCTGTTCCCGCTGAAGTGGAGGCAGGCGCTGTGGCTGTCAGGTACTCAGACACCTTCCTGGTTCCCACAGGCTAAGAATATCTCACCTTGCAGGAGAATCCTGGTCTCAGAATCAGTGTCCGGGACTTGGTCACTGAGGTCTGCAGCTGGCACCTCCTCTCTCTGCACTCCAGCTGCAGGGGAGAGAGACACGGATGGCACCAGCCCCCGCTCTCCCGGGTCCTGCACCACCATGCCCAGGCTGTGTCCCCACATCCTCTCCTGTTGAGGGCTCACCTTCGCCAAGGTGTTCTGGGTCCAGTGTGCGGATGGCCACGGTTTTGTTGACTCTGATTCCTTCAGGCTATGCAGTGTTGGGAGATGAGAAGGAGGTCCAGGGAATAAAAGAACAAACAGACACAGATGGTCAGCCAGCCACCGTCATGAGGACTACTTCAGCAGAGGGTCAGACCTTATACTGATCTTGTGCAAAATCATCAAAAGATTCTACATCAGTAATGAAAAATTTTGAAATCTTCATATGCGCTGAGAAACTACTTGGGTTAACTCACTTAATGCTCACACTCCAATGGGGTGGGTACTGCTTTCACTATGGTTTGGATAGTGAATGTCCACTGAAGGCCTGTGCATTAAAGGCTGAGTCTCAGGGTGGTGCTGTTGGGAGGTGAGGCAGCCTTGACAAGGTGGGATCTACTGAGAACTCTTTAGGCCACTGGGGGTGTGCCCTTGGAGGGGATAATGGGATTGCAGACCCTCCTTGCTCTTTTTGCTCCCTGGCCATAAAGTGAATGATTTTGCTTCACTGCACGCTTCCTGCAGCAATGAGCTACCCCAGACCCACAAGAGACCTGAAAGCACTGGATCTGACTGGCCAGGGACTGGCACCTCCAACATCATAAGTCAAAATTAACCTTTTCTCTTTATAAGTTAGTTTCCTCAGGCATTTTGTTATAATGACAGAATGGGGTAAATTGCCATGATCCATTTCAAGCCACTGACATCAGGGCATGCAGCATAGGGAAGACTGGTGCTGTTTGCTCTTGGGAGCTGGACCAGGCAGGCTCCAGCCGTGTTTCCCCTTGCTCACAGCCATGCCATTGCCGAGGCAGAAGGAACATGTGCTTTTATGTACTTTCAAAAGAATATGTTATTCCAGAGCCTTAAAATAATTGGTAAAAATAAAGGTTGCTTTCATAAAAGTTTGAAAATAAGAATGGTAATAAATTCTGGCTTCGGTAGAAAAATATTTCAACGTAAAATAACATTTTCTGCTTTAGCGTGACAGCTTTTCAACATTTCAATAGATTTCCCAACTTCTTTAACGTTTTAGAAGAAATTAACCATTGGAGAGAAAATACAAACATGGACACAGGACACTCATTTTTCCTTTTGTCTCAATCTCTCAGGTGCCTTGGCTTGACATTGTGGGATCTTGTCTGCTTAAAATTTTGATGTTTCATTTACTGTCACTTTTTTGTCATTTATTTGGATTTATCTTTCTTCCTTCCTCCTTCCTTCCTTCCCTCCCTTCCTTCCTCCCTTTCTTTCTTTTTCTTCCTTCCTTCCTTCCTTTCTTCCTTTCTTTCTTTTCTTTCTTTCTTTCTTTCTTTCTTTCTTTCTTTCTTTCTTTCTTTCTTTCTTTCTTTCTTTCTTTCTTTCCTTTCTTTCTTTTCTTCCTTCCTTCCTTCCTTCCTTCCTTCTTTCCTTTCTTTCTTCTTTCTCTTGCTCTCTCTGAGAATTGAACCTAGGGATACTTAATTGTTGAGCCACATCCCCAGCCCTTACCCCCTACCCTTTTTTCTTAAGTTGCTGAGGCTGGCCTCTAACTTGTGATCCTCCTGTCTCAGCCTCCCACGTTGCTGGGATCACAGGTACAGCCACTAGGCCTGACTTGTGATGATTCTTAGGGTCTCAGAGCCTGGGTCTCCAACCTGGGTCAGCAGTACAGAGCCCAGGCACCTTCCCTGAAAGGCAAGGGGTAGCCGAAGCCCCAAGGACTCACCACGACCTTCAGGGTCTTCTTGATACCGTCGCTGATGAAGTGGTTATAGACGGCGGCCTTGACCTCCACCTCCTGCAGGCCGATGGTCAAGGGCACGATGACGTAAGGCACAGGCACGGAGGACTTGGGCGGGATCACTACAGTCTGGTAGTAGCGCTTCTTGGCAGTGGCCAGGCTGCAGAACGCTGGGTTGTGGATCAGTTCCACCCTCACCTGCCAGAGAGGAGGCGTCAGGTCAGCGCAGGTGCACATCGTAGGGCAGCCTCCTCCCCATGCCCTCCAGGCCTTGCTGCCCCAGGGCGCACCTTGAGACTGTCCTGTTCCCGGTAGTTGAAGAGGACCGCTCGGATCTCCACCTGCTCATTGCGCACCACAGAGTAGGGTAGCCGCAGGTCAATGAAGAAGTCCTGCATCACCGTGACCTCGTAGGGGTCTGCCACGCAGATCCCTGCCCGTGCAGAGACAGCACCAATGTCAAGGGCATGGGATGGGCAGGGCGGGCAAAGTCAAAGGGGACTTGAACTTGAACTCAAGCTGCTGCCTCTTCCATAGTCCTGGCTCTCACCTGCAACCAGGGGAGCTGGCCGAGCTTGCCCTGTCTTTGCAGAAGCCCGCAGACTAAACACTGGCCATGGCGTGGATTCCAGATGGTGGTGGGGCAGGGAGTGGCCAGAGCATTTAATGATTTCCTTTCCTTCCGTAGTATGACTCTTAGGTGCATGTGTGGGAAGACAGCAAGCTAACTGGCCACTCTCCAGAATATTTCTGCGCATCCAGCGGGTACCCTGAAGCCACGTGGGGTCATCACCCAGCTGGACACGTGCTGGCTGGAGTGGGACTGGATATTTACTTTTATTTAATTTACCTCATTGTCACTTATTTTATCTCACCCAAATTTAAACTAAAAAGCTACTGCTCGAAGATATGTGTTGTGAATAAGGTAATAGCTTATGAGGTGCACAGTTTAGAAGGGTGATGTTTACCAGTGAGTTAAATCTCAATTTACAAAAAAGCAGTGCTTGATTCAGCGACTGGGAAATGTTTAAGCATGTTTATAACAACTTGGGCGTGTGAATTTGCCTTTTCAACTGTAAACAGCATGAAATCCGAAATATAGATCGAAACTATTTCCAGTGAAAATCTAGTCCTGAACTGCTCAAGTGAAATACACACTGGATTGTGAAGAGTAGTGCAAATAAAAGAAAAATTTAGCACTAATAATTTTTGACATATTCATAAATTATTAAACATTAAAAGATTATTATAACATTTGTGTAATAGTTTTGCAACTTTTTAATAAAATGTTGTAATGATACTATTTTGGATATATTTAGTTAAATAAGTACTATGATAAATCTAACTACATAATAATGGTAATACTTATATTATCTAATATGTTATAATTTATATTATATAATGTTCATAATAACATATTGATAATATGAATAATAAATTGTAATTATATATTATAAATTATAACAATAAATCATAATATAGCAAGTTCCACATTTACACTTAATGTTGTTTAATACACCTAATTTTTGATGTTTTGATCTTTTCCAACACTTAAATGCTTTGGGGAAAATGAACTTTTAAAATATTCATGAAGGATAGTTAGCGGCACGGGTCTCTCTTGGGCCGCAGACTTTGACAGGGCTCAGCACAGCACTGTCCCTATTTAAAATTTGGATATGTTCTTCATCATGGATTTTTTCCGCATTCACTTTGATGTTTTAAAGCATCTCATTAAAATATGACTGATGGCAATAGCTGAGTTTCTTGGCTGGCCTCTGGGTGTCACGGCGAGGACAACCGCTAGCTCTCCCTACCTGCTGCCGGCGCTGCCTGAGCTGTCCACGGTTGAGCAGGGCTGAGTTGTCGGCAGAGGGGACAGTGCCACCGGGGTCCCCTTGGCCTCGCCGTCACATTCCCCCCCCCCCCCGCCCTTCCTCCTTGGCTTTCCAAGGTCCTGCCCACTCCCGTGTGGAGGTCTGGCTGTTGCAAACTGTTTTGTGCCGGCCGCACAGGTCAGTGCGGGCCGGTCCAGATGCTACGGCAATGCTGGCGCCGCGCGGGGAGCAAGGGGGCAGTCCTCAGGCATGGCATTTAGGGACAAGCCAAAAACGCAAGTTCACGTGTTTCACTTTGGTCCAAACCCACAGAACAGTCAACACTGAAACTCTGAACCCTGTAATAAAACCCTCTGAACCCGCTGTGACTCTGGACCCTGTCACCGTGGATCCATGGATCCCCAGGCTCGCTGGTTGTGACCAACAGCCTGCGACTGGGGTCTTGAGAGAGGGGCTGAGTGAGCGGCAGGGGGGCGGGTTATGGCAGTTCTCTGTTCTTTCTGCCCAGTTTTTCTGTGAACTTAAAACTACTCTAAAAAATGAGCTATTCTTTTTTTTAAGTACCAATTTTGGAGACTATGTGCCAGGCGCTCTGGCCTCAAGCCTCTACGGTGACCAGGACAGGTGAAGGCTGCCCTGACACAGCCAGGGTGGACTGACTGATGCTGAAGCCCCCGGTCTCCCTCACCTTTCTTGTCCGACAGGCTCACAGCCAGGATCTCCCAAGTGGTGATGGTGTCTTTCAGGAAGATGTTCAGGACCTTCGTGGAGATTCTGGGTTGGGGGAGGTCGGGGCATTAGGAGATGGGAGGCAGTGGCCGGGGCCAAGGCACAGGTTGGGGGGGCGGGGGGCATGTGCAGGTAACCCGGCTCTTGATCTTCCTAGTTGGGCTGTGGGGTTCCGCCGTGCTTCCAGAAGAGTGGGGAGGTTGTAGGTGTGTGCAGATTGCAGGGGCGCTCCGGGAGGCGGGGTGCGGAGGCTGCGAGGGGCAGGGGTGGACATACCCATTTTTCTCTGGTTCTTTTAACTCTTCTATAGTCCACAACCAGCTCTCTGGAAAGTGGCTTCTGGAAATGATGTCTTCTTCTGGAATTATGTCCTCATCCATGTCACCTGAGGGGGGTGACAGCTGGGTTCAGAGCAGTCTAGCCCCTCACCTGTCCTCTCCCGTGCTCTCTGCACCCAGCGGGCTCTTAGCTGGGGAAACACACCAAGAGCCATGTGATGGCTTTTCCTGGGTCCTAGGCACAGCTGCCTTGGGGACTCCTTCCTCCATTTAAACAACACCAACCACAAAATTCTATTTTACAAGTGTGTTATGAATGTGTTGCTATCAAGATAAACATAACCTTTCCTTCCTCTGATTTTCAAAGAAATGAAAGCATTTGCAACCAACTTGAGCCTCAGCAAGTCAATACAGCAGGACTGGACTGTGGCTCAGCCCTGGGCTTTCCTAAAACGTGACTGACAGATCTTAGTTTGGCTCTGGGTCTCCATAACAGGTAAGTAGGTGGAATTCCACAGATGCCTAAATCCACCTAGAATACTCCTTCCAAGGGCCTTTGTGGGAGGAGTGCTGGGCTGTTCTTGGACCTCAGCTGCTAAGGAAATTGTGCAGAGTTGGGAGAAATGCAAACAACCACACGCCGGACCCAGCAGGCCAGAGGCTTTGTCCAGTCGTCCTCATTAGCCCCAGACTGTCTCCTCTTTGCTAGAGAGTTCAAACAGGATTTGCTTAAAGTGGGCTCATTATAAAGGAAATTTCTTTTTACATGGTTTCAAATGTATTTGACCCCAGAAGTGAACTTTCAAGTTCATACAGTCATCCCTTAGTAACTGGGGGTTGGTCCCAAGACCTCTATGGACTCCAAAATCTGTGGATGCTTCAAGTCCTTATGTGAAAGGATGCAGTATCTGTATATAACCCAGGCACATTCCCCATTGTACTTTAATTCAATTCTAGAATATTTATAATACCTAATACAGTGTGAACTGTATGTAAATAGATGTTACACTGTGTGGTTCAAGAATGAGGCCAGGGAAGGTCTGCATATGTTTAGTACAGACACAATTTGGTTTCTCTATTTTTGGGGGGTACTGGGAATTGAATTCAGGGGCACTAGACCACTGAACCACATCCCCAGTCCTATTTTTTGTATTTTATTTAGAGACAGGGCCTCACTGAGTTGCTTAGCCCCTTGCTAAATTGCCAAGGCTGGCTTTGAACTCGAGATCCTCCTGCCTCAGCCTCCTGAGCTGCTGGGATTGCAGGAGTGTACGGCAGTGCCCGGCTAGTACAGACACAGTTTGGGGGGAACACTACCCATTTGTGGTTTGCATGTAGGTGTGGCTCAGTGGTTAGCACTTACTGCATTCCATCCCCAGCACTGCAAAAAACAAAAACAAAAACAAAACCCAAACCCAAACCCAAACCAAATGATTTGCATTTCTGTATCTGTGGATGCAGAGCTGACTACACGTTTTGTCTAACTCAAAACTGAACGAAGGAAGGAGTGAAGGAATCAAGGTTGCTTGTTAATCCATCCGGCCGCCTGACTTGGCAACCAGACTTTGGGAGGCAGCACAGTCTAGTTTCCTTGGTGAAGGAAGCTTGGAACCCATCTGAGCCTTCCCATGACACCCAGCGTGGCCAGTCCCACCAGCCAGGACTTCCTCTCAGACACTGAGGTCCTGGGCACAGCGTGTGACTTCAGACTAGGTGGGGCAGGGCTGGGACGACCCTCCTAGGCAGGAACCTCTGCCCTCAGTCTAGGTGGCTCCACCATGAGGTAGGTGCTTCTCCTCCCTCAGTCTTAGAGCCCAGCCCCTCGTGGATGGGCCTCCTTCCTCTCCCGTCACACAGGGACCCCTCTGCCAGTAGGTGGGGAGTTTAATCCCCTTAGGATGGGGTCTATCTGCACTGGGGTCTGTATCTTCCTCGGATAGGATCTCCTCCCCCCGCAGACAGGACCCCTCCCCCTCAGACAAGCACCCTCCCCCTAGACAGAACCCCTCCCCCCTCACACAGACACCCTCCCCATGCAGACACCCTCCCCCGACAGGCCCCTCCCCCCGACAGGCCCCTCCCCCGACAGGCCCCTCCCCCCCGACGGGCCCCTCCCGCAGGCCCGCCCGCGCTCACTCCTGGCCAGGCCCAGCTGGCCCTCGCGGCGGTGCTGCAGGCGCAGCTGGGTGATGTAGCTGCAGCAGTCGAGGAAGGCCTTCACGCAGGAGTCGCCCTGGGCGATGAAGCGGGCCCTGCGGTGGCAGGAGAAGCCCATAGGGTTCTCCCGCATCCCGTCCTCGCAGCATTTGCGCAGTTCCTTGGTCTTATACTGACCGGCTGTGGAGCGTGGACGCCGCCCGTCAGAGCCCCGGCCAGGGTGCCCTGGCCCCCGCAGGAGAGGCTCAGCGGTACAGGAAGAACTGCCCCAGGCCCGCCCTCCCCCTCCCTCTGTGGCTCTAGGAGGTCAAGTTGGGGTTCCGGCGGGGCGGGGGTGGCGAGGGCCCCACCTTTGTCCTTCCTCTTCTCCATGAGCTGCACGGAGCGGCGGCGGCGGCGGTGGGCAGCAGGGTTTGCGCACTGTGGTTCTGCGGGGCAGGTGGAGGAGATCAAGATGCAGAGCACCTACTGTGTGTCCCTGGCTCACTCCTTGAGACAGCCTCAAGGTGAGGTGTGGCTGTTCCATTTGACAGGAGAAGCCGGGGCCTGGGTGGTGGAGGCGGGACCTGAGCCAGGTCCCGGGTTCCAGAGCCCCTCGCGGCCGCCTACCTGTCCTCTGGGCTGTTTGCAGGTCTTTGTTGGTCCTAAAGGCCAGCCCGGCGTCCGTGAAGACCCCAGCATAGTTCTGCCCGCTGCCCGGGGTGCAGCCAATGTCGGCCTTCTCCACCACGTCCCAGATCTGCGGGTGGCGGCCAGGTAGAGGAGGCCCGGACAGCAGCGCAGTCCACTCAGCCCGACCCCGCCCACCGCGCCCTCTCCGCAGCCCCTCCGCCGCGGCCGCCCGGCCTCCGGGTCCCCAGCGCCCGGCCGCCGCCTGCCCACTCCGCGCACAGCCCGCTTGCGGGGGTATCTTCATCTCCAAGCCCAGACCTACCCCTCCCTCACCTCGGCTCCAGCTCTGTCCTCACCCGCTCCCCAGGCTTCCGCAGCCCTTGTCCCCAGAGCATGCTGTCATTGGTCCCTGAGGGGCGTGCCCAAGCTGGACCTTGACCATGAGCATCCCCAGCCTGAACCACGTTCCCACCTCGACCCCGTCGGCTCGTCGGCTCCGACATCTGCCTCCACCACCCCAGCCCGCCCCTTCTCCCTCTGGTCCATCCTCAGCCGCGGCTGCGCACCTTACTCTGGGTCAGCTTGTTCTTCTTGTTCAGCACAAACACGCCCTTGTCCACAGCCACCAGCCCCACTCGGGCCCCTTGGTCACCCTCTATCTTGAGGGTCATCTGCTGCCCAGGTAGAGGCTGCCGGTCGTCCTTCCCACCACCTTTTACCACCAGCTGCAGGGAGGTTGGAGATGCAGGGAGGTGAGTCCCGCTAGGGCCACTGAGGAGGGCAAGTCCAGCTGGACACAGCAGAAGGGTGGCGGTGGCGAGCCCCCAGATGCTCACCTTGCCCACGCACGAGTCCTTGACGTCCACCCACACGGAGTCGGCCACCACCTCCCTCTTGCCGCTGGCACCGATCAGCGTGTAGTACGCCACCAGGCGGAAGGAAGGAATGAGATCCGCGGTGATGGTCAGAGGCAGCACCACCAGGTCCTGGCCGGGCTCCCGGGCCTGGCGACCTGCCTTCAGCAGCTTCCCCTTGTTCATGATCTGGGGTCGGGGTGACAGAGGGTCAGGGTGGGAGAGGGAGGGATCCTGGGGTGTGGGGAAGCCCTGAGGAGGGGCTCACGGACCAGGTAGGTGTAGTAGCGGATCTTGGCGTCCTGGCCGGCGTTGGTCCGCAGGTGGAAGTTGACGTTGAGAGTCTCGCCTGGCTTGAGCTCCATTCGAGACACAGAGAGGTGCAGGTAGTTGTTGGAGTTGAACAGCGTGCTGTAGGGCTGGGCCTGCATGGTCTTGGTGGCCTGCCGCGCCTCAGGGATGCCCTCCTTGTGGGTGCGCACCTGGGGATGGAGAGAGGGATGCAGGCCCTGCCCGAAGGCGCCCTTGTCCTGATCTCCAGGCACTGGAGAAGGTGACCGGGGATGGCAAGAAAGTCCTTGCAGAGGGGGTGACGCTAGGGACCTGGGTGGACCCAGGGGTTGGTGGGGAGGAGAGAGAGAGAGGGACAGAGGGAAGGAGGGAGGAGGAGGAAGAGGAGGAGGAGGAGGAGGAGAGGAGGAGGAGGAGGAGAGGAGGAGGAGAAGGAGGAGGAAGAGGAGGAGGAGGAAGAGGAGGAGGAGGAGGAGGAGGAAGAGGAGGAGGAGGAGAGGAGGAGGAGGAGGAGAGGAGGAGGAGGAGAGGAGGAAGAGGAGGAGAGGAGGAGGAGGAGAGGAGGAAGAGGAGGAGGAGGAGGAGGAGGAGAGGAGGAGGAGGAGGAGAGGAGGAGGAGGAGGAGAGGAGGAGGAGGAGGAGGAAGAGGAGGAAGAGGAGAGGAGAGGAGGAGGAGGAGGAAGAGGAGGAAGAGGAGAGGAGGAGGAGGAGGAGGAGGAAGAGAGGAGGAGAGGAGGAGGAGAGGAGGAGGAGGAGGAGGAGGGGAGGAGGAGGAGGAGGAGGAGGAGGAGGAGGAGAGGAGGAGGAGAGGAGGAGAGGAGGAGGAGAGGAGGGGAGGAGGAGGAGGAGGAGGGAGGAGGAGGAGGAGGAGGGGAGGAGGAGAGGAGGGGGAGGAGAGGAGGGGGAGGAGGAGGAGGAGGAGGGGAGGAGGAGGAGGAGGAGGGGAGGGGGAGAAGGGGGAGGAGGAGGGGGGGGAAGGAGGGGAGGAGGAGGAGGAGGGGGGGGGGGGAGGGGAGGGGGAGGGAGAGGAGGAGGGAGAGGAGGAGGAGGAGGAGGGAGGGGAGCAGGAGGAGGAGGGGAGGAGGAGGAGGAGGAGGAGGAAAAAGGAAAAAGAAGGGGGGAGAGGGAGGAGAGATGGATTCGTGGAAGCCACGCTGCTGGCTGGGAAGGCAGAGGCCGGGCCAGGAGATGGGCCCAGAAGCCGGCACAGGCAGGAGTCAGATCCTCCTCGGAGGCTCAGGAGGAGCCGGCCCTGCCCACACCTTGATTTCGGGACTCTCCAGGTCCAGAACCCCAGCCGAATGATCCCTCCTGGTCACTGGGCTGTGGACCCTGTCGCAGCAGCCACGGGGACTCACTCGCACGCCAGCCCCCCAGGCCCGGCTGGGAGAGGGGTGGGCGCAGGCGTTCGGAGGTCGCGGGTCCCCCTGCAGCCCGCGTGAGAGTCAGTGCGGGGTAGGCGCCAGGTGACAGCAGCGGACCTCCTGGCAGGACTTGGGCTCCTCATGCCAGGAGGCTGTGTGCACCCTCTGCAGCTCCGTGTGCCAGTGACGGGACCCAGGCGTGTGAGTGGAAGAGCCCAGAGCGCCACCCGCAGACGCGGCGCCCAGCAGGCCTCTCTGTGCCCAAGAGGGACCTCCACGCCCGCGCCAGGACCCCGCGCACATGGCAGGGTCCTGCAGCAGCGCCAGGCCCTGCGGCACCGTCCCCCTGTGGCAGAGCCCCAGGCCGGCCGGGACTCACGGTGATGGTCAGCGGCTGCCGGCTGTTGGGCGTGTTGATGCTCAGCTTGGCCACGCCGTCATCCTGGGTCAGAGACTGCACGTCGCTGCCCTGGGTCGTCACGGGCACGCGGCGGGCTGGAGAGCCGTCGGGGTTTGTCACATACACCTGTGGACGCGGGGCAGGGAGGAGCCAGTGACCAGGTGCTCGGTGCTCCCCGCAGCGCCCGCGGCCCGGGCCCCGGGCTCACCATGAGGTCGAAGGGCATGGCTGGTTTGAAGTACTTGGGCGTCTTGGTGAAGTGGATCTGGTAGGGGGAGGTCACGATGGGGATCCCGCTGCGCTCTGCCTCCACCATGTCGCTGCCTGAGGGGACCAGCCGTGAGGGCGGCTTCCGGCTGCCCCTGCCGGGCCTCCTCTCAGACCGCACCCGCCCTCACTCTGGGCCTGTCGGGTGGTCCGGGGCCTCACCTGAGTGCAGGATGACGGTCACCGACACGTACAAGGACTTCCCCACCAGGGCGTCGGCTCGGGAGGGCTGCACGCCGTCCAGCAGCACCTGCCGGCTCAGCAAGGCCTCCCCGGTGCCGTCCTCGATCTGGGGAGGGGACGAGGCTCAGGGGAGGCCTGGGGGGCCTCGGAGGGGGCACTGAGGTGGGGGTGCCGGGGGCCTGTCGGTACCACAATGCGCTTGAGCGACTGGGGCAGCGAGATCCTCTGGTCGCCATCCTGGACCCCGAAGATGACGAAGGCCGTGCCTTCCACGTTCTTCCCGTACAGGAACCTGCGGGGCGAGGGCTTCAGACCTGCTTCTGGACAGCCACGCGCCGGCTCCCTCCTGCTGTGGCCTCACCTGGCCCTCAGCAGGCCCCTCACCTGGCCCTCGTGAGGTCCCCTCCTGGCCCTCACTGGTTCCTCTCCTGGCTCCTCACCTGGACTCTCACCTGGCCCCACCCCTTGCACCTCACCTGGCTGTGATGGTGACCTCCAGGCCCTTCGGGTCGTCGATGTAGTAGAATTTCTCCATGGGCTCCACCAGGACCTCGAAGCTGGGCAGCACTAGGGGGAGAGTGGGGTTGGGGTCTGGTGCAGGCTGGCGCCCCCGAGCCGGCCGGCCCTGCCCACTTACCGTACTCCTTCACCTCGAACTCGGCGGAGAACACCTGCTGTGGAGAATTCTCGTAGTGGGCCTGGATCTTCCACTGCCCCATGCTGTGGGGAAGGTGGGTGAGGGCGGCCGGGCCTGAGGCCTGCGCCCCTCGGGTGACCCCCCAGCCCCAGAGACCCTGGCGTACTTGACCAGCTCTGGGATGTTCCAGGACAACGGCACGATGCCAAACTGGTTGTGAGAAGACAGAGTGTCCCTCTTGATGGGGATGCCATCGGGGGTCTGTAAGACAGGGAGGGCCGTGGGTGAAAGTGACACTTCGGAGGCCAGGGTACGCCCCCAGCTGGCCCCGGCATCTCTGTCTGGCCTCTTTGCACCATGTCCACAGGGGCAGGGGTAAGGATATGAACTTGAGTCAGTCAGCCTAGGTTCAAACTCTGCTGTGCCATTTACAAGTTGTGTGACTTTGGGCAAGTCACCTAACCTCTCTGTGCACCATGTGCCTATCTTGAAAAAGAAGACAATAAAGGCTGCTACCTCACCTGCTTGGAATGTCGCTCATAGAAGCAGGGCATTGATAAGTATCAGTGTCTCTCTGAACACTGCTGATAACTAGCACCTACTACCCTCTTCTACGCTGGACACAGCACTGAGCTGGTCCTGTGAACACCCCACTTTTTGACCTACAAGTACAGCAAGTTCAATCTGTTGGCAGTGAAACATCAGGGGGCGTCACAGAAAAGCCGGGCTTTCTGGCTTGGGAACGTGGGGAATTCTGTGGGTGATGTACTCCGTCCCACTGAAGCAGATGGCACGAGGACTTCGGAGGGCGGGCTGCATGGACTCTGTCCCTCGCAGACCCCCCCGATCCTCTCGCCACCACCCTTGCATGATGTCAGTCCATCCTCATGACGGTCTCGGAGGATAACCCCCTTCCTCCCACCGCGCTCCTCCCTCGCCTCTTCTCCTGCCCCTCCCTCCTTCTTCCCAAATGTATTTATTACACCCAGGTCCATGCCAAGGACGGAGCCGAGTTCAGGTGACAGGGCCCTGAACACTCGGAGAAAAGTGCCCTCCTCTGTGGACCTTGGGTTCAATGGAGGGTGGTGGGGGTTCAGCACTGAGAGGGGTGTGTGTGTGTGTGTGTGTGTGTGTGTGTGTGTGTGTGTGGAGTGCTCAGGGAGTCTTCAGTGTAAAATCAAGGCACCGGTGACATTGAGCAGAGAGTTGGAGGAGGCAAGGGACTGAGCTGTGTGGCTTTTCAAAGGAAAGTGTTTTTGTTTTTTTTTTAAGGAGTTGCCTGTGCAAAGGCCCTGGGGCAGGACTGAGCACAGCAAGGAAGTCAGGGGAGAGAGGAGGAGGGGAGGCAGGGAGAAGATAGAGAAAGTTGTGAAGGGCCTTCTGGGCTACAGGGAGGACTTAGGTTTTTATCCCAAGGGAGGTGGGAGCCATGAAGGGCTGTGGGCAGAGACCCTCACTGGGGTGTTCATTGGTGCCCTCTAGCTGGTATAGGCAGAATAAACAATGTACAATTTTTCTCTGTGATCCCAGTCCTCAGATGAGGAAACTGAGGTTCAGGGAGGAGGTGAAGTCTGAAACAAGGGTGCATGTGCTGCCCTGAGGGTCTCCCTGGGTCTCTGCCGACTCCAAGTTTCTCGGCACTGGTGTCTCTGCATGCCTCTTTGCCTCTGGGACCCCCGTCCAGGGCCTCTGTCCTGTTGTGACTGCCCTGAGCTGGCTATACCTCGATGCTGACGACAATGGTGCGGCCCACTGGCAGGAGCTTGTGGTCCACGGTGAAGATCCGATAGAGGACTGGAAGGCCGGGCAGAGACGGGAGAGACGGGAGAGCCGATGAGACCTGGTCACACACCCAGCCAGGCCTCCCCAGCCGCCCAGCCCTTACCCGTGGAGCCGGGAGTGTAGATGGTCTTGTCGGTCTGGATGAAGAGGTACCCGCTCTGAAGACTGACCAGCACCACCTTCTCCACCTGCGTGGGCCCGAAGATCGCCAGGACAGTCACAAACTTGTGGCCCTTTTCCGACCTGAACTCCTTGCTGGCTGGGATCTAGACGTGTACCAGAGGATTGTTAGGGGTCTGCTTCAGGGTCCCATACCCCGTGTCCAGCTTCTGGGCCCCTGGTGGGGCTGTCACCTGCTCCTCTTTACAATGGAGCCTGCCCATCATTCCACTCTGCCCGTGTTGTCCAGCTCGGGAGAGGACAGGGCATTCAGAGGAGGAGCAAAGGGGGATCAGAGAGTGCACGGAGAAGGGTGGGCTCGGTTGGAAGAGAGGGTGGGAGATCAAAGGGGAGGGGACTCAGAAAGGGGCTTCCACTCAGGCGAGGGACCCAAAAGGGGCTGAAACTTAGGGAATGGGCTTGGAAGATGGAGGAGACTCACAGAGGAGGAGATTCAGAGGGCAGGGGCTCAGGAGGGGAGGAGCTATGGAGGGGCGGAGACTCGGAGGGGAGGGGCTAAGAAGGGGTGGAGACTCAGGGGGGAGGGGCTCAGAAGGGGAGGTGCTATGGAGGGGCGGAGACTCGGAGGGGAGGGGCTAAGAAGGGGTGGAGACTCAGAGGGGAGGGGCTCAGGAGGGGAGGAGCTATGGAGGGGAGGAGACTTGGAGGGGAGGGGCTAAGAAGGGGTGGAGACTCGGGGGGAGGGGCTCAGAAGGGGAGTAGACCCGGAGGAGGGGGGAGGAGGGGAGGCCCCAGAGGGGGAGAAACTCGAAGGGGTAGGGCCTGAGAAGGAAAAGGAGATGGCACAGAGGGGCAGAGCACAAAGAGTGGGAGGGGCTGTGGGTGTCGGCAGGGCTGGTTCCAGTCTGGGCCCACCTTGATGGTGACATTGCCCAGGTGTCCGGTGGCACCAGTCAGCACGGTCTTCTCGCTGGACAGCACTTGCTTCTTGGCTGGGAAGTCGTGGACCATGACTGTGACAGGAACATCCCCTTGAACGTCGTGGGCCTCCAGCACTATGGTCTCCTCATTCTCCAGCCGCAGGATGTTGGGGGTGATTATGGAGTACCTGTTCAGTGGTGCAGGGACCTGTCATCCCAGGGACGCGATACTCTGGCCCTCACCTGGGTCAGTGCCAGGTTTCACCTCTCTACCCCAGCACTTTGCCTCAGATCCCCAGAGGGTATCCAGTGACAGCCTGGGACACCTGCCAGCCTCAGGTTCTGATTATGCCTTCTTCCCTGGGCACCGTCGCCTCCCTACCCCCATGGGCAGGACAGCAGTCACTCCCACCCCCTCAGTCAGGTGTACCTGGACTTGAAAGCCTGGACAACTAGGGGCTGCAGTTTCCCACCAATCCCTGATCCTCAGAAACAAACCCAGCAATACTTTCAAGTCTCTAGACTTCCAAGCCCAAAATTGCCTAAAGCCACATCCTAAACCCCAAATCCTAGAATACCCGAAACCCAAACTTAAGCCTCTAACACCATGGTCCTGTTAATACAACCAGACTCACACACTCCCAACCCTACATAAACCCAAAGTACCAAATCGCTAAACCTCCAAGGACTGAAATTCCTATGTCCCGAAACTGTGAACTCCAAAACCTTGCCAAGTCCAAACCCTTAAGCCTCCAGATTACCCCAACTGTCCATTCACTAAATACACAGACCCTCAATCCTAAACCTACAGACCCTCAGTTCCACAGATGTGCAAACTCCAATCCCACAGTGACTGGATTCCACAGGAACCCAACTCACAAACACCCAGCCCAGCAGCCCAAGTTCACCAGTGTGCAACCACCAACCCTGAAGTCCACAGACTCCCAAGTGCATCCTGGGTTCTATGAGGACCTGAACCCCCAAATGCCTGCCTCCCAGTCCAGGCACTGGCTACTCACATGGGGTCCCCCAGGGCCAGGGGGAGACTGGTCAGCAGCAACAGCAGCAGACTGGGACCTGAGGCAGGTCCCATGGTGCAGGGAGAGTGGAGGGCAGAGGGACAGAGGAGAGGGAGCTGGGGAGGAGTGCGTGGAGCCGCTGGAAGCTCCTCTTATCCGCTCTGCCCTCTCCCCCACCGAGCACTTCCTTCCCCTGTGGGCTCGCCCCTCCCGGGGCTGCCCCAGATTGCTCAATACATTTCCTAAGGGCTTCCAGCCCTGCGGCCAACAGGTTGAGGGGTTAATAACCTGAGGCCACGTCCCCCTCCAACAGCAAAGTACCTGTCCCCTGCCCTGGTCAATCTGAGGGTCAAGGCCAGCTGGCCAGCTGGACTGTTCCCCCTTCCACCCAGTCTGTGGTGGAGACACTGGGGCCTGGAAGGTCGTTTACCCCAGAGAGCTGAGTCTCATTCGCAGCCCACATCTGGCCATGCATTAATTTTTTACATTTTTAAGAGAAGAGTGTCTCCTATGATGCTCAGGCTGGCCCTGGACTTCTGAGCTCCTCTTGCCTCAGGCTCCCAAGGAGCCAGGACAACAAGGGTACACCACTGCTCGCACTTGGTGCGTTGATTCATCAGACCTTTCCTATGAGTCCATCTTTATGCCGAGAGCTGGAACCTTTCTTCTGGGGCTATTCATTCTGAGGGAGGAGGAGGACGGAGCCCAGCACCCACATTTGCAGCCCCATGTGAAGTTTTCCCCAGCCAAGAAAACTCTGCCTCTGGGGGATCAGGGAAGGCTTTTTGGAAGTAGGGGCATTTCAGGTGGGTTCTGAAGTACGCATAGGAGTTCACTCTCCTGGTGAGCTTGTTTTGTAGGGAAAGGGGAGCCTGGAGCTCCCTTCACCTGCCTTTGCCGGGATGCTTGAGTGGCTGTTGTTAAAAAAAGTCATCAAGGAGGAATGTCTTCATTTCTAGCTTTTGAGCCTGTCATATGTCAGCGTTGTTTTAGAATAGCACTGTTTGAGGTTGTATTGGTTGGTTTGTGGGGGGTCATGCCTCCATGTCGTCCAGTAGCCAAAAGGCACGCCTGGGTGTGGAAGGAAAGGCCTCCCGCCTGTTTGTAAGACAAATGTGCACATATTCTTCATGTCGTGCCTGCTGACTTCCGGGTGATCTTGCTTCTCCATGAACGGTGTACCTTAGAGATGCCTTCACACTGGCGCTCAGAGGGCATCCTCATTGTTATGGGCAACTGCTTCCTGTAACATTGTTTGAAAGAAACCGGGGTCCTCTTGATGGGCAGAGAGACTTACGGATTGCGAGTCGCACTCTTGCAGTGCGCCACCCTGACCCGTGTCCTTTCTTGGCCTTGAACTTACTAGCTGCGGTCTGGGCCAGCTCCAGATAATCATTCCGAGCCTCACCCTCTTCCTGCAAAAGGAGTTGTTACTGCAGTGGAGGAAGAAAGTACTGGGTCCACGTGCCCCGGCGACATTGCTATTTATTGCCAAATTCCCCTTCCCCTCCTGGGAGTTCCAGTGAGGTAGCCCTCTTCAGCTTGCTCGAAGTTCATTGCCAACTTCCCCTCGGCCTGGCCCCAGAGCGTGTGGTCAGACTTTTGGATTGTGGCAACTCGCTCAAAACTGGAAGCTCACTGTCGCTGGTGTTTGCACACCTCTGATGCTCAGCACCCCCACCCCACTGCAGGTGAACGGCGTGAGAGTGAGGGGAAAGGTGGTTTCCAAAGCCCACTGGAGGGGTTAAAGCAGAGTTTGCTCTGATTTCCTGTAAACCACACCCTTTCCCTGGCTGTGCCAGGCTCGGGGGGAGGAGGCCCGGAGAATCAGAGCAAACCTGGCTCCTGTCCCTTTGATTGCAAAACGCTTTCCCTGGAAGGGGAGAGAGAAGATGAGAACACTTGCGGAGCTGCATCCCAGTGGCCCCCACTTTCCCCATTCCTTCTTCCCTAGCCACCCTGCTTCCTGGTTTCACCATGGCCCTATCACTGGGGCTGGGGCATTGGCCATGCTGACGAGGGACTCCTGTCTGGTTGCAAGGGTTGGGTCCTTCTTCTGGAGCCTCAGTTAAGCCAACTGAACAACGGCCTGGAGGACAGTGCTGCTGTGTGACCACGGAAGGAGCCCAGATGCCTAGCAGCCTTGTGGCCCGGGGGAAGGATCAATACGGGGGCTGACATCATTCGGGTCCATGGTGCTGGGGATCTGGATGGGGTCCAGACCTGGTGACTGCAGGCCAGGGGGCTGGGAGGGGAGCCAGGCCCACTGGAAGGACGGGTGGAAGGGGAACTCCTGGGCCCGGTGGCCTTTCTGGGATGTGTACTTGTGTCCAGAGGATTGGGAGGGGAATGGTGGACACGATGGGCGGGTGGGGCTTCCGTCACGGCCCACCCAGCCCAGCATTCCAGCATCAGGGAGGGGCCAGGCTGCCAGCTGGACAGGTAATAGGATATCAGCACCAGACTTATACTGAAGAGCCACAGCAGACCCCCACGTCACTAGGTTCTGCATGCATGTCAACCAACCGGAAAATATTTGGGGAATAATTTGCATCATTACTGAACATGCACAGAGTTTTTCCCTGGTCATTTGTTCCTCCTTGGCTCAGTGTAACTGCTGTGGCCGCAGCATTACACCGTATTCAGTATGAGGAGTCTGTAAAGTCTACCGGAGGGTGTGCACAGGCTCTGCAATCCTGACCCTTTATACAGGGGACTTGGCCGCCCTCAGATTTTGGCACCCGTGGGGTCCCAGAGGAACCAGACCTCTGAGAAACAACTTCTCATTATTTTCCCGATGTTCAAACGTAACTGGAAGTCCTATGTTTTGTTCAGCATCCCTAGCTGGGGTGCAAGGAGAGGAGGGAGAGATTTATGGGTGGGTCCCAGGCACTCCCTGCACACCTGTCCGGTTGGCCACCGCCTGGCATGCCCCACCCCCTCCTTCCCTCCACTGAGGTCCAGCCTGCTAGTGCTTTTCCAGAATCTCCCTCCAGGACCCTGCTCGCTCTTCATTACTCATTAACCCACAGGTAACCTTGACCTGGCTGAATCAATCCATAGCCCTGAGACAAGGTTCCTTCTGGAAGCCTGCAGGGAGCTCAGCAGCCACCCCCGACCCTGCAGGCACAGGTCGGGGAGGTTGGATCCCAGCTCTGCAGGCCCAGCCCCTGGACCTGACCTCAGTTCCGATGGTCCAGTCTGCTGGTGGAGCCCAGGGACACCTGACAAGAGGACGCCTGGCTTGGGCCCCGAGCAACCTGCTGGGTGTTTTTGTTTTTACTGACCCTGATTCTCCCCCTTGCCTGACTTTGGTGACAGCCCCAGCAGGCCCCCAAGCCAGTCCTCCTCTCCTCTCCCTGATCCGGAGGCTGGCAAGCCCCTGGGTCTCTCCTGGGCTGCCTTTCCTCTCCGCCCCTGCCTCTGCTCTCCCCTGCTCCTGCCTTCTCTCTTGCAGCTCATCTTCTCCTCAACAGCTGGGGACTTTCTAAAATCCATTTCTTTGTCCAAATGATGAAATGGAAAATTCCAGAAATAGCTGGGTACTGTGGTGGATGTCTGTAGTCCTAGCTGCTCAGGAAGCTGAGGCGAGGAGATCGCTTGAGCCCAGGAGTTTGAGGGCAAACTGGGCAACATAATGAGGCCCTGTTTCTAAAAAAAAAGAAAGGAAAAGAAAATTCCAGAAATTACTTATGACTTAAACTGTAGTATGATGAAATCTGCTGTCCCATTCCATCGCTTCCTGGATATGAATCTTATCTTCATCCAGCGTATCCACACTGTATATGCTACTCACCTGTTAGCCACTTGGCAGCCATCTCCCTCATCAGATCACTGTTTTGGTATCACAGTGCTTGTGTTCAAATAATCCTCATTTTATAAGAGTGGTCCCCAAGCACAAGAGTAGTGATGCTGGAAAGCTGAGTGTGCCAACGAGAAGCTTAAGTGCTTCCTTTAAACCAGGTATGGTGGCCCATCCCTGTCATCCCAGGAGGCTGAGGCAGGAGGGTCACGAGTTCAAAGCCAGCCTCAGCAAAAGTGAGGTGCCAAGCAACTCGGCGAGACCCTGTCTCTAAATAAAATACAAAATAGGGCTGGGGATGTGGCTCAGTGGTTGAGTGCCCCTGAGCTCAATCCCTGGTACCCGCCCCTCCCTCCCAAAAAATCCCCAGCACTGGAAAAGAAAAAAGTGCTTCTTTTAAGTGAAAAGATGAAAAGTACATAAAATATTTTGAAAGAAACATTCACAAAACTTTCATTGTACAATAGTGTTATGATTGCTCTATTTTTGTTATTGTTGTTGATCTCTCCCTGTGCCTGATATATAAATTAAACTTTATTGTATGTATGTATAGGAAAAATCACAGCAGGCACAGGGTTGGGTACCCTCCTCAGTTTCGGGCATCCACTGGGGATCTTGGAACGTATCCCCCACGGATAAGGGGGAGCCACCACGCAAGATGTGGCTATGCACTAGTGACACAAACAGCTCCATGATGCTCCCAGGCAACATCTTGTCAATTTCTTGCATTTCGACTGTTTGCTCCATATGCTGTAGGACCTGTTACTGTCCCCATTTTATAGATGAACAAACAGAGGTGTTGGCCACTTGCCTAGGATCCTGCAGCTGCTAAGAACTGGGATTTGATCAGGCTCCAGTTTGTGTTCCTAAGATGTATGAGTCTCTCATTGCTGCTGTAACAAGTCACTGTGAACTTAGTGGCTTAAAACAGCACACGGTCAGGACCTTGTGGTTCTGGAGTTCAGAGGTCTGGAGCTGAGATGTGGATGGGGAGGCTCCATTCCTGCCTCTCCCAGCTTCTGGAAGCATTCACAGGCCCTGGCATCACTGCAGCCTCTGCTTCCCTCCTCATATCTCCTGCTCTGACCCTCCTGCCTCCCGCTTGTAAGGAGCCCCGTGATGACACTGGGTCCACAGGGTGACCCAGGATGACCCCTCCGTCTTGAGCTTCTTTTCTGAATTGCATCCTGAGCCCCTTCTGCATGTCAGGAAGGTGACCCCAGCCCTGGGGATTGGGATGAGCACCTTTGGGGTGGGGAGACGACTCTGCTACTGCACTTGCACGGGCAGGGAAACAGCTCGACGTGGCCTGGGCCCTCCCTGCTTTAGATCCTCCCGTGGCTCCTGTGGGCCCCAGCAGGAAGCTGGTCCTCTGGCTTTGTGCCTGCTCCTCCTGCTACCCCCAGACAGCCCACAGGCCACTCCAAGCAATGGTGCAGTGTCTACAGAACCTCTGGGGCCTGCGAAGATCCCCACTTCCTCGTCTGGCAGGGCTGCTGGGCCATCTGGGCTGCAGCTGCTCTTGCTTCCCTTCACAGGAAGTCCTCCCCGGCCCTGCCCCAGGCCTGTGTCCCCCTCCAAGGAAGGTTTGCTTCTCAGAGACCCCAGGTGTTCCAGTGGCCCAATGGTAGGGGAGGGAGGAGAGGAGCCTGAGTGTGTGCACAGGTGTCTCCAATCTGCAGTCACCTGGGGTTCTGTGCAGCCCTGCGAGGCCAGGCTGAGGCTGTTGCTGGCCTGTGCACGGCCACTGCACCCACTGTTGCATGGGACACTCGACCCACTCACGGGGTCCCATCCGATGGGACAGAGAAGTCATCAGTGACCCAGGATCACACAGCAAATGGTGCACTGAGAGGCTGGTCCCAGGGAGTCTAGCAAAGGGGCAGAGTGCGCCGCGGTGAGGGACAGCTCTGTGGCGGGCCATGTGTCTGGCTTCGGGCCTCTGTCTCCCACTACCTCACTGGGGGTGTGACTTTGAGCAAGGGACTTAGCCTCTCTGTGCCTCAGTCTCTTTGATGTTAAGGTCCACAGAAGCCTTATGTGGGGTGTGGCACATGGAGCTAGCACGGTGTCAGCGACTGTCTCTGTCCCTTAGTCAAGCCACTGTGGGTCCTTAGATCGCCATTCCCCTCACCTCCAGGTTCTGCGTGTGCTGTCCCCTCGTCTGGGCATGGACGTTTCCCCTCTCTCTTCACCTCTCTGGCCTTCCTGTCTGGGTCCGGTCCCTGAGTGATTGTCATCACAGGTCTGATGGACCAGTGATGGACCTGCCTGGTGACATGTCCTTCTCCCTGACCTCTACCCTGAAGGAACGTGAGCCATTGAGGGCCGGGACAGGGGCAGGGGTCTTGGCCACTGTCCTCAGCACCAGCATGGGGCCAGATGACAGTAGCTGCTCAGCTAATATTTATTGACTGGACAAAGCAGTGACACCTGCTGCACCCCTCCCCCCGCAGCGAATACAGGTTTCTGAATTGTAAACACAACTTCCACCTTAGGCCTCAACCCCAGAAAGGCAAGAAACCAGGGTACAGAAACAGATTGGTCCATATTGTGTGGCTGGAAGTGGGTAGTGGTCCCTGGTGAGGACAGGGCTGCCCAGCACTTGTCGGGAAGAAGGGACAGTCTGACTTCTAGATGGGCTCCTCCTGGGGCCTCCTGGGAGCAGGACGCCTTATCTGCCCGGCTCCCCAGCTCCCACACGCTTCAGCAGGGGCAGGATGAGCCGCGGGCGGGAGGAGGGCTGGGCTGGGGTGTGGGGACATCACAACAGCTCCCGCCTGCTGGCTGTTTTGTTGACTTTGGACAGGCCTTCCCGGAACCCAGAGTCAGTCATTCTGGGGGCAGACAGCAAAAGGGCCGTCAGGAGCTGGAGGGCGGCAGGCCCCGCCCAGAGCTGCCCCAGGCCTGACCACTCTACTCTGGCCCTGCCCCCAGAATAGGCCTGCCTTGCCACTCCCACCCAGGGCCACCCTGGCAGTCCCTCGGGTGGCCTTAACCTAGCCTGCGGGTCAGCAACCCCACCCCTTGCTGGCCCCGCCCCTCCGGCCGCCTACACTTGCTCCATCTGCACGTCCTCCTCATCCTCCTGGGGCAGCTGCAGGTATGGGTTGTCCCCTGCTGGCTGGAACTTGTAGCCGGTGAGCACGAAGAAGGCAAGCGTGGAGCCCTCCACCAGGAGCTGGAGGCAGGGGCGGCGAGGGTGTCATGCACCACCACGCCGCTCGAGTCCACCCTCCCGCCACACGTGGAGCTTCCCAAGGCTCACCTGGTACAGCCACTGCCACTGGAAGGGCACTGCCACCCGCAGGAGAATGGCGATGATGCGTGTGAAGTAGACGTAGCAGATGACCTATGGGGGCATGACAGGCACGGGCAGGACAGAGGGATGGGGTGGGCACGCCAAGAGGCCGGGGGCCCCGCGCCGCCCCGGCCGCCTCCCCAAGGCCTTCTTACCATGACATAGTAATGTCGGAACAGCTTCAGCTTGGCCAGGTTCACTGCCACTGCGGGGTGTGCAGACAGCGGGGGTCAGGGGACCACTGAGGCCAGGCCCCGCGGGAGAGGGAGAGGGGCAGGGAGTGTCCCCGGGGGAGTGTCCCAGGGCCGGAGAGTCTGGAGAGGGTGCCAGGTGAAGAGGTGGGAGATGGCAGTCAGCGAGGAGGGAGGCGCCAGGCAAGGGGAAGAGAGGCTGGACGCCGGAGTCCAGGGAGAGGCCCATGGGGTGTCCAGGAATGAGGCCGGGGGTGGGGTGGGGGGAGCGGCAGAGTCAGGGGCAGAAAGGACGATGGCTGGGGGCCTGGGGCCGAGTCCAGGAGCAGGCCTCACCCTTCCCGTCTGTGTCAGAGGCGTCCTGGAGATGCCGGATGGACCTGGGACCGGGCAGGGGACATAGGCAATCAGCTCCGAGGACCCCGCTCATGGGGAGCAGGGTCTCCGCAGTCCGGGCTCCTCACCAGACAACTGGGAAGAGGATGGCGCCACAGCAGATGAGGTCCACTAGAAACAGGATCTCCTTCCAGAGCCCGTAGTCGCTGGCGCCCTCCTCGCGGGACTCGATGACGATGTACGCCACGTTGGCCAGGACCTGAGTGGCCAGGCGGGGAGGTGGGCGTGGCCAGGCGGGCAGGTGGGCGCCACCCGAGGGATCCCAGACTCCTGTCGGATGTGAGCGCCCACGCCCCAGGGGCCTCCCCTACGCACCTGCAGGGGTATCACAACCCCAAAAACCTTCTTCTCCTTGTCAGACAGGATGTACTTAATGAAGGCCCAGCCCGAGCCGATCAGCGCGATGGTGATGAAGAGCAGCGCGCCCTTCAGCCTGGGGCACGGGCATCTGATGAGCGGGGGCCTTCCCTGCCTGCCTCCCCCGCCCGGCAGAGGGGGCACTCACAGGTGTGTGATGTAGTGCATGACGGCCAGGCCTTCGATGGGGTGGCCCTGGCTGTTGATGAAATAGTAGTTGATCTGGAGGGGGACAGACAGATGGACAGTCACATGGGGGTGACTGGGTGGGTGGCTGGTGGGGGCCGGAGGGACACGAGCCATCCCCATGGATGGGTGTCAAAAACTTGAGCAGTTTTAACCAGGATGGCAGGGGGACTCAACAATGGAGGGCACCACGCACAACCAGGGAAGGACAGGCTCACTAGGGTGGGTGGATGGCAGTCAGTGATGTGGACAGTCACAGCTGGACCAGGGGACAGCCAGACTGAAGGGTGCACAGTGGGAGCAGGACAGAACAGGCGGACAAATGAAATGGATGCACAGCTGCAGAGATGGACGCCCAGGCCTGAGAGCTGTGGGGGCGGCCTGGAGGGTCCCACCTTCCCAGCCCACCCCCACTGGCCTGGGGTTCTCACACTGTGGAAGAGGAGAGAGATGCTCTTGGTGAACGCCAGGGCCGCCATGAGCCAGTGGATCTTGAAGACATTGTACCTGGCAGAGGGTCGGGGAGAAGGGGGCCGGGAGGGCATCAGTGCAGGGTAGGGACAGGCTGTAGCGGGAGGTGGAGGTGGGCAGGGCGAGGCATTACGTGTTCCTGCAGAGCACAGACACCCAGAAGATGCCGGCGGCCAGGAAGCAGGCAGACATGATCAGGTATAGCTTGAAGAGGGGAATTTCTGCGGCCGACAGGAAGCCGTCGGGGTTCTTCTCCCGGATCATCACCTAAGGAGGGGGCAGGTGGTCACAGGGCCCTAGCTCTAGACTTGGAGAGCCAGCGCCTGCCAAGTCTCCAGCTCTCCTACTTTCTGGCTGGGCAACTTGCCCTTGTGTCTCAGTATTCTCCATCTCTCAAATGGGTGCACAGTCATCCCTTGGTATTCCTTGGGGGCTTAGTTCTAGGACCCTGTGGACACTGAAGTCTGAGTTGCTCCAGTCCCTTATATAAAATGATGCAGCATCTGCATAGAGCCTGCCCACACCCTCCCACAGGTAGGTCACCCCTAGATGACGCAGGAGCTGGAGCAGTGTGCAGCTGTGCTGTGCTGCTTAGGGGGAAGAACAGGCAAGTCTGTGTGTTTGCTACAGATGCAATGTTTTCCCCTAATGTTTTCAATCTGTGGTTGGCAAATCCTCTGACAGGGGACCCGGATACCGAGGGCCGACTGCACGGTGCTATCTCCCTCCGCTGCCAGCAGGAGGACTAAGAAGCTGCGCTGGGTGGTGCTCCCGCCCTCCGCAACCTCAGCAGCCGGAACGTGACCCTCTGCTCACAGTGATGTCGAATGGACGCTCCCGGCCCGGCATGGAGTTGTAGCAGTTGTGGAAGTTCAGGCTGTACTGGCCTTCCTCTGCCCTGGAGCCGATCACCACGTGGAACTGGGCAGGGCAGAGAAGGTCTGAGCCTGGGGTCCCCAGCTGTCGGGGAGGCCAGGCTGTGGGCACCAGAGACTCACACTGAAGTTGTAGGAGTCGTTGAGGTGGCCCAGGCCCAACACCAGTTCTTTGTCCTTCCCACTGGGGCCCTGGGGGGACAGAGTCCTTCCATCAGCTGGCCTTTCCAGATGGCCCAGGCCCAGGTCCCCATGCACCTCAGGGCTAGGCCTCTCTCCCTCCCACCCTGGCTCACTGAACCTGAGACACTGCGAGTTCTGCCTTGGCTTTGTTGACCGCGGGGATTCCTGGAGGAGAAGGGTGAGTGATTTTAAGAGAAGCAGTCAGAGGAATGGCAAAAAATGGGGGAGCGCAGTGTGGCCCTGCCCATCCTCCGCCCCGGCAGCCAGCCTGACTCACCACTCTCTGCCTCGGGGGTGACTGTGGGCTCTGGCCTTGGGAGCACTGGCTTGGGAGTCTCTTCGGGGAGAAGCCCAGGAGAGATGAACAATTTCTTCTGCTCTCCATATTTTCGTACCTGGACCCTGGGTGAGAAGCAGGGGCTTGAGCCGGGGGTCAGGCATACAACCTGCACTGAAGGACGCCACGGCCCTTCGGGCGCTCTGCATCTCCTCCCTGGTGACAGCACCTAGCTGAGCCTGGGGCCACCTCCCATCAGGGCGAGCTCCTCACTGCACTGCTGCGCACTGGGGACTACCAGGTCCTGCCCACTGACGCGTCTGTCCACGTGAGCACCTCACTCTGTACCCACAGTGAGGCAGCAAGGTGCAGGGTCCCTGGACCAGGCTGCTTGGGTCTGAATCCCAGTTCCTGGGACTGTTTTCTGCTCTGAAGAACGGGCATAACCACAGCGGAAGGATGGAAGGTTCATGTGTGTGAGCTCCCGGGCACCTCCTGGAGCGCAGGATGCACGCAGCAAGGACTGATGGCTAGGTTATCGATTCCCACAGCCTGCATTTGGTCTTCTGCTGAGCCCCCAACATGCCCTGGGTATCCTCTCCTCTCCTTCCTTCCAGTCTCAGAAGGCTGGAAGCAGACACTAAGCAGTGTCTCCCAGGGGCTCAAAGGCCTTTTCAGCTGGTCTCCTGTTCCTCCTGATCACGCTCAGGAAACACCCACTTGGATCTTCAGCCAGTCCTGCCCCAACTCACTGCAGATCCTTGGTGTCGATGAGGAACAGGACCAGGAAGCTGCTACTGTTTCTTTGTAGAGGACAGTCATGGTAATCCCGGGTCTGGTGAGCGGGCAAGAGGGAACACGGGTCACCCCTTCCTATGGGTTGGTGCAGCCCCACCCTGTTCACCTCCCCCAGGTCTCTTCCTGTCCCCACCTCTGGGGAACAACAGGTTCTAGAGGCAGGAGATAGACTCCCCCGTCACCACGGTCCCTCCTTCCCTCCCCACCCCTCCACTCACTGAGTAGGAGCGAATGCCACCAGATCGAACCCGGCTCAGACTGAACCCCACCTGGTGGGTAGAATGAAAAATGGAAGATGTGAGGGACTCCAGGAGGGACCCGAGCCACCTCTTTCCCCCCAACAGAAATGTAGCTCTCTTCATTTGTGTACAAAGTGTCAAAACGCATTCCACGGTCATGTATAACTAATCAGAACAAATGAAAAGATAAAACTAAAGATATGTAGCTTCACATTTACTGAACACCTCCGATGTGCCAGGTCCCGCATTCCATTCTCTCTGAATTTTCCTCCAACCTACCTCCCCCCAGGTCCTCTTCCTTTATCTCCAGCTCCCCCATGTCTCTCAATCTCTCTGTCACTTCCTCAGGGACAACTCGCACAGCTCACCCACTCTGTTTCCCCCAAATTAAAATGTTGACAGGTTCTGCTCTGGGTTCTGGGATGTAGCACATCAGGATCTGAAATCAGGCTCTGTCCTTTTCAGGTTGTGTGATTCTGAGCAAGTCTTGTACCTCCCAGCTGGTGGCCATCCCCTGAAAACTGGATTCAGCAAATTTCCACAGCATTCCTGAGCGGTGGTTATGAGGGAAGAAGGCCATAGAGATTGCTGTGCATGGGACCTGGTCCTGCTGCAGTCAATCAGTGCTAGTCATTCATTTTGACTCCTGGGACTGGGGCTGTTTTGTTCACTGGTGGGTCCCCCAACTATTAAGAACAGTGTCTAAGTCACACATGGTGGCCTGTAATCCCAGCTACTTGGGGAGCTGAGACAGGAGGATTACAAGTTTGAGGCCAGCCTGAGCAACTAAGGGAGACCGTCTCAAAATAAAAAATTTAAAAAGGGGCTGGGGTGTGGCTCAGTGATAGAGGGCTTGCCTAGTATGCACAAGGCCCTGGATTCCATCCCCAGCACTGCCATCAAAAACAGATAGTGCCTAGAACACATCACAAGAGACATTATTGTTCCCAGGTTACAAGTGAAAAAACTGAGGCTCAGAGAGGTCAAGGGACTTGTCCAAGATCACACAAGTGAGGAGCAGAACTAGAATGGGAATCCAGAACTGGTGGAGGAGGGGTGAAGTTTTAGGCCCAGTCCTCCCTGAGCCTCTCACCAGGGGGGCCTTCTCGTCTGTCTCTTGGGGGCCCAGCCGTAGGAGACTCAAGTCCACTTCCAGGGAGCCATTGGTGTAGAATCCGAAGCTGTTGAGTTGGATGTCTGCTCGCTTCTCCCCCTGCCGGACACCAAGGAGGAAGAGACAGCTTAGACTTCTTTCTACCCGCCCCGCCCCAAGGCTCCGGCTTGAGGCTCTCCCAACAGTCTTCTGGGCCCCTTTACTTAGGACAGGCCTAGAGGGCGACAAGAGGGGATGTGAAGACCTCCCCGCAGGCTGTGTCCCCGCACCAGTCCCAGGACAGGGACAGGGTGCCCTCGGATTCTTCAACTACAGTTCTGGTAGTCCAGGAAGGGAAACCCTGGGGCAACTGGTGGTACTCAGCCACTCTGCACATCAGTGTGCCTGGCCTTCACCTCGGGAAAACTTTCAGATTCCAACTGGAACCCCAGAGTGCTGAGATTTCAGCTAAGCCCCCAAGATCCCAGCGAATGACCCGAAGATCCCACTCAGGACTTCCTCTAAATGGCACAGGGGACCCCAGCGTCCCCAAAGTGAGCCCAAGAACTTAAAGGGCTTGGAGCGAGGGGTCCCCAGAGATGGAGCCCCAACCCCGACCGGCAGGCACGACTGTAGCGTGGCCAGCCAGGCAACTCCAAGGCGACGACGGAGGGGGATACTGGGACGAAACCATTTCGGGTTTACAAGCGGGGGGCGTCAGACTGCTCCATCCCCCCTAAGGAGGGGGAGGACGGACGGGACCACTCCAAGCCAGGGGCTTCTCCGGGGCAAAGTTGGCCCCGCCACCCCAGACCGCCACGCGGCGGGCCTCACCGTCAGCGCCAGCCGGTGGATACGACCGGAGCAGCCGCCCAACAGCAAGAGCAGAAGGAGCTGCGGCCCCCACTCTGCCGGGCTCCAGGGGCCGAGCCCCCTCCTCTCGCTCACTGCCATCTCTGGAGCTGCCGCCTCCCCTGACACCGCCCCTGACGCCCGCAAGCCCGCCTACCAGTGAACCAATCGCTGCACCGTAGGGCCGAGCCCTTAAGATTGTCCAGCCCGTTCAACCAATCAGCTATCACCTCTTCGATAGACCGCGCCTATGAGACACTAGATGGACAGCACTGGCTCCGAATGGGAGTACTGACATCACTTAATCCCACCTCCATTCTCACCAGTCGCTAGAAAGATGGTCCCGGATGTAATTTGATAAACAGTCCATCTAACCAATTATCCTGGACCTGATATCCAGTCCTTAAAGCGGAATTCCTTCACCTAACTCTTAACGGTCCAGGACTACATTTCCCAGAATTCAGCGGAAGCAGAAACTCTCAACACGGCGTAAAAGAACTACATTTCCCAGTATCCCCAAGGACAGACTTCCGCTTTTTACTCTGGGGATATGGCTCCCAGCCAGAGCTTGGGCTTTGGGTAAACACACGCATCTGTTGAGGCCTGTTCGGTTCTCCTAATCTTCCTGGTCCACAGAGAGGCCAAAACCTGGCCTCAGGTTAAATCTTGACCCTAGGATGACCTGTGACCCCAGGCCGAGTCCCCAAGCTTACACTAAGGCTATCGTCCAGTGAGGTAATTGGAGGCCCACCTGCAGACCCAGGCTTAACCCCTTGCTGCAGCTGAGCCTCCGCTTTAGCCTGAAACCTTGATCCTCTCTCACACCCATGCACACTGAGCCTTAATCTCCGGCTGAGCCCCTAGTCTGGATAGGCCAGCCCTGACTCTAGACTAGACCTTACTCGTAGACCCTAGTTTGAGTCCCTGACCCCTAACTGGATTGCTGACCCCTTTGGTAATCTTCCTACCCCAGTCTGAAACCTCATCCCAACCCTGGTGCTGACCTGGGCCGAACCCCAAATCTAGTCTGTCTCTGACTAGCTTTAAGCCCAGAATTTTTCTGAGCTCAGCACCAGTCCCTGACTGCCACTGAATCCCACTTTGCAATCAAAGGTTTTCTAGTCTAGAAGCCACAAGCAGCTGGGGCCCAGTCCCAGCAGAGTCAACAGCCCCAGTGTAGGTTGGGAGGGGTGGCTCTTGGTGTGGGGGAGAGGCAGATTCCTCCTGCAGCCCCAGCAGGGCTTCTGTCACCTCTGTGGCTACCAAGAAATCGCCGAAGGGATGGGGACCACTGGTGTCTCTTCCCTTTCATCCCAGAGCCTCAAGGGGATTTACAAGGTGTGAACAGACTTTTATGGGAGTAGGATACAGACTTCCAGTCCCAGGGCCCTAGCGTCTAGGGGAGGGGCCATCTTAGGATCCTAGTGCCAATACTGATAATTAAACCTGATTGGACCTCATGGGTGAGACTGGAAAATGGGGTGGTGCAAGCGTGTACTGCACTGGAGCTGGGGAAAGGCCTGGGACCGGCGCCCCAAGGACAGCTCGTCCTCAGTTTCCCAACGGAGACTCTGGAGGAGGGAATGCAGGATGCGGTGGGGGCGCTAATGGACCCGGCCTTGGCGAAGGCACGTCCTGGGCAGGATCGAAGTCCTTCCATCCGCCCTGTGGCCGGAGGGACCAGACCATTAGTGGGACAAACGTAGACGCCTGGAGCCGGGTTGGCCCGCAAGAGCCGGGTGACCTCAGGTTCTCCCTGCAACGAAGTGGGGGAGGGACTTGGCTTTGGGGTTTTGGTGTCTTAGCCCTTTAAGGAACGATTGAGGGAAAGGGGGAAAGGAAGAACCATCTACGGCGGGGGAGGAGGTGGGAGGATGAGAGGGGCCCCAGAGATTTGGAAAATGGAGGGGTCCTTTAAGGGGTCGGTCCAGTGGCTGAGGACCGCAACGTTTCTTTAGGTGGGGCGGAGCGTCCGTTGGGTCCGCCTCCTCGGAGCCCCGCCCTTGGGGCGCCCGGCTGAGATCCGCGCGGGGCAGGGGGCGTGGCAAAGCGTGTAGGGGCGTGGCATGACCTAGAGTAGGCGTGGCAGGGGCGAACTGGGGCGGGGCCGGGCGCACCGCCTTGGGCTGAGTCTCCCCGCGGAGGGCGGCGGACGGCGGGCAGAGGGGACCTGGCGCTGCGGCGGCGGCGGCATCGGCGGCGGGAGCAGCATGGATTGGGGTACCGAGTTATGGGTGAGTCCGATCGACCCGGCTCCAAGTTCTCCCCTGTTGGAGTGCAGACCTTCTCGCTTTGTCCCCACCGTACCTTAGCGGGGACTGGGCACTTTCCCTTCCACTGACCCCTGGGTCCCCACCCTCTTGCCCTCCGCCCTCCCTCGGAGTTTCTCAGCGAGTCTCAGGACGCCCAAAGGCTAAGGGAGAGCTTGCAGGACTGGCATAGGGCAACTGAGGCACGGGTTGGTTGGGAGGGAGGTGGACAGAAGTTCTAGGACCAGGCCGGGGCAGCCCGGCTAGGTCACCTATTTTGAGCGCCCTGGTCAGGCCGGCGGCTTATCTTACGGCCCCTGGGTCCCTGCCCGCCGCCCGCCTGTCCGTCTGGGAGGGGGA
Source organism: Sciurus vulgaris (assembly GCF_902686455.1). Classification (NCBI taxonomy): domain Eukaryota; kingdom Metazoa; phylum Chordata; class Mammalia; order Rodentia; family Sciuridae; genus Sciurus; species Sciurus vulgaris. Next base: position 4,518,292 of record NC_136477.1, read on the forward strand.
GGGGACCTTCTGGCCACACTTTTCCCCACGTGGGACCTACAAGTCCTGACCGCCTTTCAATGGCCTTTACTCTACACCTAGGGGCTTGGGACGCTTCTGGAGGGTGAGGGGGCTGCGAGGCTCGGCCCCAGGCCCCTTTCGGCCCTTCTCCAGTTCACACCCCAGGGCGGGGCCGCCCCTTGGCCGCCTCTTACCTCACCCAGGAAGCCCCAGAAATTTCCCCCTATCCTAGCTGGACCTCAGAGCCCTCCCCTTTCTGGGGGCGGCAGAATCCCTAGGTTCCTGGGTGCAGTGGGGTGGTAAATCGCAGACTCCTCTCCAACTGTGGGATTTCTTTTGGAGGCGTAGCGGAGTTAATGTGGGAAACTGAGTCACTCATCAGAGGACTCCGAATCTGGGAACTCGGTGCCTGCCCCCTGGCTATTCCGAGGTTCCCCCCTCCACGAGCTGCTGCAAACCCTGCCCCTCTGGCCTGACTCACGCCAGGCCGGCCGGATTTTCCGGAATCTGGGGGGATTAGGGGAGCCCGGGCAGGGGGAGGGGCCTTGCCGCATTTTACACCCCTGTAGGCTGTCGGGAGACCAAGACCCTGTTGTCCTGCAGGGGCCCCAGCCCTGTTCTCCGGCCCTTCCCGGGAAGGGGAGGGGGTTCCCGCCAGCTTCCTGCCTCCCCCTGCGCCACGCCGGGGCGGCGCCGGGAAGCCACTCCTCTTTGGAGCGCGGAGCTTTGAGGCTCCCAGTGCATCTGATCGGTGGGCCCGGTGGGCCGTGGGGTTCCGAGGTCGTGACCCTGGCCCTCCCCACTCCATGCCCGCCATCAGGATCAGTTTGAGGTGCTCGAGCGCCACACGCAGTGGGGGCTGGACCTGTTGGACAGATATGTGAAGTTCGTGAAAGAACGCACCGAGGTGGAGCAAGCTTATGCGAAGCAGCTTCGGTGAGACCCTCAGTGGGTGCGGCCAGGGGCTAGGGGCGGCCTGAGGCTGGGTGGCTCAGCCTTCCTGCCTCTGTCTCCCTTTAGGAACCTCGTGAAGAAATATCTGCCCAAGAGACCTACCAAAGATGACCCTGAATCCAAGTAAGGATGGGGAGGGGATGACCGGCTGCAGTCCTAAATCCACTCCTAGCCAGCCACTTCTGGGCACTCTGCTCAAGTTCTCTGCTTTTTCTCTCATCTGCTAAATGGGGATTCTCTGGCACTTGCAAAATGAGTGCCTTTGGGCAAATGATTTTTCTATGCCTCTGTTTTCCTCATCTGGGAAGTGGGATTGATGACCGTGGCACTTTCCCAGTAGGGTTTGTGTGAAGACAACTGAGTTAAAGTGTTAAAAGTCTCCAGCCTATGGTGGCTGTCAGAACAAGTCTCTTTATTGAGTCTCTCATTCCAAAATCCAAAAAGCTCTTGAAATCAAACAAGTGTTTTTGTTTGTTTGTTTGTTTTTTGATAACTTGACAGCAATCTCCAACTAAACTGACTTGATGTCAATTCTAGTCTTTTTATCCCACTTAGTATGAATACTGTTGTCCTTTATATCCAAGGGTTGACAAATGTTCTAATAATAAAAATCGCCCTAGTACCGATCGTTTTTTCCCCTTGTCATCAATTCCTAAACAATTCAGTGCAACAACTGTGCCCATGGCATCTACGTTGAATCAGGTATTATAAGTCACCTCGAGATGGTTTAAGGTCTGTGGGAAGATGGGCATAGGTTCTATGCAAGTGCTGCACGGTTTTGTTGAGGGACTTCAGCAGCCTCAGATTTTGGTATCTCTGTATGTGGTGGTGGGGGGTAAGGGTCCTAGAAATGATGCCCTGTGGACCCTATTAGTACCTCTCCCTGTAGATAGGTTTATGATGTCGATTACAGGATGTGGCCCCCAACCCCTCTGGGGATACTTAGAAGTTGTATAAGAGTCATTCTGAGTTTTAAATCACATCCGAATCAAGGGTTGGGGATGAGGGATATGCACTGCTTTGGGAGGGATACTTGGGGCATACCCCTTCACATCTGGAGGCAGGTCCTGCGGCGTCCTGCTCCTGGGACCTGAATCCAGCCTCTGCCCACCCCAGGTTCAGCCAGCAGCAGTCCTTTGTACAGATCCTCCAGGAGGTGAACGACTTTGCAGGCCAGCGGGAGCTGGTGGCCGAGAACCTCAGTGTGCGTGTGTGTCTTGAGCTGGTCAAGTACTCGCAAGAGATGAAGCAGGAGAGGAAGATGGTGAGGGCCCCCCTCCCTGGGTCTTGCTGCGGGCACCTGCCGGAACCCTGGTGAGCCTTCTCGCCCTCCTTTCCACAGCACTTCCAGGAAGGACGGAGGGCTCAGCAGCAGCTGGAAAGTGGCTTCAAACAGCTTGAAAATGTGAGTTCCCTGGGTCTGGGTGGCTGTGGCCTAGGGAGCAGGGCAAGAGTTGCCCATTCACAGAGCTGCCCCCTCTTTTCTGGCCAGGACTCCCCTCTCCAAGGGCTCCCAGCATACCCATGGCCATGCCTCTGCTGGGTGACTTCCCACCAGTCCCTACGGACCTTGGTTTCCCACCTCCCCTCTCGGGGATGGCGCACCTTCACTCTGCTTCTGTCTCTTCCACAGAGTAAACGTAAATTTGAGCGAGACTGCCGGGAGGCAGAGAAAGCAGCCCAGACCGCTGAGAGGCTGGACCAGGATATCAATGCCACCAAGGCTGATGTGGAGAAGGTGCATGTGGAGTCTGTGACGGGCTGGAGGGGTCAGAGTGGGACATGGCCAGAACCTGGCAGTGACCTCTGCCTTGCTATTCCTCAGGCCAAGCAGCAAGCCCACCTCCGGAGTCATATGGCAGAAGAAAGCAAAAACGAATACGCAGCCCAATTACAGCGCTTCAACCGAGACCAGGCCCACTTCTATTTTTCCCAGATGCCCCAGATATTTGATGTGAGTGCTTTAAGCTCCCAGGCCCAGCTCTTACACAGATGTCAACACCCCAGCTGCCCGGTCCCCATTCCTAGGTTGACATAGAAACTTGTAGTCACAATGAGTTGTGCGTTTACTCAAGCTTTCTTCCAGGAATGCCTTTCTTTCCTTTTGAAACTCTTACTCGTTCTTCGAAGGCCCCAGCTCTAACAAACCTAGGCCCAAATCTCTCTGCTCTTCTCGCCTCCTTCTCCAGTCTCTGTCTCGGCCTGGGCACTGGGATTCTCTGTGCTGATTTTATTTTCTCTTCAAAGCCCTGTTCCATTGTCTCCTCTTTTGAGAAGGCTTTCCTGAGTCCCTAGGCAAGGCTGGCCTTGGAGACTCCAGCCCTGTTTCAGCCCAGCCACCCGGGGCACGAGGCTCCATACTGGACTCTCTTCCCTAGCACACTGGGCAGGGGCTGGTGCTGATGGCTAGAGTGCCCCCCGCTGCCCCTGCCCAGGCCTTTCATGCCTTTGCCCTGGCTCCGCAGAAGCTGCAGGACATGGATGAGCGGAGAGCCACCCGCCTGGGAGCCGGGTATGGGCTCCTGTCGGAGGCGGAACTGCAAGTGGTACCCATCATTGCCAAGTGTTTGGAGGGCATGAAGGTGGCCGCCGATGCTGTGGATGCCAAGAACGTGGGTGCCTGGGTGGGACGAGGAGTGGGCACAGGGAGTGTCCCCCAGACGAGGCACTTGGTCTTGCCCCTGACTGCCCACCCACTGCCCCTTCCCCAGGACTCCCAGGTCCTCATAGAGCTGCACAAGTCAGGTTTCGCCCGCCCTGGTGATGTGGAATTTGAAGACTTCAGCCAACCCATGAACCGCGCGCCCTCAGACAGCAGCCTGGGCACCCCTTCAGACGGACGGCCTGAGCTCCGGGGCCCTGGCCGCAGTCGTGCCAAGCGCTGGCCCTTCAGCAAGAAGAACAAGGTGGGGGCCTGGGATCTCGTGGGACAGGGCAGTGGGTGGGGACGGCTGAGGCCCCACTGAGTCGGGCCCAGCCACCGGAACGCTGAGTCCCGGGCAGGAATTTTCCTCTTGGCTGCAGGCCCGGGCTGGAGGGAAGGAAGACAGGCGGGCGGCCGATTGGCTTGGGAGTCCCCCGAGGCCGAGGAGGGTAGGGTGGGGGGCCTGTGGCGTCTGTCTGCTGCTTCTTGGGATGCTGGGAGAAGACCTGCTTGTGGAACTCGGGGCTGGCCTGGCAGCTGGTGACCCTGGCATTCAGGAGTGCCCCCAACAGCTGATGGGTCCCTGGGTACCCCTTATGCCCTTTATTTTGGGGAGTTCTGGGTTTCCAGTGTCAGACATACCTTAACACCCTCAGTTTACACCCTCATTCGCCTTCGACCCTCCCACTGACACCTGCTGTCCTGGCCTTCAGCCCTCTCCTCCCGTGCTCTAACCCCTGACCTTTCCTGTCTTCCACACCCTTCTCTGAGTGGCGTGCTCCTTTGACCTGTGTCTGAGCCCCTGATCCTGCATGTGCCTCCCGACCTTCTAGACTGTGAGTCCAGAAAGCCCAGTGGACAGCCACATCCCGCCCTAGCCCCGGACCTAAGAGTCAAGGGACGCAGGCGGTGGGGGCAGGGAGGGGTGGCCTCTGGCTCGCAGTCTGTTCTCCCCGCTACCTCCCGATTCTCCACGGCCCTTGCGCGTGTTTTCTGTGTGGTCGTGCACCTCGAGTTGTGATTTTCTTACCGTTATGATTATTTTCTTTCTTTCTCCCTTTTGTTTTTCCTTCTCCGCGTCCATCCTTACGTCCATCGGTCCGTCCATCCTCGTTCTCTGCCCCCACCTCCTCCTGGCCCGCCCCCTCCCGGCCCCCGCTGGTAGCCACGTCCCCCTCCCCTCTCCCCCCTGGGGGGCCCCCTGCCCTCCGCCTTGCCTAACGGACCCCCGTCCCCCCGCTCCGGCCGCGACCCCTTGGCCATACTGAGTGAGATCAGTAAGTCGGTCAAACCGCGGCTCGCATCCTTCCGCAGCCTTCGAGGCGGCCGTGGGGTAAGTGAGGCCTGGGGAGGAGGGGTGGCCCCGGCCTGCCCTGCGGTATGGTGGCAGGACCTGGGCTCGCTTCCCGCGGCCGGCTGGGCCCCCTCTCCTGCTTTGCTCCGTGCATGGCCTTGCTCCCAAGAATCCTGTAAGGGGCGGAAGGCGGACTGGAATCCTCAGGAGTGTGCAGCGCCTGGAAGCTTCCATTTCAGAATCCCAGACTCAGCTCTCTCCCCTCCTTGCAGACTGTGGCATCGGAGGACTTTAGCCACTTGCCCCCGGAGCAGCAGAGAAAGCGGCTGCAGCAGCAGTTGGAAGAACGCAACCGGGAGCTGCAGAAGGAGGTTGATCAGAGGTATGGCACTGGCGACAGGGAAGGCAGGGGACAAGGGGCTTACATTTAAAGGAATGGTTCTTGAGGGCTGCAGGTGTAGCTCAGTGGTAGAATGCTTGTCTAGCACGTGGAAAAACAAAACCAGAAAATAATTACACTTAAATGCACCCCAAAATCTCCTAGCAGACACCAGCAGGGTGGTTTTACAGGTGATTCTTAACGTGCCTGGAGGAAACTGTTGCTTTCCATCTCATGCAGGCCTTTCTAGCAAACAGGAAGAGCGAAAGCTGCCCGCTTATTTAGGAGGCTGGTGGCACCCAGGTTCCCAAATCAATGAACAAGAACTCAAGACAATACAATTACAGGCTCATTTTACCTCAATTTGTTCTTAGATACAAAATCCTCACCTAACAAATCTAATGACATATTACAAAATAATACATCACGTGGTGGTGATAGTTGGGTGCAGGTACCTAATGCTGCAGAACTGTATGCTTCAGGGTGACCATAGGAGGAAATTTTATGTTATGTCTCCTTTACTACAACAGGAAAAAGTTTTCTAAAGAAATAACATACATAATCAGTTGGACATTATCCCAATAATGCAAAGATGGTTCAATATCAAGAAATTTAGCAGTCTAATCCATCACATTGAGTAGCTAAAAGGAAAAAAAAAAAAGTATGTGGCTATCTATTTAATAATTTAAACACTTAAAATATTAACAATGAAAATCTGCCAGATTCAAAAGAAAATCTTTACTCACTCTTTCCAAGCAGCAAAGTCCTCTTCCCAGTCCTGTTATGTAACAGGAATGATGTTCCACACTTGCCAGCAGGCGGCCAAGTTCTAGCTGGCTGTCTGCGAGTAACCTCTTGGACAGATGGCTTTTCTGGGGGTGAAGTTTCATCTGGCACTGGGTGGTTTCTGGGCTTCTGCGGTGGAGGGGCAGGTGAAGGGTGCGTGCCTAGAGTCAAGGCAGGTTGCTCGGGAATTCTAGCTGTCCTATAGGTCTCGGGCAGCCGCCTGCACCTTTTTGTGCGTCAGTTTCTTCTTCTGTGACATGGGTCAGATAGTGACTGGAAGGACGCTGGGCTGAGGTCTGGCATATTCCACGAGTGCGCTACAGCTCTCACTACCCAGATGTACAGAGGAGATGGGAATGCAGGCTAATGATAGGAATCACAGCTGCAATCATTGAATACCTGAAATCCTCCTCCCTGAGCCTCCTGAGCAGCTGGCTCCACCGTTGCCGGCCAACCATGTCCGGCCCCCACGTTTGAGTTCTGACCAGTGTTCTCCCTTGCCCTTGCTGAGAGCCCTGTTCACCTGCTGTCCTTCCTCATTTGTCCATCTTCCCCAGGGAAGCGCTGAAGAAAATGAAGGATGTGTATGAGAAGACACCCCAAATGGGGGACCCAGCCAGCTTGGAACCCCGGATCACAGAAACCCTGAGCAACATTGAGCGGCTGAAATCGGAAGTGCAGAAGTACGAGGTAAGGGGAAGGCCCTGGGGAGGGGTGGAGTGGCAGCTGGCCTGGCTGAGTCACTGCCGGGTGGGGAACAGGGAGGTGTTGGGGGAGGGATCCAGCTGTTTCTCATCACGGCCTTGGGTGTGCATGGGTGATCTCAGGAAATCTCTGGGTCCAGAGTGGGCCAACCTCGGAGCCCTGCCCTGGAGCTGATGTGATCTCGTCCTCCCAGACTTGGCTGGCAGAAGCCGAGAGCCGGGTCCTAAGCAACCGGGGGGACAGCCTGGGCCGGCACCCTCGTCCTCCCGACCCCCCAGCCAGTGCCCCCCCTGACAGCAGCAGCAACGGGTCACAGGACAACAAGGAGAGGTGAGCTGGGAGGCCGGAGCAGGTGTGGCTCAAGAGACCCGGAGGGCCTGCTTCCATCTGCCTTCTTGTCCCACCCAGCTCTGAAGAGCCCCCCTCGGAAGAGGGCCAGGACACCCCCATCTACACGGAGTTTGATGAGGATTTTGAGGAGCCCACATCACCTATAGGCCAGTGCGTGGCCATTTACCACTTTGAAGGTGAGGACAGCCGGTGTGGGGCAGGGTGGCGGTAGGGTGGGGGGGGCACATCAGTTGCCCTGGGTGTCTCTGGTTAGGTTGTTCAAATTCGCCTAAAGCAGAGACCTGGGCCCACACCACGACAGGGTCCAGTGAGGGCACCATCTCCATGACTGAGGGCGAGGACCTCAGTCTCATGGAAGAGGACAAAGGCGACGGCTGGACACGGGTCAGGCGGAAACAGGGAGGCGAGGGCTACGTGCCCACCTCCTACCTCCGAGTCACGCTCAACTGAACCTGCCAGAGGCGGGAAGAGGGGGCTGTCGGCTGCTGCTTCTGGGCCACGGGGAGCCCCAGGACCTATGCACTTTACTTCTGCCCCGTGGCTTTGGCTGAGACCTGTGTAACCTGCTGCCCTCCGTCCCACCTGTCATCCCAGACGGACCCGCTGTGCCTTCCAGCATCGATGTACATACTCATGTTTCAGATCTTTTCCTCCTGCCACTCGGCTTGGGCTATTTTGTTTTATATAAAAACAGTTAGGTAAAGTTTCTGGAGTCTGTGCCTTGTTAGAGGATTTAGATACAGTGCTGGATCCTGTGGTGCCACCCTCCTTGCCACACAGGGAATGAGGAAGGGGAGGCGAACCTGGGCACACCTTGGACAAACCCTGCCTCTTCCTGGGAGTTGGCTTGTGACTCCAGTAGAGGAAGAAAGGTACCAAACTTCCTTCCTTCCTGGGCACTGTAGCTTCCTGAGAACAGGGTTTCTCCACGATGATCCAGTTTAGACATTAAGTTTCCATTCCAGCCACAAACCCTAGAAAGCCCACAGTCTTACTTTTGTATTGAAGGCCAGCACAGAGAAGTGATCTGCTGAAAGTCACATGGCTTTTCAGAAGTGAAGTCAAACTTGAATTCTGATATTAGATCTGAAGTTCTTTTACCAAGAAAAGCGTGTGTATGTGTGTGCCAGGGGGTGGCCTCCAGATAACCTGGGTCAGTCTTCTAGGGTGTAGCAGGAGGCTCTACACCCCCACCCCCAGGATCCATGTGTATTTTTGCAAACTTTGATTCCCTCCTTTTTGTGAGACCAGTCTCCACTGCCCATGGCTGTGAGGAGCCTGGGGCAACTTCCTTGGTCTCTTTGGAGGTCCCAGGAGTGTGGGGTCCTGGGTGTAAAGAAGGTTGTCGTTTGATTTAACAGCCAGGCTCTAGACGCTGGGACAGGATGCTAAGGACGTGCTGGAACTTTTCCAGGCGTTCTGATCGGGGCGCACTGGCGCCCCGGCTCCCCCAGAGAAGCCTCCGCACGAAGCCAGTGGTCAGGGCCTCCCTCAGTTCCGGGTTAGGCTGGAATCCTGAAAAGAGGGAGGGCTGGGGGCGGGGCTCAGAAGGCCACCTCGCCCCTCCCCACTCCCTGCACCTGTCTTTCACCTTGGGACTACGTCCAAAAGGACTCTGCTCCAGTATAGGAGGCAACTGAGTGGGGGTTACTAGGGAAGGGGATCCTCTACTCTGCAGGAACGAGGGCGGGTGTCTGAGTGGCTTCTCAGAGGCGCACTCAGCTAGGGCACCTGGAGGTGGCCTATTTCAGGTGCAAGATTCAGGGAGCCCCACTTTGGGGCCGCCCCTAAGGCGATTTGAGGTCAGGGCCACCCTGCGTTGCAAGCTTGAGGGTAGGATGGGCCAACTTAAGAGAGGGAAGTGCGAAGTTCACCGTGAAGGCAGGAATGGTCCAGAGGAAGAGCGCAGGAGGCCGGGCTGCCCAGGACAGCAGCGAGTGGTGGTTGAGTGCAGTGAGACTGTTCTACCAGGTTGAAGAACTGAGTCATTTTGAAGGAAGCTGGGCGTTCTTGGGGGGTCGAGATGCCCCAGAGGCCAGGTGGGAATGGGGATGGGACCCGTGGGTGTGGCTCGGAGGGGCGCGGCCGCCCCTTTTGGAGCCGAGGCAGTACTGGAGTTCCTGTCAATACTGTTCTCGGGGCGCGTGCTTGGGGTGAAAACGCCCAGTCCTGTCCCGGGACAGGTGGGGGTGGAGGCATCCAGTGGGACTCTGCGGGGTTTTCCTGATGTCAGGACCCCCAGGCGGTCCAGTGCAGAGAGAGCGCTCACCTCGCAGGCGCAGGGCAGCTGCCTTGCGGAACTTGGGCGCGTCGCGGGCCATCTGACGCGCCCCGTGCAGGGTGCGCAGCAGCCGCTCGCAGCCTTCCTCCAGCGGCCCCACGAGCTCCTCGCCCTCCAGCAGGCGCACTGCGGGCGCCCAGTGCGGCAGCGCCACCTCGCCAGGGTCGCAGGGTCCTACGGAGGGAAAGGGTCTTGTCTGGATTTGGGGCGGTGTACGGGATTGAGGGTTGGGGTGGAGCCTAGGACAGAAGCAAGGGCGGGGCTTTACGCAGGCGGACTGGGTCAAGGGCGTGGTCCAGGGCAAGGCGGGGCTTAGGACAGAGGCAGAGGCGGGGCAGGGCCTAGGCAAAGGGTCCAGGACCGAGCCCAGAATGGAGGGCGAGGTTTATGGTGAGGGGACCGGGTCTAGGACAGAAAAAGAATGCAACGCGGGACACAGGTGGGACCTAAGGCCAGGACAGCGCCTGAGGACAGACTATACATAGAGTTGAGCCTAGCACTCCGGACTTAGGGCAGGGGCGGAGCTTAGGGTAGAAGCTCGAGCGAGGCGGGGCCTAAGTCAGGACTCTGTCTCGCAAGGGGGCGGGGCCCAGAACATGGGGGAGGAGCCTATGGTCGGGGCAGGGTTTAGGACTGAGTTGAGATTCCCGTTAAAGTTGGTTCCCGGCTCCGCGCGAAGCCAAATCCCAGACCGTCACTTACCCGATCCCTCATCCAGTGCCCGCATCAGCGGCTTCAGCTCCTGCTCGAAGGCCAGCGCAACCTCTGTGTGGCTCCGTCGGAGGTGGCGCCACGTATGTTCCAACCGGGACACCTAGGCACAGAGACCCAAGCCTGCCTCCTCTCCCTTCTTTCCATCGCCTGCGCTACAGCTACCCCCACACCGGTTTCCCACACACCTGTGGCATAAGTAGGGCTCCCATGACCGCAGCCAGCCCGGGCAGGTCCCCTGCTGCTCCTGGCCGCAACGCCAAAGCCAGCTCCACCAGGCCTCTCAGTGCGGCTGCGCGCTCCTCCAGCGGTCCAGAACAGCCCAGCACCGCCAGCGCCCCGGCCAGCGCTAGAGTCTCAAGCCTGCGGAGGCGGAGAACAAGGGTCTGGGGGCAGTAGGGAGGTTTTGTAATGCGTGGGTGAGCGGGACTGGAGATGGCACTTGCCTATCCTCCTCCCCCGTGGGGCCCATGGATAGGGAGATGTTTGGAGAGCCTGTGAATCGCTTCCCTCAGCAAGGACAGGGTATGCCCCACCCCCCGCACCCACTTCCCCTCCGGCACCAAGGTTCCAGGTCGATGAATCACCTCTCCAGCAGTTCCAGCCTCAAGCGATGCCCGTGGGGAAGTGTGAGCAGTTCCAGGCCAGAGGCGACCCCCATGGCAGCTCGCTGAAGTTTGGTCACTCCTAGGAGGCCCGCAGCCTTCGGGAGGGAATGGGGAGGTCAGTTCCACAGAGCGGGCATATAGATGCGATTGGGCCCGCGCTGGCTTCAGCCCACCCTGGCAGGTGATTCACCTGGCAATCCACCAATAGCAGGTGGAGGGCGGTGCTCCCAGGATGGTGCTCCAGGAACAAGCCACGGAGAGTACACAGGACTTTGTGGTCCAGGGGCCGATTCTGGGGGCCCAGCAGGCAGGATGGGTTATCAGGGGGACAAAAAGAGACGTCGGCCTGTGGTCTGGCAAAACATCTGTCCTCCTCCACCATGTCCTCCTCTTCCTCAGCCTCCCACCAAGGTGACTCTGTCTCCAAACAGCTTTGGCCAGGGGGCATTCTCTGGGCACTGGGCACTCGGGGCACCAGCTCACAGTAGGTTGGGAGGCTTCCAGAGGCATCAGTAAGTGCCAAGGAGGGTGTCCGGAGGGGCTTGGTTGGTGCCTTGGCATGAAGTTGCCCATCGGAGGCTCTGAGATGGTCAGCAGTTGTCCCCAGGGGAGCTGGGGCCTTCAGCAACATGGGGTCACTGCCTGTCCGCAGCAGTGCAGATATGGGTATAGTTGAGGTTCCTGGGGGTCATACAGAAGGGGATGACCAGAGCACACTGAGAAGATAGCTGGTGGGAAATTCATGGGCCCCTCCCTCCTGATTCATCCACTCGGTCCATAACACAGTATCTCACCCTGTCTTGGGGCACAGTTTTGTACCTTAACAACTTCACCAGTATATTTACCAATAGTTTGAAAAACACATTTAACTTTTGGCACTGGGATGGAACCCGGGGCCTCCTGCATGCTGGGAAAGTGTCTACCACTGAACCACACCAAAGTCCTCACATTTAAAATCTGAATTCTTCATTTTTGTCCCTGTGATTGAAGAAGGTAAGCATGGACTGAACAAAATGAAAATATTCACAGAACTATACAAGTTTCAAAAATGAATTATTAAACTTTCAAATGATGCCTTTTGTGAGTTTGTGACCTCTGAGGTTTACTAGTACTCAAAATGATACCAATAATTTTGTGAGACCGCATTTTCTAAGTATTTAAAAAAGCTTTGTTCTAGGGGCTCCAAGTCTTCCCAAGAGTCCCAGATCACTGCAGGGGTCAAAATCCTGTCATGGTGGCTGAGGAAGTCCTCATCATCTTAGCCCAGGGTCTGTCTCTGACTTTATCTAATTCCACTGTTTCAGCTCACTCATCTCCTTTGTTTGAAGGAACAGTTCAAGCTCTTTTTCTGACCTCAGAGCCTTTGCACTAGCTGTTCCTTCTGTCTGGGTCACTCTCAATCCCAGTCCTCCCTATTCTTCCTTCCCTCCTGTACCTTAAATATGTCTCAGTGGGGCTTTTCCTGACAACTATTTAAAGTGCAAAATCGACCTCCACCCCTACCCGTCCAGTCTCCCTTACTACTTCTAATTTTTTATCCCAAAGCATACACAGTAGACTTATTTTTGTGGTACGTGGTCCATTGCTCTCTAATAGAACATGGGCTATCCTTGGGCATCGATCTTGGGCTTTCTTGCTCATTGATGTATCCTAGCACTCAGGGTAGTGCCTGGCATATGGTGAGGGCTCATGTTGAATGGAGGTGGGGGGTGGCACAGCAGGACAAGCAGGACATGAGGGATCATGAGGGAAAGTCCTCCTTTAGATAAGATGGTCATAGTCAGCCACTTTGAGGCACTGGGGTTGGTGAGGACGAGCCAGTCAAGAAAAGGTTAGGGAAATAGGAATGATCTTATCAGTGGTGAGAATAGCAAGTACAAAGGTCCTGAGGCAGGAACAAGTCTGGGAGGTTCCAGCAAGTGAGGATCATCTAGGGTGCAGAAAGTATATGACAAGAATTGTTAGAAAGGTCAGCCATGGACAGAACATAGAGTTTCTTGGAATAATCACAAACATATTTTTAAGCATTTACAAGTAGGTGACAACATTGGGGTCATTATTGTCTCCATTTACCAGAAGAAGTTGAGGTTCTAAGAGGTTAAATCACATGTCCTAGATCACACAGGTGGTGAGTGGCAGAGCCAGTCTGAGCCATGTGCTGCCCTGCTGACCCTCACCTGCTCCAGAGTGGTCTTCTTTTGACTGCCCTGTGAGCTCCAAGTCTGCAGGCTGACTGTTGCTCCACTTCCTGTCCCTGGGGGACAGAGGCAGGAGAGAACTGTAGTCCAAGCCTAAGCAGGGCAGCCACTGCCACTGCCTGAAAAACTGTGTCCAGTCACTCGGTGACTGTGCTTCCTGACCAGCCATGGTGACCTGCCTCCAGAGGACACAGGCAACGTGGGAAGGCGTCTTTAGTGATTGCATTTAGCAAGGGATTTCTACTGGCTGCAGGAGGGAGAAGACAGGGATGCTGCCCAAGAGCCCAACGCACAGGACGGACCCCCACGAAAGTGAGGTGGAGAAGCCTGGAGGATATTGGGAGGTGTCAAAGAAGCAGAGAGACTGAGTACCTGAAGCCTTCCGTTCGAACTGGGCAGTCCATAAGGGTATCCTCGCTGAAACTGCGCCGCAGAGGCCCCTGCCGAACCACAGGCCTGGAGGCCACAGCCCCGGTGGCCCGGGACAGCGGCCGGCGGCCGGCCGTGTAACTGCGCACCAGGGCGGGCATGCTGGGGAATCTCTCGTCCTCCAACTGAAAGAGGGCTGCCGGTCGGCCTGGCCGGGGACGCATGACCACACGGAACACCTCAAAATGTAGGACGGAGCCTCGCCAGCGGCAGGAGATCACAGGGTGGCCTCCACGGGACCCAGAGGCCCGGACCAGGAAGTCGCCATCTTGCAGAAGAAGAGCTTCGGCCTTCTGAGGACAGAGGGCAGGTGGCAGGGCTTTAGGAACGAGTCCAGACAAGCTGTTAAGTGACTCCCTCCCTTCACTCCCCCACGCACGAAATGCCACCCCCGTGAGATTTCTGTGGCAGGCAGAGACTGGGTAGCTTCACACCAAATCATCTCCCCTTTTATGGCGGGAACGCTTCTGGACTACATTTCCCAGGCGCCCTTGCGGTCGCGTCATGTGGTGAGATCTGGCCAATGGGTTGTGGGCAAAAGTTCTGTGGCAAATGTTCAGACCTGACTGGTGAAACCCCGCTGGTGGAAGGTGAAGCCCCAGGATAGGTTCGGAGCTCTATGTCTCCCCCTACAACCACCTCCGACTGTGACATGAACAGGTTCACAAATGTTGCCTGTGCTTAGCTGGTGGTGTCTTGAGACTTTGTTGTAGCCAGGCTGACCAATGCAACTTGAAACTTGGTGAATGCCCTGGGCTTGCTGTGCAAACGTGGCATCAAGAAAAGCCATTCGCTGGATCCTTACAGATCATGTCCCCCTAAACCTCTCTTTTGTACAGGCTTCCAAGCAGTTTTATGCTAACTGTGGTGGTTGGTGTTAAAATAAGGTGGGAAGGCCAGGACCCCAGAGAGAGGCAAAGTGAAGCTGGAGATGGAAGCTGAAGGCAGAGCAATAAATGCAAGACACATGTACAACCCTTCCTCCGGGTTGGGCAGTGCTTTTGGTGTAAACGGTATAAATTTAGCAAGTCCTGGTAACAAGGCTAAGTGGGAGGTATTATTATCTCCAATCTCAAGACAGGGAAACTGAGGACCAGAAAGGTCAAATAACTTGCCCAAGGTCACATAGATTATATACGTTATAGGGCTGGAGTTTGAACCCAGGATGTCTGGCTCCAGGAGGGGGTGTTTAACCACCAAGAATCTCCCAGAATCTCGCAGGATGTTCAGAGTCCCTGGCCTCCTGAGGATGTGACCCCTGAGTTGGGGGTGGGGAGCCTTGGGCTGAAAGGGAGATGTCAGGAGAGACACCGGGCTCCAAGGGAGAGACAGAAAACTGAGGGATAGTTTGGGACCCTCTTCAGTCACCATTTTCAGCATTATCCCAAGATGGTGAAAACTGAAATAAAAAGAGTGATAATGCATAGCCAGACAAGCTTCACGACAGTCCACAGTGCCCCAGCCATCTGTCCCAACAGACCTGGGCTCTAAGACCCTTAGGCGGGACCCAGGCAACTCCAGGTCAAGGATAGGAGAGGTTCCCCATCAGATAGTGCTGAGGACCTGCAGGAGGTGGTACCTGGCGGGGCAGGGGGCCATGGTACCAGGGTTGGTGGTTGAGGTCCTCTCCATTCTGTTGTGGTCCCTGCATGGACATCTTGAGGGCAGAGGGTGCCAGGGTTGAGCTCTGTACTTTCAACAGGACTTGGTCTTCCACATCTGCAAAATGGGAATAATGAGCCCTGCTTTTGGAGATGACAGCCCACGGTCTATCATACCTTAAAGTGCAACTATGTAATGAGATAAATACGTATGTGTATATATGTATAATATAAATACCTATGATATAATATATATCATATCATATCTAAATTAAACAAGTTCTAAATTAAACAGGTATAGCTGGGTTTATACACACACACATGCATTATTGGGCATTGAATTCAGGGCCTCATCCATGCAAAAGATGTGCTCTAACACTGAGCTATATCCCTGGCCCCAAGATTATATAAATTTATATATAAATAAAGGAAATAAATTTATTTATAAGTATTTATTACATAAATATAAAATCATATACATATTTTGTATATAAAATCTGATTTGAGTAACTTAAGTTTCATGTCTTCTATTTATAAATAAACATTACATAAATTTATATATAAATGTTTATAGATTATGTAAAAATAGAATTGTACAATACTTATTTCTCCATATGTAGTACATTTATTATATATATTTATGTATTAGATTATAATATATAATATCTATATATTAGGCATAATATTGCATTATGTGTTATATTTTACTGTATAAAATATACAAAAAATTAATTATAAATTACATCTATGAGATATATAAATATATATCTAACAGTTATGTCCATGAATAACTCTATATAATATATATAAATATAAAAACATATACAGTCTGCCTCAAGTAACTTCTTCAAAATTTGGAGTTCGGTAATTTCAGGAAGGCAGTCACGCACCTATGGGATTCTTGCAAAGAGAGAAGATGTAACAAATGCGTTACTCTCAAATGGAACTTTTTTTTCCCCAGTACTTCGGATTGAACCCAGGGCACTCTACCACTGAGTTACATTCCCAGCCTTCTTACTTTTATTTTAAGACAGGGTCTCACTAAGTTGTCCAGGCTGGCCTCAGACTTGGGATCCTCCTGCCTCAGCCTCCCAAGTAGCTGGGATCGGGCATGGCCACGACACTTAGTGGAAAATGATCTTCATGAAGTAAAAACAATGAAGCTGTTGTATACCATCATGTTTTGTAGAAACCCGATTTGCAGGGGCTGGGGTGCAGCTCAGTGATCCAACTCCTGTCTGGTATGTAGAAGGCTCTGGTTCATCCCCCTCAGTATGGGGGATTTTTTTTTTTAACTCACTGAGTCACTGAACTTGTGTTTGTGGGTTGTTCCCTGCAGGTCAGGGCCAGGTGCTGTTCTAGACACTGCAGTGGACAAAAGAGAAGGGTTCCTGTGTCTGGGGAGCTCCATGCAGGCGGGGGATGGCTGCTGAGAAAGTAAAGAGCTGTCTGATGCAGGGTGTCAGTGCTAGGAGGAAAGACACACCAGGGTGGGAGGTGATGCAGGCTCAGAGGCGGGGTGAAGTTCCCACAGGTGGACAGGAGTCTCACTCAGTAAGGACTTTGAGACCTTTGGGGATTCTGAGGGAATGGGACAGGTGGCTCCCTGCGTGGGAAGCCCTGCAGGAGGGATGGGTTTACAAGCATGCAGGCCGCTGCTGCATCGGTGGTGGGGTGAGAAGATCTAACTCAGCCCTTCAGCATGTGATGCCATTTTTTCTCTTTTTAACTTTTTTTTTTTTTTTTTTCCAGCGCTGGGATGGAAGTCAGGGCCTTGCACCAGCCAGGCAAGCACTCTACCCCTGAGCTGTACCCCATGCCTACTCCCACTTTTTAAATGCAAGGACACATTTGGAGAAATATGAAGCAGCAGCAGTTTTGTGTTTGCAGTTTTTCTCTTGTGTTTCGGAGCCTATCCATTCTCTTATTATTACTGTTGAATGTAGTTCTAAAGCATTTTGGGAGTTTCAAGATCTTTCCACAGGCCCTAGGCCAGTGTGTTTCGAATGTTGGGAGATAAAATTGCCTTGGGTGGGAGGGAAGGGAGTCCCCCACCCCAACATCTCGTGAATCCTGCAGGGTCTGCAAGGAAATAGCCACCAGGATTCCTGCTTCCTGAGTCAGAAGGTTGTGGGCCAGGAAGGGGCAGGCAGCTGGGCTGGGAGCTGGCTCCAGGCACTGCATACCTGAAGCCAGGTGTGTTCTGAATACCTGCCCACTTCCTGTTTGTCAGATGGGCTAGGCCCTGTGGCCTTGGTCTTCCAGTCTCTGGAAGACCACAAACCACAAACTCTTCTGCCTTGTGCCCCCTCTTACTGGTAGTGGAGGTGGATCACTGCCAGCCAGGGTTACATTGGGGAGGTCAAGGTGGGCACAGATCAGTCAAAGGTCAACTAAATCACCCTCCTGCCTTTCAGATAATATATTTGGATGGGGGAGAGAGAAAGGGGGTAGGATGGGGAAAGGGGCTGGGCTCAGGAGTTCCACCAAATATAGGGGACAGACACAAGCACAGACAACACCCACACAGGTGGATCAAGGGCCCCGGGGTCTTACATTTGAATTGAGCAAACACTGATGATGGAGTACTTACTCTGCACCATGCCCTCTCTAGACCCTGGAGATGCCAGGGTCAAAGCCCTGCCTTCCCTCCAGAGCAAAACACTGATGGATAAGGCACATCAGGAAAACAATGAACGAAGATAATTTCTAAGAGTAATCAATGCAGGTGATTAAACAGGAAGATGTGATGAAGAGGGCTAGAGAGGGTAGGTTGCTTTAAGTAGCAAAGTCAGGAAGGCCTTTTCCAGGAGTTGGTGACTTAGGACCTAAGACCCCAGGACAGAAGGAGGCAGCCTTGCAAAGATTTGGAATCGTCCAGATGGCAGGTACAGCAAGTGCAAAGACCTGCAGGGAGGTGAATCTTAAGTTTTACACTTCACACACTGGAGGAGCTGATGTGGATGGAATGCAGTGATCACGGAGCAGAGTGGAAGGCGAGGAGGTCAGGGAGACTGGCCGGGAGAGACCACGCAGGAACTGGTGCAGCCCGGATTTTAATCTCAATACGGTGAAATGGGAGCCTTGGAAGGGTTTTAACCGAGGGAGTGGAGCGATCCCGGATAGCTCCTCGAAAATGGAAGCAGAGAGGATTCCTGTGTTGCACAGGAAACGCAGAGGAGTGCACCCAGGTACGCCCAGTTACACCGACACGTGTGACGCCCGGCGACCCACTCGCTCACTCACTGCATGCCCACTTCTACCCCCGCAGACGTGCGTAGACAGGACCCCAGATCCTTCCTGGAAAGAGATGATTCTCCACCCCAATAGTTCCTTAGTACTGGATCTGTCTGGGGCCTCCCGCTTACCTGGGCCGGATCTGCTGAGCTAAGGAAGCTTGAGGATCTGCGGCTCCGAGTCCCTCCCAGCGCGCTGCAACTAGGCTCAGCCTCCTCAAACCGCACCTGGTGGGACCCAAGTCCAGCCACTAGGCCACGCCCTCTCTAGACCCCGCCCCTCGAGGGCCCGCCTCCAGCTGTAACATCCCAGGCTCCACCCCGCCCCTCGAACGTTTCTTTGCTACCCTTTCGAAGCATTGGGTTCCGCTAGACACCGCCTCCTCGGCAGCTCCACGAGTCCCTCCTCCTAATGGCCCCGCCCCCTTGGGTGTAGCCCCGCCCTCTCCGACGGCCGGCGGCTGTGTACACGCACCTTGTTCTCAGGGCACTAGAATGATTTTTCCAATTAACAGCCTGAAGAACCCGGCCGCTCCCAGCACAGGCTGCCCCTGGGCACCCTTGCACCCTGGGCACCCGGGCCGGGAGGGCCTTGCTCTTTCCCCGCCCCCAGGGTTCCGGGTAGGGGCGTGGCGCCCGGTCAGGGTCCCACCCCCGGCCGCGGTGGCCGCGGCTGTGACGCGGAGAGGTGCTCTTCCTCCAGACTGCCCCCTTGGGGTTCCCGAAAGGACCCTGCGTGGGTGACAGGTTGTGTGGAGAGGCGTCCGGGAAAACACAACACACGTGGGATCGGGCTGGACTTTGGGGCAAGACGAGGGAAAGGGCTCAGGTGGTTTCCGGGTGCGAGGAAGGAGGGGCTTCCATCACTGGCTGGAGAGGACCAAGAGAGAGTCGGGGTGGGCAAGAGAGGCTGCTCTGCCCACGGTTATTGAAGGCTCATAGTGTAAACCTTAAAAGGTTCATAATTAGTCTTGAAAGCAATAGCCACAGCTTTTACTGAGCACTTATTGTATACCGAGACTCCGGCTTGCCTGACCTACCTCAATATATTTAAGTTTCAGTAGGCCACTCGATGTGGAAGGTAAGCTCCCAGCTGCTTGTTGCAGAAACTGAGGCACGGGGGAGCTAAGACATTTGTCCAGATCGCCCTGACTTGTGAGTGGTCGTGACGGAATTCAAATCCGGAGGTGGGGAGGAGTTTCATCTTCGAAGCCCTACTATCCATGATAATTGCGTGTGCAGGGAAAGTAAATTGAGACCCATTTTACAGTGGAGAAAACGAAAGCATAGAAAGCCAAGCATGCTTGGGGACGAAAACGTTTTGTGAAACGTAGGATCACAAAATTTGGGAGTTTCCACATAGAGTTCCCCTCCTCTGCCTTCCACCTCCTACCAATGACAGAAAAGTCTCCAGGTCCTGGAGCGCTTTGGGTGGTGAGAGGGTCAGGGGCCTCTGCATGGGAAGGGGTCTAGCGCCTCCTAGTGGTTGCAAGAGTTGGAACTCGGCCGCTGCCTTCCAACCCAGGTTGGCCCAAAGTACCCACGCCCCCTGGCGACCCGCGTGGAGTGGGGAAGCTGAATCCTATGGAGAGGGCAGGGGATGCTAACTTACAGCCTGGTGGGGGTGAATGATGAGAGAGTCCTCGCAGTGAAGATGATTTCAGCTGGTGATAAGACAGGGCTGGGAAGACAGCAAATGTTTGCTAAATGGATTAATGAATGACACTCTCCAAATGCATAAGGACACGGATGAGGGTAGCTTCGATTACGGTGGTGAGAAGGAATTTGGAATAAACGCAAGAGGTGGAGCCAAGAGAGCTTTCAATCATTTATTAATACAACCAACAGATTTATGGAGCACGTGTTTGTGCTGAGTGCTAGGTGGGGGAGGGGTCAGCGGCAGAGTCACATTCTCAAGTAGACAATGAGGAAATAAGTACAGTCATCTCTCAGTGTTTCAGGAAGTGTTTCAGGACTCCCTGAGGATTCCCAAATCTGCAGATGCTCCAGTCCCTTGTATAAAAGGTGTAGTATTATGTTCATTTTCCAGTAGTACAATGTCAATGCTGTGTACATAGTTGTTACACTCTTTTAAAGAGAATAATGGCAAGTAAAATATCTGTACATGGTCAGTAGAGACAGCCCCCCCTCCCCGTTTTCAATCTGTGGTTGGTCGAATCCAAGGATATGAAACCCACAGACACAGGGAGCAGACTGTATATTAAATATCAGATTTGTGGGGTGGTGATCAGGGCTTAAGGTAGGATGAGATGGGATGGGGAAAAGGCTGCGATTTGAAATGGGAAGGTTTGGGAAGATCTTGGGGCCTTCTGGACCTTGAAGAGGACTGGAGCTTTTGCCCAGAGGAAAGTAGGAGGCACAGAGGGTAGAGGAGGGACAGTGCCCTGACTCAGGTGCTCATGGGTGCCCCCTCACCGTTGCAGGAAAGAGAGTCTCTGAGGGTCCAGGGCCGGAGTCAGGGGACCAGGCAAAGGAGACTGTGCTGATCCAGGCTGTGATGACAGGAGCAGACCAGGGTGGAGGCCACAGTGGGCGGGGGGACGAGGTGACAAGTGGGTGGATTCTGGGTACATGTTAGAGGTGGCACTGCTCAATTGCAAGTGGGTGGGACGAGGAGACAGCAGTGACCTCACAGTCCAGCTGGCTTGTTGCCTCCAGTGCCACCCCATTCCTGGTGCCCGGGCCGGTGTTGAGAGCGAGGTGGGGAGGGGGCCCACCCTGCATGGACTGTGTGGGGCCTGGCTGAGTGCAGGTGCTCCCTCTCTGCCCTGCGGCTCCTCCTCCTCCACCCCCTCCCAGGGTGACAGTTAGAGGCACAGAAGAGGAAGTGGTAGCCCTAGTCGTCGCTGCACAGGCGGGAGGGCGGGCAGAGGGTGGTGGAGGCCGTGAGCGTGCAGGGCAGCCAGCCCGGGCCACGGCGGCCATGGAGCTGTGGCGCCAGTGCACCCACTGGCTCATCCAGTGCCGGGTGCTGCCGCCCAGCCACCGTGTGACCTGGGAGGGGGCCCAGGTGTGTGAGCTGGCCCAGGCCCTCCGGGACGGCGTCCTCCTGTGCCAGCTGCTCAACAACCTGCTGCCCCATGCCATCAACCTGCGTGAGGTCAACCTGCGCCCCCAGATGTCTCAGGTGAGGTGTGGGGCTGGAGGTGGGGGCACCTGGGCTGCTGCCGAAGGGTTACGGCATTCTGCTTCAGGGTCAGCAGAGTAGGGGGATCTGCTTTCAGGTCAGGGCTAGCCCAGCTGTGGTAGCGCTGAGATCATGGGGTGGCCCATCAAGGGTAGCAGGCCCCTGCATGGATTGATGGACTGAGAAGTCTAGCTGGGAATGACAAATCAGGGGTTCACCCTCCGACCCCCAGGCTGGCTCTCCTGGGACCAGCTGGTGGTCCCTGAGTGGGGGGTGCTTGGGAACCCTCTGGGTAGCCTCCAGGGTGCCTGAGGGTTTGCCAGTTTCGACCCCCAGATTCTGGCTGTGGGGGAGGGGCCTCCACTGACTTCTTCCCCACATGTGCCTTCTCCTCCTCCCCCGGCCCGGGCCCCTTCCTTCCCCTCACATCTTCCTTCCCCTTGGCTTCCTGCCTGGGCCTGGGGCAGTGCGGTCTCGTGGGGGCTGCAGCCCTGGGGCCCTGAACTTTCTCTCTGTACCCATCCCGTGAGGACATCGAGGCAGGACCTGATCCTGAACTCAGAGTAGTCCCTGAGGCTTGGGGGCCTAGGAGGCCTGTATGTTCCTTGCTGGACTTTGCATGGGGGCCAGGC
Organism: Sciurus vulgaris; assembly: GCF_902686455.1. Taxonomy (NCBI): domain Eukaryota; kingdom Metazoa; phylum Chordata; class Mammalia; order Rodentia; family Sciuridae; genus Sciurus; species Sciurus vulgaris. Next base: position 4,540,249 of record NC_136477.1, read on the forward strand.
TGCAGGAGGAGGTAGATGGACTTCAGTTGCCCCTGGCGCAGGAAGTGCATTCAAATCCCTATTTGAATGTGGTCAGCGTGGGGTGGGGGCATGACTCGTCCTATCTCTGTAGTACCTGCTCTGCTTCCCCACGGCTGCTGGGTGGCTTCTGCTGACTGGGGAGAGGGACAGTGCAGGGCTGAGCCCAGCCTCCCTGGGCTCTGAGGGGACATGGGTTCTGCCCTAGGACTGAGGGCACATGTATCTGGCCTGGGGTCTGAGAGGACATGGCCCTGTCCTGCGCCTGGGGGACATGGTCCTGCCCCTGGTCTGGGAGGCATGGCCTTGCCCTAGGTCTGAGCATCATGGCCCTGCTCTGAGGTTGCGGGGAAGAGTAGTGGCTGTTTGATCCTCGGCCCTCACTGCAGGACGAAAGTCTTGTCCCCAGCAGCCATGGTCATGGGTAGTGGCCAGATGGGGCATGGCCTTCTGGTTGTCTGAGGACTGTATGCAGCTGGAAGAGGGGGAAGTCATTGCCTAGGGAGTAGGGCCCACTGGGGGCTCTGAGGGGGTTTCCTAGGGACAGGGGGCGGGGGCAGGGTTTCCTTGGTGCCAGGACATTGCCCCTCCCCAGCTGGGCAGGCCTTCCTGAAAGCGAGAGGGAACTCAGAGCCGCTCCTGTCACAGCCCATCCCTCGGTCACAGGCCACCCAAATTTGCCTACATTTGCTTTACCCCCACCCCCACCAGCTTCCAGGGCATGAGAAAGTAGCTCTAGATGGGCCCAGCCCTGGCAGGGAGTCAAAGTGCCCTGTAATGCTTTAATAATGGCTACTGGAAAAGCAGATAGATTTAAGGATGAACTTCCCCCCGTGGGTGTCTTAACCGAAGCCGATTTTCTAAAGGGCAAGCATGCATGGCGCTGATCCCCATGGGGGCAGCTGCACTCCAGTGACAGCTGCCATCCTCTGTACCAGGCCAGGTTGGGAAACTGGCTCTGGCCCTCAAAGTGCACTTGAACTCAAAAAAGATGTCCCCAGCCCTGTATGGTCTGGGTGGGGTCTGGGTTGAGGTAGGATGCTGCCTGGCAGAGTCGGCTCTATGCCAGATGGGACACTTGTGCAGGGCTTTTGTTCTGGCTTCCTGTGCCCAGCTGTGCTAGGCCCAGGCTGGGCAGGGGTGTACCCTGACCCTCCTTGTCTGGGGGCTGTGTGACTTTCTGCCCCTGCTCATTTGGTCTTTTGGATCTGCACCTTGTGCCTGGTACACAGTCGGGATGTGTCTGGGAGGCTGGGAGGTCCTCCCCACACAGCAGAGGAAGGCGCTTCGGGAACACCCACTTGGTTTCTGGGTGCCTCTCTGTCAACAAATTTAAGCCATGGCCACGCATGGCCCACCGGATGTGGAGGGTAGAGAGAGAAAGCGGAAGGTGAGTCTGAGGGGCAGTGGGACAAGGAAAGGTGTGGAGGTTGGACGAGAATGTGTCCCCATTCCTCCAATGCCTTATTCATGGCCCTTCTCCATGGCACAGTTGTTTCCAGGGAAGAGGGAGGAAATCACATATTTATCTCCCTTCCACCCAACCAGCCACACACCTATCCACCCAACCAGGCATCCATCCATCCATCTATCCATCCATCCATCCATCCATCCATCCATCTATTTAATTATCCATCCATTCATCCATTCAACTATTCAGTTATCCATCCATCCACTCAGTTATCCATCCATCCATCCATCCATCCATCCATCCATTCATCCATCCATCCATCTATTTAATTATCCATCCATTCATCCATTCAACTATTCAGTTATCCATCCATCCACTCAGTTATCCATCCATCCATCTATCTGACTAACCAACTATTCAATTATCCATCCATCCATCCATCCATCCATCCATCCATCCATCCATCCATTCATCTACCCATTTAAATATCCATTCATCCACCAGCTACTCAACCAGCCAACTATTCAACTATCTGTCCATTTATCCCTCCACCAACTATCTATTAATTAATTAATTAATTTATATTTTTTGTGGTACTGGGGATTGAGCCCAGGGGCTCTACCACCAGTCTACACCCCCTAGCCCTTTTTGTTTATTATTTTGAGACAGGATCTTGCCAAGATCCTCTTGCCTCAGTCTCCTGAGCCACTGGGATGACAGGTGCATGCCACCACACCTAGCCCAGCCAGTCAACTATTCAACCATCCATCCAATAATCACTGCGTGTGTCTGGCCCTGTTCTTGGTGCTGGGAACAGTAGGACTCAGGCATGCAAATCCCTGTTGCCGAGGCGCCTGCCTTCTAGCAGGGACTTGTATGAATTGTCCTGAGGCTGTAGTGTTCTGAAGAAAGAAAAGCAGGAAGGGGACCTGGGGGTGTGTGGGTGCTGCCTTTACCACGAGGGTCCGAGAGGCTTCACCCATAGGCTGACATGGAAGCAGAGTCCTGGGCCAGGGGAAGGACGGGCCACACAGACAGGAACGCTGTCCTGGACAGGGTGCTGCACAGGCAGGTGTGAGCAGGGATGGCCCACAGGGGGAGTGGACGGGGTCAGGTTGGAGTGAGGCTCCAGAACAGGGATGCTCTGAGGTCCAGTGCGCGGCCACGACTGGAGGCACAGAGACAGCCAGACACCAGGGTTGCTTCAGTCCTGTCACCAGGCAGCGTCTGCAGAGGTGGAGCTAGAAGACTGAGGACGTGCAGGGGAAGGGATTGTGGATGCAACCACCAGGATGTGGGGCTCCTCAGACTCGGGCTGGGGCGGTGCTGCCCAGGCCCCGGCCCAGAACACAGTGGCATGGGGTCCCTGCTACTCAGAGGTGGAGGCAGGAGGAACGTGTGAGCCCAGGAGTTCAAGCCCAGCCTGACAGCATAGTGCGACCCCATCTCAAAAAACAACAAAAAATCTGTCTGTGGGAGCAGCTCGGTGGTGGACACTGGCCTGGCCTGTGCGGCCCTGGTTCCAACCCCAGCACCGCAGAAAACCCTAAAACACAAAATACAGAGCCACTTCGGACGGGAGAAGGAGCTGGGTCAGTGAGAGCCGGGCCTGGGGCCAGTGGCTTGGGAGCCACACCTGCTTCAGGTCCAGCTCCACCACTCCCCGCCCGCCTCCCTCCAGCCCCAGGTTTCCCGTCTGCGATCCTGGATGCAGAGGAGCTGGTTCCGGAGGCGGAGGCGCTGGTGGTTCAGAACTGCTCCGCCTGCGCCTGGCACCCCTCCACACGCACTGAGGTCTTCCTGGAAAGGATGTGGGGTGTGAGGCCGAGGCCCGAGGGCGGGCTGGGGGTGGGGATTCTCATTGGGGGCGGATTTTGCCCATCTCACTTCCCCCCAAGAATTTGGCAAAATTTGGAGATATTTTTTCCAATTCCTTGAAAATTTTTTTTAATTTTAATTTTTGGATTGGCACGTGATCCTTGCGCTTATTTGTGGGGTACAGTATCACCGTCGGACGCGTGCATTCAATCTGTAAGGACCACATCAGGGTGACTCGCATTTCCATCTCCCTACCATGACTTTGTGTTTGGAGCTTTCGGATCTCTAGTTCTTCATAAAACACACGATAGTGGTTTAAACCATAGTCGCCCCTGTGCTGAAGAACTGCACTGTTCCAGCAGAACCCTGGGGCTCCCCGCCTGTCCCCCGCCCCTTCACCAGTAGTCACAGTCCTCTCTACGTCTACCACCCATCAGCTCTGCAGCTTCCACACCTGAGCGAGGACAGGGGCTGGGCATGTTCTGTTCTTCGCAGGTTGGAAGCTGCTCAGCACTCATGAGGCACAGGATGGCCTCGGCGGGAGCCGTCCAGCCCTGAGTGTCAGAACTGTCGAGGCCTCGGGGCTCTCTGTGGTTTCAGTGCCGGCAGCCTGCTGAGGCTTGGAAGCATCAACTAGAGAACTTCAGCTTAAGTAACGTTTATTCAACCCTATGGCTCCATCGAGCTGCGTTCCTTGAGTTGTTGGCTGGTCTCTTACTGTGCCTGATTTAAAAGCTGAGCTCACAGTGGGAAGGGATGGATGAAAAGAGGTACACCCAGCACTGGGCTCCCCAGAATGCAGGCCTCCTGGGTGAGGCCAGAGAGCCTGGGAGGATCTGGGAAACGTCGACTGGTTAATAATACATTTGTATGATTCAAATATTGCAACGTGTCAAAAGATGTACGTGGGGACTTGAACTCCCAGCCCTGGCTCCGAGCTGCCTCACCACCTGGGAGCTGTTTGAACTGTAGGTCACGCACCCTTAGGTGCCGCCTCATGCACACAGTCAGCGGGAGTGCAGGTAGTGGTGTTTTGTCAACCATGGTCCTCATGGTTGATAGTGGGGCTGCAGGACTCCTGTCCCTTAGTGAGCCTGTGGCCACCGTGACTCAGGTGTTTGTGGGGGACCAGTGGGAACCCACCTGCTGCACTGCTATTTGCATAGAAGTACCACAACACGATTGTGTAGGGCAGGTGATGCCTGATGGCGGTAATCCGCAGCGTTGCAGTTTCCATCTCTGCTTGGGAGAATACCCCTTCTGCTTACAAGACAGCTGTCTGCCCGCCGAGTCTCCCGATTGGACCAGCTGGCCACAGGGAGCAACTGACCAAGGCGGTCTCCCTGTGTGCACGTGGGCGCCCTCATGCCCCCACGATGACAGAATGCCCGAGATCACAGCGGTCAGCACAGGTTCGGCCTGGGTGGTCCTGGCTGCCCCTGCCCCACACTGCCCTTGCACTGTTCCTGCTTTCCTCCCTGGGTGGCTGTCTCGGGATCTTCCCAGCTGGACACCTAGACTGTCCTCATCCAGGATGAGGCTGCGGATGTTAAGCCTATTTAACGGACACTTATGTTTTACTCACTATGTGGACAGTGGCCTAAATGAGGGGCTGGCAGATGACTGGACTGGAGGGGCAAATCTGGACCCCCTGTGAGTTTTTGTAAATAAAGTTTTATTGGCACATGGCCCTGGCCAATCCTTTACCTCCCGTGGGTGGCTACTCTGGTTGAGTAGCTGACAGAGACAGTCCGACCTGGGAACTGAAGATGTTTATTACCTGGACCTTCATAGAAGGGTTTTCAGGTCCTTGTCTGAGACGCTTCCCGTTCGCTGTCCTGTTCGATCCTCATAACAACCAATGAGGTCGACAGCAGAAACGGGACAGGAGAAACGGGGACACAGGAAGTTACGTGGTGCATGTGTCCCAGGTCACAAGCTTGAAGGGCAGAGCTGGAATTTGACTGCAGTCTGGTCCAGGACCTTGTTCCCTAACTCTGACTGCCTCCGTTCCATCGTGTGGCTGACCATCACTGAACTGACCAACCACCATGATGGACACTTGAGTTTTGCCAGGCTTGTGTTATACCAAGTTCACTGCAATCAGTACCCTTGTCTGGGATCTTTAGTGACGTCCCCATGGGCACACGCACACACACAGGCACCACCAGAAGGGTGACTGTGGGAGGCGATTAGATGTGTCAGTTAATTTGATTGTGATAATCATAATACAGTGTGTACATTATATCGAATCATCCCATTATGCATCTTGAACAAATTTGTGAATCATGTCAATAAAACTAGGGGGAAAATAATTTCCTTATTCTACAATTACAGCTTCTCAAACAACATAATCACCTTGTCCATGAACCATTTTTCATTTTCTTCACTGTGTGATTGTGGGCATGTTATTTAACCTCTCTTTGCCTCAATTTCCTATAAAATTGGAATAATGAAACTCTATCATAAAGCCTTGTCATAAGAGAGACATGAGTTACTATAAAGAACCTGGAAAAGTACCTGATCGCATGTAACCTATTATGGCTGCCATGTTCATTATTCTTTTTCACACGAGCAAATATATCCATGGATAAACTTTCAGAAGTGGGATTTCTGGGTCAAAGCATATGATCCTGTGTGTTTTTGATAGACATTGCCAATTTATTCTGTAGATGGGACTTGCTATGTGGGTCTTTCCGGTGATACCACCGGTTATACGTGAGGGAGCTTTTTTCTCTACCACCTCCCCAGCAGACTGTTCTTCAGTCAGCTTTTGACATTTTCCCAACTGGGTGGGTGATAAGTGCATAAGCTCAAGTTGCATTCTCTTATTCTGAGTAAGGCTGTCTCTTTTCCTATTTTTTTTTTTTTTTTTTTTGGTGGTGCTGGGGATTGAACCCAGGGCCTTGTGTGTGTGAGGCAAGCAGGCTACCAACTGAGCTATATCCCCAGCCCCTCCTTTCCTATGTTTTAGAGCAATTTGTATTTTCTTTCTGTGAGATACTATCTGATCATATCACCTGCCTGCTATTTTTTCCTTTTAGAGGTGCTGGTCTTTTTTTCTTATTGATTTTTAGAAGTTCTTTATATATAAATTTATATATTAGGCTGGTTTAAATTTCAGTAGCTACCAGCTTTGTGATCTTGGTGCAGAAAAAGCTTCTCAACCTGTACGAGCCCTGATTGTCTTCTCTATAAAATGGGGATCTTGATAGCACCTTATCTCAGAGCTGTGTGAGGGTTAAACACAGTAAGATAAGTTTTAAATTCATGGCGATCGACATATGGAAAGTGCTGAACTCATGGGAGCCAGTCATTTTTGTTAATTTGATTTCATGAAGCTTGAGTTGCTTGTATAAGTCGGGTGTGTAATGTTAGCTGCTGTAACAAAGTGCACCACTTCAATGATAATGTCAGTTCACTCACAATTCAGTTCGAGTCACTGAGGAGATAGGAGGGGGTGGCCCTGATTTATAAAATCACTCCAGGGCTCAGTCTCCGTGTATCTCCTGGACCTGGCCTCTGTGAGGCCTTTGGCATCCTCTCTCCAAACAGAAGGTGAGGAAAGATTGCGGGTGGAGGCTTCCTTGGCTGAGGCTGGAAGTGCAACCACAGACCCCGTTGTTCCGGTGGCTGCGGCCCGTCCAGCTGGGCCTGGGGAGGGACACGGAGCAGCCAGGGCCACAGAGCCTCAGAGCAGGGCCTGGCTGGCTCTGGAAGCTCAAGTCTGGCTCTGAGGAAGCCCCAGAGGGGTGAGGATGAGGAAGACCCATGCCAAGGCGAGGGAAGACCAGCCGGGGCCAGGGCCGGATGGGAGCCGATCTCGACCAAGCGGAGCAGGCTGAGGAGCCTCATCTCCACACGCCTGTGAGGGCCACGGGGGAGGGAAGCCGGGAGGGCTGGCACTTGGCGCTAGCCTTCCTTGCCATTCTATCTGTGCTGGTCACTGGACTTCTGTCTGGGCCCAGGGGCTTTCACTGGGGCCGTTGGGAAGACCTGCCATGGTTCTTGGTTGGCAAACAAGATGAACCCTGTGCATTGGGCCTCTGCCCACCTGTCAGCCTCTGGCCCCTCACTCCCTGCTGCTGTGCCTGCACACCCAGGCTGGACCCGGCCTCAGGGCCTTTGCACAGGCTGACCCCTCTTTCCAGCTCTCCCTTCCCCAGCATGCTCAGCACTGGTCTCTTGCCCCTGGGGTTTCCTACCAGAGTCTCCCCATTTCCACCTGCTGGTCCTGTCCCTCCAGCTTCCTTCCTCCCTTTTGTTCTCCTCCATAGCACTGCCTGCCCTCTGAGCCACCATCAGTGTGACTTGATTACCTATTTTCTGCCTCCTCCCCTGGATGTCAGGGCGAGAACTGGCCTCTGTTGCCCACGGCTGCATTCCCAGCTGGGTCCACGCCTGCCCCGCTGCCCTCTTTGTTGGTGCACTCAGGGCAGGAACTGGTGACCGGCTCCCACCCCCAGCCTGCCTCGTTTTAGAAACAGCTCAACAGATAGGACTGACCTCCGCGGCTGCTTTCAAGTCTGGAAAACAGGGTCGAGTAACAGCGATCCAGGGACCCGAGGACCCTCAGGGCTGAGAATGACTCGTGGTCGGTGCTGGGCGGAGGCAGGCCGCCGGGTCCTTCCCGCCTCTGCCGATCCCTCGTTAGGTGCCGGGGGCAGTGGCCAAGCTTTCTTACCCTGAAAATGGGACGATGATAGAGGCGATCCTGCCATGCCTGGTGACGCCACCCACTTCAAGCTCGTGTGGGGCCACGAGCTGGGTCATGGAGAATTCCTGGATGAAGGAGGGCACAGGCCTTTCACGCCATTCATGGAAATAGACCAGGAAACAGGCAGTTTGCAGAAATTTCAATTGAGAACTTTTAATCTTGTGACATAAAAACCCGCCTGAAACTGACTTTGTCAAAAGTTTTCACTGCCTCACGTCATAACTGAAACCTTTAGAAGAACAGGCCCTCAGGCTTGGCTGGATCCAGGGGCTTGGATGGCATCTCAGGGCCTCCCTTGCTCCTCTTTTTCCATCTTAGTTCTGCGTTCCCCAGATGTTCTCCTGTTTCCAGGCATCCTTTCCCCTCACGGAGTCAGGCAAGGGTCCCCAACGGCTCCACATTTATTCTTCCATAATTTTGAGTTCAGTGGACATCACGAGGGTCCATTTTCTGGTGACTCAAGCCAAAATCCAAGGATTGACTTTTGCTGGCCATGAGTTTTTGGGTGCATGTCCAGGGATGGAACCCCGGGTCCCTGCATGCTGGGTAAGTGCTCTACCACTGAGCGACACCCCCGTCCCTGACAGAATTTTATTCTGGAGAGGTCCCACGTCCACTTCCCAACCGTTGCTGAGAATACCATGTCCTGGTCGCCAGGCAGGATCCACGCCCATTCTTGGACCGACTGCTTCAGCAGGAGAACAGCGGGCTCTGCGGGGCCAGGGCCGGGATCGCCTGCTCTTTCCCAGGGGTGGGGAAGAGTGGGGGAGGGTTAGATCCGCGAGGGAAACCCCAGGTGGGACCAGAAGCAGGGGGACAGGAGGTCAAGAGGCAGTCGCGTCCGTCCTGGGACGAGTGCTGACCGAGGCTTGGATTCTCAACCTCAGTGCCTTTGACACTGGGGCTGGGCTGCTGTCCTGGGAGCCGCTCTGCTACCACAGCAGGATTGGCAGGCCCTTGACCTCTGCTGCCCTGGTTCCAGTGACAGTCTCCCCCGCACTTGTGACCTCAGAGTGTCTCCAGACGTCGCCAAGTGTCCCTGGGGGAGGGTCACGGGGGTGAGGGCCACTCTTTCAGAGGAGTGATCTCCCTGTCTCGAGGAGTCCCCAGAGTGGGACTGAGGCCGTGGCGGACCCAGGAGGGACTGCAGCTTCTGGAGTTGGCCTCTGCCTTGGCTTCACCGGCAGAGTGGCCGGGGTGAGGCCAACTGCTGGGGTTCTGGGAAGCCACGCGGCGGATGCTTCCCTGAGTCCGGGCCCCGCGGGGGAGGCTGGCGGTGTGGTCATTTCCTGTGGCTGCTGCAACAGAGTACCACACACTGGCCTAAAACGAGGGACGTGGATCTTCCCACAGTACTAGAGACCAGGAGCCCGAAACCCAGGGGCCCGTGGGGCTGGGACTGGCAGAGGCTGCCGGGGACAACCCTTCCAGCCCCCACCCACCACTGTGTTCCTGGCTTATGGTGCCTCTCCCAGGGTCTGCCCCTCTGTGTCTCTTCAAGATCTGACCTGGACAGTTCAGGTCGCCCTCCTCATCTCAAGCGCCTCAGTTTACTGACATCTTGCAAAATCCTATTTGCCAAACAACATCACACTCACAAGTCCCAAGCACTGGATGGGATCATCTCTTTTATTAGGAGGGAGGTGCCACTCCATGCACGGCAGAGAGTAAACAGTTGGCTACTCAAAGTCAACAAAACGTTGGCAGATGGTAATAAATGGGGCAGAAGAAACAAACCAGAGCTCCAGGAGGAAAGCAGAGAGGCGAGCCTTCTGCAGGGTGGTAGAGGGGAATGGGGCTGGAGGAGGAGGAGCTAGGTCCGGAAGCATGGGGCAGGGTGGGCGGAGGCTGTGCAAAGGCCCTGTGGTGTGGCAGCAGGTGTACAGGAAGGAGGAGATTGATGAAGGTGCCCCAGTGACAAGAGATGCTGGCTCAGCCCAGGAGTCTGGGAGTTTCGGATCCAGATCAGGTTTTGGTGAGACTTGCTGATGGGTTTGAGGGGGGAGATGGTGGGGGTGGATGAAAAGAGCAGGCAGCGTGTGGCTTCAGGGCTGCACCAGGGAGCCACCGCTCGCCATGATGGGGATGGGGAGGAGTGGGCGCAGGGGGTTCCCACTTGACTGCGTGGGCTGGAGCAGGGTGGCACAGCACGGCAGCCGGTACCAGTTCCCAAGTGGGGCTGCGGGTGGGACATCTGGCGATGCCTGGCTGTGTGTGTTGCCCCTGCGGAGACCGTGGGGAGCCATGGCATCTGGGGGGCGCCCCGGGCGCTGCTGGACGCCCTCGGCTGCCCGGCGGGACTGCGCCGCCTTTCCACCGCGCTAGGACGGACGAACTCAGCGTGGTGGGGGCCTCCCGGACCCAGGGGTCTCGGTTCCGTGCTGGCTATGGACCTTGGAAAGGTGCCAAGCCTCCCCGTGACTCGGTTTCCCCATTTATCCAGCGGGGATGAGGACAGTGCCCACCTTTGACACTGATAAGGATTTAAAATGCGGCGGTAGTTGTAGCATTGCGGAGCAGGCCGAGCAGCGCTGAGTGATTGGTGACTGAATCCACGGCGGTAGGTGAGGTCCTTTGGGAGACAGGAGAGTAACTGGGCCCTAGGGGACAACAGAGGGGTTGGGAAGGGGAATCAGAAGCAGCAAAGATGCCAGAAGAGAGGAGTCCAGTGACTTGCAGGGAACACCAGAGAGCAGAGTGTCAGAGGTGGGAAGAAGAAAATGTGTGACATGGAGGTCCTGTTACTTCAAAAAGAACAGTTTCCATGGAGTGGAGGGAAGCCTGAAATACAGTTTCTAGCATTTATTTCAAAACTACGCCAGGTTTCACCCTTTACCCAGTTCCATAGCTGCTTCCACATCTTCATGTATTGTTATGGCAACACCCCACTTATCAGTCCCACTTTTTCATCTTAGTTCATTTTCTGTTGCTGTAACAGAATGCCAGAGCCTGGGTAATGTATGAAGGGAAAAGGGTTACATGTGATCATGTTCTGGAGTGTGGGAGGCCTGCAGTCAGCAGCTGCAGGTGGTCTGAGCCCACTGCTTCAGCTCATGGTGAAGGCTGAGCTTCTGCCATAGCTAGTCCACTCCCACGTGAAAGGCATGAATCCATTCATGAGGGCTTCTGCCACATGATCCCAGAACCTCCCACCAAGACTCCAACACTGCCACATCGAAGAATTAAGCCTGGATGTGAGTTTTGGAGGAGACAAACCATGCTCAAACTATAGCAGTAGGTTCAGATGGTGTGACAAAGGGCAACCAGCCAACCAGACCAACCAACAGTTCTTTTATTGAGCATATACTATGTGCATGGTTGTGCTCAGTACTTTGTGCTTATAAACCCTTTTGATTTCCATAACAAATCTCTGGCCTGGGCACGGTCATGCTTAGCTTCTCTGTTGCTGTGAAACAAACCACCCCAAAGCTTATGGATGTCAGATACAACTATTTTATGATTCTTGGATTCTGTGACTCAGGAATTCAGACAGGGCATAATCATGATGGCTTCATAGCTCTGCGGTGAGAAGCCTTGACCATCTGGGGCCTGGAATCACCTGCAGGATTGTTTGTTTGCCACTGAGCTACACCCCCAGCCCAGGGGCGGCTCCTCTGTGTAATGTAATAGAGAACAGAGAGTTTCCAGGGGGCAGAAAGCCCAGGAGCATGGGGCTGCATCTGGGGAGAGCCTCCAGCTGCAGCCATGGTAGGAGGCATCATGTGACCAGAAAGCACGGGAGACAGAGAGGGGACTGAGCTTGCCCCTTTACCCGGAACCCTCTCCTGCAAGGACCCACCCACTCGCCCACCCTCGGGTGAGGCAGAGCCTCCCGCCTCACCACATCCCAACGCTGCGCACCAAGGGGCCAGCTTGCAACACGGGGGCTTCAAGGGGTGCATTTAACTAGGGCAGCCGCCAGGCATCCCAAGAGACAGGGGACTGTCACCTTCAGCCTGACCTGCTTCGAGTGTGTATGAGGCCAGGGAGTTGGTGGGCAACACTTTGAAAGGCATCAATCTTCAAGTGCCTCCTTCCCAGGGACTCTGGGGGTTATGGCAGGAGGGCGGGTGCTGGGGGTGACACCAGTTGCTTCCTTTCTGTCCCACAGCTCTGGTTTTGGAAGGGCGACCTTTGGTCCCCTGCCTGCGGATGCAGCCACAGGATTCTGGGCTCTGCCCCAGGGCGCCTGCGCCGCAGACCCATGCAGCGCTGTGCCCTCTGCCTGGAATCTCCTCCTCCAGACACCCACCTGGCTCACTGCCTCCCTTCAAGGCTTGGGTCCCATGTCCCCTCTCCACCCAGGCTTGCGGACCTCCTGGGTGAGCCTGCGCCGTCTCCGGAGCGGTGGACTCCTCTTCCTCCCTACCTTTCTCCTCTACTGAGCGCCTTCTGACAAGCCGCGCAGGGCCTCGCTGGGGTCTGGAGGATGAGGACACCCGCCTCCGTGGCTGCTCCAGTCCCTCGTGGAAAACGGCACAGGGTTTGCGCAGAGCCTGCCGCGCGCCCTGGGTAGACCTTGTCATCGCTGGAGGCCTTGGGGCGCCTCATGCGCTGTGAATGCTCGGTGAACAGTTGCCCGCCGCGTCGCCGCGGAAAGGCGCCCGAGCAGGTTCAGTGCAGACGCGACATGTTCTCTGACTGGTCGGCTGGTGGGATCGCAGGTGGAGCCGCGGCTGCGGAGGGTGTCTCGGTGGGGCCGTTCGCCCGCCGGCTCCCCTAGCGGGTGCTCAGCCTCACTGGGCAGGGGCGCCTTTCTCTTCTTGACCGCTGCACCCCCAGTGCCTGGCCAGCACCCGGTCTGTCGCGGATTCTCCAAAAGTATTTGTCCCCTGGATGAAGGGGGAGCTGAGTGGTCAGAGTCCGCGCCGGCTTCTCCCGCCGGGGCTCTTACTCTCTCCTGTTCTGAGCACGACTGATTTGGATACAGGGACGGTTACTGACCTTTCACTTCCTACTCTTTATCAAGTGTGACCGGAGAGTGTATTTTGCATTATTGACCAATGGTGGTTTAAATTACCTCCTTTTTCCCCACCCAGCCCCCTAAGTCTCCTGAGCTCCTAGTTTTAGGGGAGAGTCTCGGCAGAGAAGCTCCTAGCTGCTTAAAAAATAAAGACAGCACAGTCCCTTAGTACCTGTGGGGGACTGGTTCCAGGACCCCAAGGGTAGCAAAATGCACAGATGCTAAGGTCGCTCACGTCCTGTGGCATGGTCTTTGCCTAGAACCTACACAGTCCTCCCTCCCGCACACTTTAAGTCATCCCTAGGTGAGTCCTAATACCTGATCCAGTGTAAACGCTGTGAAAATAGTTGCCCTACTGTGCTGTTCAGGGAGTGACCACAAGGGAAAAAAGTGTGTCCGTGGTCAATACAGATGCAGGTTCCCCACTACCTCGAATATTGCAATCCAAGATGTGGGGGTTACTCCCCCAGTTCTGAGCCTGCCCATACACAGTACTGGTATTTAAAGCACGATTGGATGCATTTTGGCCTATATATACACCTGTGCAACCAGCCCAGCTGTCAAGACACTGAACCCAGCCACCTCTGCCCAGCGTCTCCCCTTCTGCCCTCCCCACCCCTGCCTGCGCCTGCTCATCTCTTGCTGATTAGCTTGTGTCTCCTAGTGTTCTCTGGGAGTGGGGTTGGGCGTTGCTGGTCCTTTGTGACTGGCCTTTCCCAGGATGTACTGTTTTCCGGCTTAGCCATGGGGTTCCGGGTAGCACGCTTTACCTCCTGTTAGTGCTTGGTGGTGTTCTGCTGGACGCCGCCGGGCAGGTTGAGCATTCCTAATCCGAGAAACCTGTAATCTGAATTCAGGAGCTTTGTGAGCCAATGTAAAGCCACAGTCTGAAGCCTCAAGGAACAAACTGTTTCATGCACAAAATTGTCGAAAACATTGTATACAATTTTCTTCCTGCTGTGCGTCTAAGGCGTATGTGAAACAAATGAATTTTGTGTTTAGACTTGGGACCCATCCTGAAGATTGCTCACTGTGCATGTGCAAATATTCTCAAATCTACAAAATCCAAAATCTAGAAAGACTCCCAGTCTTCTGTTCAGGCAGGGACCTTGGGCAAGTCAGGTACCTCTGGCAGCTCAGTTTACTTAGTCTGCAGTCGAGAATGAAAATGCAGGCAAATCCCCACTCAGCACCTACAGCAAAGCTGACCCAGCAGGCCCCACCATGCATAGATGCACCACGCATGTATTGAGTGTCTGCTGTATGCCAAGCACTGGGATCCAGTTTCTACCCCAGCAAACAGGGCTTGTCTCCCCGGGGCTTTGGGCTGTCAGGGAGACAGACCCTGAGACGTCTAAAAGTCAACCACAGTCTGTTGGGCAATAAACAGTCCAGGGTCACCCTGGCCTCATTACCTAGGCGGAGCACAAATGCTCGACTTTTGAAGTCTGCGGTGATTTGGAGCCAGAGATACTCGCAAGAACACTGGCCCAGTCTGTGGTCTTTTTTGGGACTCAGTCTATGCAGTCTGCTTCTCCGTTGTCCTGTTAGCGACCCTCTGGGTTGGTTCCACCTTCTGCCGGCTGCAAGAAGCTGCTGGGAATGTTTGTGCCTAGGTCTCTGCATTCGCGATCCTGAGTCCGAGCCTGGGGGAGAACAGCGCATTCTTCTATTTAAGGAGCTGACACGCGTCTGTCTATGCTTCCCAGACCTCTTCTAAGTGGCTCCCCAGCTCCATGTCCTGGAGGGCACCGGCCTTGCCCGCCCACTCCTCCAGCACCCCAGAACCTCACCAGAACCTCCCCATGAGGCCACAGCCACGGTTCCCCACATCCCAGCACACCTGCTCACCGCCACTGTCCCCGATCACTTATTCCCGTGGCTGCCTGCTCGGGGTCTGTCTCCCTGCCAGCCTATAAGCCCTGTGGGAACAAGGCCCTGTTTGCTGTGGCCGCCACCAGGTCCCAGTGCTTGGCATGCAGTTGGCACTCAATATGTGCTTGCTGCATCAATGCAGGATGGGGCTCAGTGGGTCGGGCTTTGCCTTAGGTGCTGAGCGGGGATTTGGCAGGTATTTTCATTCTCCAAGTGCAAACTAAGTAAATGGAAGCTCCAGAGGTCACGATGACTTGCCCAAGATCCCTGAGCTTCAGCGGTAGTTTACCCCAGTTATCTGTGGCCTCTCAGGGCACCGCAATCTTGAGTGTGCCCCGGGAGAAGGTGGGGGAGAGGAGAGACAGGCTGGTTCACAGGCAGCTTTGAAAGTTAGGGCCAAGTCTATATACTCTGCACCTCCTCTTCCAAGCTTCGAAGAGGCTGCACAGCATGCCCACCCTCTCTGGGCAGCACGTGGGTCCCTCAGGGTGCCTGAGACTGCAAGTTTAAGGGTCTGAGGGGCTGATGCAGGGGCCCCTCCACCCTCCTACTATCTCCCCCAGGCAAGCCCTGGTGACAGGCATTTCCTGTTTCCGGCCTTCTCCCCGGGGCTGGTGTGGGTGGGGGAGCCAACTGCAGCACAGCAGTGCTCAGCTCTGGGTCTCCTCCTCCCAGCCCCCGGCGGAGGCCTCCTCCCTCGCCCTGCTTCCCTGCAGGAAGGTGGCAGACCCGCTACCCTTCCTGTCCCTCCGTCTTGGGCAGGACTGTGCTGATGGGGAACCCACTGGCGAAGGGCAAGAGGGTGCCCTGGGCTTCGCTACAGTGCCTGCTAATGATTTGCATATAAGATTTGCCAGGCCGACCTGGGGGCCCTCTATGAGGTTCTGGAGGAAGAAGGAGGAGAGGAGCTGAGAGGAACTGCCCTCACATGCTGTTACATTTAAGGGCCTCCTGTCCTTTGTCATCTTCTTGCATGCCTGAGGCTACTGGGAAGTCCTTCTGGTGGTCTAACCACAGTCATTGCTGCTGTCTGAGGGAGCCCCTTTCTCTAGCCAGCCCCACCCTGGCCTGGAGGGGTGATGAATCATACCCCCTGTCCCCCTTTGGGGTATCACATGACTGAAGGGAAGCAGTCTCAAAGCTCAGCTGATACTCTCGAGGTCAGAAGGGAATTTCCTCTCTTGGGCCAGAAACAGCCATCTGTGCAGTCACCTCTGATGACCTGCTGGTCCTGCATGGGACAGCCCACAGCCCACAGAGGGACTTCATGTGGTTCAAAGAGGCAGGGTGGCTCACTGGTTAGGGGCATGGCCTCTGGGTTCCATGTGCTGGGCTCTGGTTCCCCATTCCTACCTCCGTGGCCCTGGGCAGGTGACATCTCCTTCATAAGGCTCAGTTATCCCATCTGTCAAATGGGAATTCATTCCTCAAGCAACACTTACTGAGCTTCTACTAGGTGCCAGGCATGTAGCAGGAGTGAGGCTCTAGCAACCAACAAAACACGGGGAGAATTCCACTGCCACAGTGCTGACGTCCCAGTATGTGTGTGTGCGCAAGCAAGTGCACGAGTGTGTGTGTGTGTGTGTGTGTGTGTGAGAGTAAGTGCATGGTAGTGTGTGCGCGAGTATGTGTGTGTGTGTGCATGTTAGTGTGTGCATGAGTGTGCAAGTGTGTGTGTGCATGCACATGTGAGTGTGTGTGCATGTGTGTGTGAGGGGTTGTCTCCAGAGACAGCTTTGAGAGAGCAGGTCTGCCGCGAGGCGGATGGCCAGGTGGGGAACAGAGGGTGCCCACCTGTACTGCCATGGGTCCCAGCATCTGCAGTGAAAGCACACAAACACGGTCAGTCATGGTGGTCACGCCTGCCATCCCAGCTACTGGAGAGGCTGAGGCAGGAGGGTCTCAAGTTCAAGGTCAGCTGGTCTCGAGTTTGAGGTCCTGTTTCAAAATAGGGGTGTAGTTTAGAGGTAGAGTACCCCTGCATGCAATCTCTAGCACTAAAAGAAAGAAAGAAAAACGTATCCCAATGAAAGTAGCTGGAGATTTATGTCCACGCAAAAACCTGTACACAGACATTTATAGCAGATTCCTTCACAAACGTCAAAACTTGGAGGTCACTGAGATATCCTTCCGCAGGTGAATGGATGAAAGCTATGGTATAGCCAGTGGAGTGTCATTATTTTGGTGCTGGGGATTGAACCCGTGTGTTCCAGGGATTGTCTGAGCCGCATCCCCAGCCCTCTTCATTTTTTATTTGGAGACAGTGTCTCACTAAGTTGCTTAGGGCCTTGCTAAGTTGCTGAGGCTGGTCTCTAACATGAGATTCTTCTGTCTCAGCCTCCTGAGTCACTGGACTCATGTGTGGGCACCACCATGCCCCAGCCAATGGAATCGTATTTAGGCTAAAACAAAAGGAGCTATCAAGGCATGAGAAGACACAGAGGAAACGTAAATGCAGCTAAGTGAAAGAAGCCAGTTGGACATGGCCGTGTTCCGTATGATTCCAGCTCTGACATTCTAGAAAAGGCAAAACTGCAGGCACAGTATCAAGATCATGGCTCACCAGAGGTGGCTGGGGAGGGACGGCTGAATGGCAGGGCACAGAGGACTTTAGCACAGGGAAACTCTTTGGTGTGAGGCTGTAACATTAGACACATGGGCGCACATATTTGTCCAAATCCACAGAACGGTGCAACCCAAGAATGAGCCCGGATGTGACATGAGCTCGGGTGACTGACATGGGTCAGTGTTGGTTCATTGATTGTAACAAATGGACCCCCGGTGGGGAACCTTGACAGTGGGAGGCGGTGTCCCTGGCAGCCCTCTGTACTTTATGCTCAACTTTGTTGTGAACTTAGGACGGCTGCAAAAATATAAAAATATAAAATATAAAAAAAGGAAAGAAAGGTAAAAAGGAAGGAAGAGCAGGCCCGAGCCTCCAGACCCTGCGGATCGAGATGTTACTTATGTCAGAGGGGCCCTCGGGGGTGCCCGGCCTCCTCCAGCCTCCAGGCAGGGTCTGGCCTCTCATCCGGGCAGTAGCCCTGCTCCCCAGGAGTTTGCAAATGACAGAAGACCCAATTCAGGGTCAGAAACCATGACCCGTGGGCCTATCCAGCCCGCCACCTGGTTTTTCAGATGAAGTTTTACTGGAATGTGGCCAAGGTTCACGTGTGGCCTGCGGCTGCTTTTGCACTGCAGTGGTGGAGCTGAGTAATCGCAACAACCACCACGCAAACCAAGGAGCTCTTGTTATTTACAGAAAAAACTTCAAAAGGTCCGAATTCACAGGGTCTTACACCATATAAGGACATTTCTGACTCATGCAACAGAAATCAGATGTGGGTTTTAGGCCTCGCTTGATTCAATAATTTCAGCATTGTCATCGAAGACTGGGTCACTCTGCCGTAGGTCCTTCTTCAGGCTTCAGGCAACTCCAAGATCTCCCCACTTGGGGCAGCAAAGTGCCTGCAATTGCTTCAAACCCGCAACCTCAAACCGACCACTAACGGGTATAAGTCCCTGCTCTGGAAGAGGGAGCTTAGATCTGGGATCCCTAATCTCTCATTGGTTTAAACTGGGCATATGGTGATCTCTGAACCAATAGCTGTTGGCAGGGGAGGGGCTATGCTAATTAACCAGAACTGGGGGTGGAGTCTTTCTCATCCCCTGTGACCGCAAAAGGAAGGGGAAGAAGCTATTTTTCACAGAGGTAAATCAGGGTTCTGAGGTGTGTGCAGAAGCTCCTTAGTTGCGTCCTCAGAACTGGAGATTTGGTGGCTGATGAGATGGTGCCTGCCCTCAGGATCTTGGTCTGTTGAGTTACAACCTGGTGCCCTGGCTGCTGTGAATCACTAGGACAGCCATTCTGCCCTGGAACAGCGGGTGGAGATGAACTTATCCAGCCCTGGAGGGCGAAAGAGAGTGACATTTATTCCAGCGCAGCACGTGGAGCAGCTGGAATACTACAATCCTGGGGGGAGAGACAATTGGGTCCTGCAGCCTTGAAACGCTCTTCGGCTGTATGTGCTAGAGCTAAAGTGTGCGTGCCCAGGTTGCAGAAGATCCCCTCCTGGGCAGCATCCCAATAAATAAATTCATCAAAAGAAACGTGAAGAATGTGTAGAGCAGGGTTACTCCTAATACTGCAATGATGGAAATACCCCAAATGTCTATAAATGGAAAGATGAATAAAGAAAGGGCAGCATGTTGACACAGTACCGTTGCCATAGGTGGAGATGCCGTAGATGTCGGTACTGGACTTTAACTTCCTTGCAGCCATCAGAACCGTGGGAAATAAATCTCTTTTCCATAGTATGGGAGAGGAAGCATGATTTTGGCAGATCACTGTGACCTCTGCCTTAGGTAGGCAGTGGGAGTAGAATTAGTGGCTAGGAAGGAGGAGTAAGCCTTCTTCCTCTCTGGGTATCTCCCACCCTCTGGGTGGTGACGGTTGAACACTGGTAGGCACCTGAGGTCCTTTCCAGTTAAAAACATGGGTCTATGAATGTGATTGGGCTTCCCAGCTGGAGCCAAGATGAGGATGATGAAGATGTAAATGATGGTGAGGATGGTGATGGAGGTGATGGTGAAGATGATGGTAATGCTGATGCTGATGGCAGTGATTTTGATTGCAGTGATGTTGATGACAGTGATGTCAATGGCAGTGATGTCGATGACAGTGATGTCGATGATGATGATGTCGATGGCAGTGATGTCGATGGCAGTGATGTTGATGATGATGTTGATGGCAGTGATGTCGATGACAGTGATGTCGATGACAGTGATGTTGATGACAGTGATGTCAATGACAGTGATGTCGATGGCAGTGATGTTGATGGCAGTGATGATGATGATGATGATGTCGATGATAATGATGTCAATGGCAGTGATGTCGATGGCAGTGATGTTGATGATGATGATGTCGATGGCAGTGATGTTGATGGCAGTGATGTTGATGACAGTGATGTTGATGACAGTGATGTCGATGACAGTGATGTCGATGATGATGTTGATGGCAGTGATGTCGATGACAGTGATGTCGATGACAGTGATGTCGATGACAGTAATGTTGATGACAGTGATGTTGATGACAGTGATGTCAATGACAGTGATGTCGATGGCAGTGATGTTGATGATGATGATGTTCATGACAGTGATGTTGATGGCAGTGATGTTGATGACAGTGATGTCGATGACAGTGATGATGATGATGTTGATGGCAGTGATGTCGATGACAGTGATGTCGATGACAGTGATGTCAATGACAGTGATGTCGATGGCAGTGATGTTGATGATGATGATGTTCATGACAGTGATGTCGATGACAGTGATGTTGATATGCTGCTGCTGGTGATAGAGATGATGATGGTGATTTGCAGGTATGGAGGGCTTGCACCTGTTAAGCCCTTTATACACACTAGTCATTGAATTGCAACATGGTACAGTAGGCATAAATTCTCTAAACTGGTTTACTGTATCACCTAGCTAGTACTGTGCAACAAAATTTTTCAAAAATTGAGAGTGTAAAAAAACCTTTATTATGCTCATGTCTATGTGGGTCAGGAATCCTGAAGTGACTCAGCTGGGCAGGTGACCCTTGGGGTTTCTCATGAGGCTGCAGCCAGATGGTGGGAGGGGCTGCTGGGAGCTGAGGGTGTGTGGAGCCAGAGGAGCCAGGACCTCTGCTCCTTTCCACATGGGCCACTCCACAGACTGATTAAGCGGCCTCACAGTATGGCGGCTGGTGAGTAATCCCAGAGGCCAGAGTAGGAACTGCAGCGACGCTTATTACCTAGTCTTGAAGAGTCATTTATTGTTACTTTCACCATATTCTGCTCATCACCAAAGGTCCGTATTGGTTCACAAAGTTGTGTCTTATCTTCTGCATGAACACTGGGAGCCAGGGACTGTGGACCCATCTTAGAAGGTAGCCCTCTAATCATATCAGTGACCACCCCCACTTGATTGTCCCAGGGCAGGACAGTCTTGGCTATGATGATTCTGTATTTTCCCACACAAATATTATGACTCAAGCATCAGGTTCAATAAAAACAAAAACAAAAACAACAACAACAACAAAAAAAAACCTTTTGGAATTTTAACTGAAATTGCATTGATTCTAGAGCTTAATTTTAAAATTTTAAAGTATTGAATCTTTCTTGATAAGAACTGGTGTAGTCTCCTCTACTTACTGAGTTCTTTCCCATGTCCTTCAATAGAAGGGCACACACTTCTTTTTGTTAGATTCGGAAGATGTTCCGTGTGTGTGTGTGTGTGACTGGTTTCTCATTTTTGGGCAATGGTAAATGTTTCCTTTTTTAATCAAAGCCCGATTTTCCTAGGTGGTATGCTAAGTTCTTGGGCTTGCCACGCCGGATCCGCCGCAGGGCCCGCACACACGCGTGCGCCCACGCCCTTGACCAGAAGCCGAGCCCCTGGTCCTCTGCAGCCTTCCTGGGTCCGCCCCGCCCCACCGGCTCCCGCGCTCCCGCAGCACCTCGGCTCTGATTTCTATCACCTCAGCGTCGTCGCGCTGACTCTAGAATTTTGAAAAATATTCTCTTTTAAGCAACATTTTCTGTTTGCCTGTTGCAAATGTACCGACACGTGGCGGACTTTGTCTATTGGTTTTCCACTCAGACGCCTTGCGAAAGTTACTTCTAGGACTGCATCTGTAGATTTTTGGGCGTTTCTGGGTTGCGGGGAGTGGCTTCTGTGAAGGTCGCCCAGGCCTCCTTCCTTGGCTCTTCCCCTTTGCTTCTCTTGGGCGGAGCGTGGGAGCACTTGGCTCACCGCAGGGCTCCTCTGCCACCCCCGGCCGTTGCCTCGGTTCCGAGGGAATTGCTCCAGCCTTTCGTTATTGGGTGCCATGTTTTCCTCTAGGGTTTTTGGTCAGGTTACAGAAGTTCCCTTCCAACCTACTTTGCCAAGAGATATTTTTTCCTTTCTTTTTAAAATCACAAATGGCTGTTGAATTGCTACTGTGTTTTTTAAGCATCTCTCACAGTTGCTGATTTCTCTCTTTTTTTTGTTATTTTATTTAAAAAAATTTTCATTTGTTTTAATTAGTTATACATGACAGTGGAATGCACTTTGATACATCATGTATAATGGGTTTCTCACTCTCCTGGTTGTACACGATGTAGAATACCACCGGTCATAGAGTTATGTAGGTACGTAGGGTAATAATGTCTGGTTCAGTCTACTACTCTTCCTGCTCCCACACCCCCTCCCTTCCCTTCACTCCCCTCTACCTAATACCTTGCTGATGGAACTGCAAATTGGTGCAACCACTATGGAAAGCAGTATGGAGATTCTTCAGAAAACTTGGAATGGAACCACCATTTGACCCAGCTATCCCACTCCTCGATTTTTACCCAAAGGACTTAAAATCAGCATATTACAGCGATGCAGCCACAATTCACAGTAGCTAAACTATGGAAACCTAGATGCCCATCAACAGATGAATGGATAAAAAAGTGATATATACATATATATATATATACATATATATATATGATGGAATATTGCTCATCCTTAGAGAAGAGCGAAATTATGACATATGCCAGTAAATGAATGGAGCTGGAGAATATCATGCTACGTGAAATAAGTCAATCCCAGAACACCAAAAGCCGAATGTTTTCTGTCATATGCAGATGCTGATTCACAGTGCGGGGGGGGGGGGGGGCGGGTGACTAGGGAAGAATAGAGCTAATTTCTTTTTTGACAGAGAATAGGTGTCAGGTCAGAGTCTTGGGCAAGAACAGGATCTGCTAAAATTTAATAACATCATAACACATAGATTTTAAGGCAATTCTGATCACAACTAATGATGTTGGTTTTCCTTTTGTAGTAGGATGTAAAGGGTCTCTCTCCCTGTCCCTTCCCCTCTCCTTCTCTCTTGCAGTACTGGGGATTGAACCTAGGAATGCTCTACCAATGAGTTGAACACCCATTCCTTTTTATTTTTTATTTTTGAGACAGGCTCTTTCTTGCTAAGTTTCTCAGGCTGGCTTTTGAACTGCGATCCTCCTATCTCAGGCTCCTGAGTAGCTGAGGTTACAGTCGTGCGACCAAGCGTGGCAGATATCTCTTCTTAGACACACTTAATTTACATTAAACCAGATTTCAAGTCCAGTTCCAAATGTAGTGGTTCCCATGAACATGGCAACCAGCAAGAAGATGCACCCGGAGAAGTGGTGATATCCGTAGGTTCTGCTTCTTCAGGTTCAACCAGCTGCAGATTAAAAATATTTGGACAAAACTGCATCTGCACTGAACATGTGTAGATGTTTCTCTTGTCGTGGTTCCTTAAACAATGCAGCCTAATGACTGTTTTAAAATAGCATTTACATTGTTAGGTATCCTGTTTCATCTAGAGGTGACTTAAGGTCTACGGGAGGACATGCAGGGGTCCTGTGAGAACACCATGCCATTTTATAAGAAGGACTCAAGCATTCTTGGTGTGGTCTCTGTGGGGTCCTGGAGGTGACGGAGCATGCAGTGGAGACTGCGTGCGGACTCTGTTCAGGTGCACGGGACGTCTGTCCGGTTGAGAACAGGCTTTGAGGTGGTCCTGCCTGAGTTTGTGTCCTGGCTGAGTCCCTGCCTCAGTTTGTGAGATGAGAATAATAAGAACAGTCACCTTTCAGGGTCCGGAGGTGCCGCCTCACTTGTTCAGAGTGAAGAAATGGAGCTGGTGGCTCCCACTGACTGCATGGTGAGGGGGCACGGGGGCGGGGCGAGAGGCCGCTCCAGGGCTGCCCCACCTAGGTGCTCCCGGTGGCTCCCCGCGGACTTATTCTCACGGTCAACAGTGGTGGGCATGTCCCTCCGCACCTGAGCCTGCTTCCTGGGGGTGGAATGGGTGTGCAAACTTAGCTGGCCATGCCCTGCTCTCGGCTGACGCATCTGAGAAACGCACTCATGTGGTCGAGGTGCGGAGGAGACTTAGGAAGTGCGGGCACACCTCGCAGGTTGGTTCCATACCCCCATAGGAAGGGAGTTCAGGAAGGTTTTGGTTGCTCAGTGCACATAGGTGTGTTTACACGTCCTGTAGTCTATGAAGTGTGCAGTAGCATTACGTCCAAAATAACATTGCATGTCCCCTAATTTAAAAAATACTTTATGGGTAAAAATGCCAGCGAGGGTCTGAGCTGCCGTGGGCTGCAGTCTTCTTGCGGGTGCAGGGTCTGTCTCGGTGCTATGGAGTGGAGTTGCTGGATGTCCTGGGCTGTGGCAGTTTCTTAAAGCCAGACATGGTGGGGTTGGCTGCATGGACTGGCTCCCCCTTTCCCGAAAGCTCTCCCTGTGGCATGTGACGCCACCTGAGAATGTTTCATGTGAGGCAGAACCTTTTTCACAATTAGAATCGGTCCCCTTGAATCCCGCTGCTGCTTTATCGTCTGAGTTAAGGGGAGGGACAGGTGGGGGACCATGGCCTGCCGGGCAGTGAGAACATCTGTGGGTGTGTGGGCTGTCTTGTCTGAGTGCAGTTACTGGCACCCCAGAATGCTACAATGCTATCCACGGATCGTACGTCACCACAGACAGAACGATAAAGAAGTCTGCAATGTCGTGAGCTTCAGCAAAAGGGACAGGGGTGTCTGGAGAGTTGCCTCGCGGTAGGATTCCCACCGTCCTTCACCTAGTCAAGCATGTGACATCCGTGAAGCACAGAGAGGCTCGCCTGTCTCGCCCGGGGACTGCAGAAGGGCAGATCCCCAGGCCGCCACCTCCATTCACCTGGCTAACAGGCGTCAGGTCCACCACGGGCAGGGCTCTGCTGAGGTGCTGGACAGCACCCGGGGAGGAAGCCGTGGCTCCACCTCCTTAGACTGCATTTCACTTCTGGGAGGTGGACAGTAAGGGTCAGCAGAGGCAGAAGATGCCAGAGTGTGCTGCGGAGTGTGGTTTTCAGTATAGTGTTTGGAGGAGGCCTCGTGGAGGGGCCAGCCTCCAGCCCTGGAGGAGGACCCCTGAGATGGTCTGCTGGGAGGGAGGAAAGGTTTATTCTGCTCACAGCTTCTGAGGTTGTCGCCATGGTTGGCCGGGTTCACTGCTTTGGGCTGGTGGTGGGCTGAATGTCGTGGCATGTGGCAGAGGGAACTGCTCACCCAGGGCAGCAGGAAGCAGAGATGGGAAGGGGCCACGGTCCCATATCCCCTTGGAGGGCACACCCCCAATGACCCAACTTCCTCTTACAAGACCCCACTACTAAGGGCTCCACCACCTACCAGCAGTGCCATGGCTGAGGTGAACAAGCCTAGCATAATGGCCTTTGGGATGGTTAAGGTCCAATGATAACAGACACAGAGGTTTAAATGACAGTTAATTCTTTAATAACAAATGCCCGTGCCCCCTCCGTCTATCCTCATTCCTTTTGCTCCTTGCCGCTCCAACACACAGGCTCAGTCCTGCCTCAGGGCCTTTGCATGGCTGTGCCCTCTGCTTAGTATGCAGTTTCCCCTGTGCTACGGGTTGAACTGGAATTCATACACTGAAGTCCTCATGCCTAATACTTTGGAACATATTTGGAGATAGATACTTCACAGAGGTAACGAAGTAAAAATGAGGTCATTAAGGTGGGTTCCAATCCAACGTGATAGTTTCCTTATATGAAGAGGAGACTAGGCACAGAGAGAGGGATGAGCATGTGCACACAGGGAAAATGTGGCCATCTGCAAACCCAGGACCACGGCCCAGAAGAACCTGTATTAGTCAGATTTGTCATTGCTGCAACCAAAAGTCCTCACAAGAACAACGGAGAGGAGGAACAGTTAACTTTGGCTTGTGGTTTCCGAGGTTCAGTCCAACGCTGGCCACTTTCAGAGCCCTGGGCTGAGGTGAGGTGGAGCATCAGGGCAGAAGCAGTCCAGAACAGGGCCACTGGGAAGCAGAGAGCGCTCCACTCACCAGGGGCAAAAGGCACGCTCCAGGGACCCTCTTCCTCCAGCTGCACCTGCCTGCTGGCAGTAACCACCCAGTAACCCACTCAAGTGGGTTAATCCACTGCTTAGGTGGCAGCTCTCATAATCTAGTCGTGTCACCCCTGAACATTCTTGCATTGTTTCACATGAGCTTTGGGGGACACCAAGCCTCTAGCACAGAAGCCCAGCCTGCCTGCTCCTCGTTCTCTCACTTCCAGTCTCCAGAACTGTCCTGGACGGTTCCCGTGCCTGGAATCACACAGGCGTGGTGCTTTGTGACTGGCTTCTTTTCCTGAGCCGTCTTCGAGATCCACCCAGGTGGTAGCACGAAGCAGTACTTCTCTGCTTTCTCTGGTTGAGGAATACTCCGTTGCGTGGACTTCCCTCTTCTGGACATTTCCTATTGCTGGATCACATAATACAGGGCTTTGGAAGGTGCATTTTAGTCAGACCTTCTTATGAAAACGTGTCAGACTCCCGGTCCCCACTGACTCGTGGGTAGTGTTGGGGGTGAGGGAGAGGCCGAGGCTGCATGTCAGCGGAGGCTGGTGGACCGGAGGTTGGTTACACGCTTTAGAATCTGAGGACCTGAGGAGCGCTTTCCTTTTCTCCCACCAGAGCCAGGTGTGTGAAAGCCCGAGCGATGTCACGTGTGCCTGACTGCTGCTTTAGTCAATACCTTTCAGATGCCAGTCACAGCAACCCAACAAACTAGCTTGAATGAGGCAAAGACTGTGTTGGCTCAAGAAAGAGAGTTCAGGGGAATCTCATACCTATGGAATCATCCAATACCTGACCTGGCCGTGACTGTGGCAGGGTTCACCCACACTTTAGCATGCCAACATGTCATTTATTTTGATGGCTGAACAGTCCTGTTACATGGATATGCTACACTTTGTTTACTTGTTAGTGATTAATTTCGGGTGCGGGGACAGGAGGCTAGATGGCTTCAGGTATGGCTTGATCTTTCTCAGAAGGCAGCATGATTTTGTGGGAGGGCACTCGCACCTTCCTTTTTCCCTCTGCGGAGGTCCCCAAGCCAGGCTGCCCAGGGTCAGCTTCTCCTTGCCCTTCACCCGCCCCCATTTCTCTCCCCACAGTTCCTGTGCCTTAAGAACATCCGAACCTTCCTGTCCACCTGCTGTGAGAAATTTGGCCTCAAGAGGAGTGAGCTCTTTGAGGCCTTCGACCTCTTCGATGTGCAGGATTTTGGAAAGGTGAGCTGGGTACCTAAAGTCCCAGGAGACTCCAGGTCTAGCCTCAGCACTTGGAGGCTGAGGCTGTGCTCTGGCAGGGGTGTGGGAAGGGGCTCTTCAGTAGCCACGGTCTTTGTCACAGGTCATCTACACCCTTTCTGCTCTGTCTTGGACTCCAATAGCCCAGAACAAGGGGATCATGTGAGTAACCGTATGGGACACTTGGCGGGCCCCAGTCCTCCCCGTCTGTGAAGCCATCTCCCACCTGGCCCCAGGGCCCTGGCTCACACCTTCTGCTCCCCAGGCCCTTCCCCACTGAGGAGGACAATGTGGGTGACGAGGACATCTACAGTGGCCTGTCTGACCAGATTGAGTGAGTACCAGGTCCCCATGGGAGTAAGGCTACCTGTGTGTGTGTGTGGGGGGGGCGCCTGAGGGACATGGCCCTGCCCTGGGGTCTCAGGGGACACAAACCTGCCCTGGGGGTCTGAGGGTCACGGTCCTGGCCTAGGTTGGGAGGACGCAGCCCTGGGTTGGGGTGTCTGAGTGGCCACAGCTTTGATCAAAGGGGTCTGAGGGTCCCTGATTTGGGGGCTGCGGTGGCCCTGCCTGACTCCGAGTCCCCCAGCGACACTGCGGAGGAGGATGAGGACCTGTATGACTGCGTGGAGAACGAGGAGGCCGAGGGCGACGAGATCTATGAGGACCTCATGCGCTCGGAGCCCGTGTTCATGCCGGTGTGGTGGGCAGCTGGCGGCGGGCAGCGGCGGGCGGCGCTGGCGGGGCGGCCGGGTCCTAACACCGCGTCCTCCCCGCCCGCAGCCCAAGATGACGGAGTACGACAAGCGGTGCTGCTGCCTGCGGGAGATCCAGCAGACGGAGGAGAAGTACACGGACACTCTGGGCTCCATCCAGCAGGTGGGGCGCCGGGGCGCGCAACCCTGTCCGCCTCTCCGGCGCGGAGCGCTCCCCTGTCCCCGGTGCTTTGCATCCCTGGGTCTCTCTGCCGTTCCTCCTGTGACCTGTCTGTGTCCTCTTGACGCTCGCTCGGTTCTCCGGTGGCCTGCTTCCTCAGGTGGCTTTCTCCACCTGTCTCCTTTCGGCCCTGCATGGGGCTTTCCGCGCTGGCCCTGCTGCTGCTGTCTGTCTGTCTCTGTGGTCTGTCCTTCCTCTGCGTGACCAGTGAACTTCCCGGTGCTGCGTCCCTACAGCCGCGGGGCAGCGTTTTCCGCTCTAAGCACAGGGCTGCAGAACACCTTCATCATCCCCACAAGAAAGTCACCCCCACCTTCCCCAGGCGCCGGCAGTCACAGGTCCGCGTCCTGCCTTTGTGGAGCTGATTGCTCTTGATGTGCCTTTTAGGGGAGTCACCTGCTAGGTGGCCCTTTGCATCTTGCTTCTGTCACTGAGCTCACTGTCCACAGGTCCGTCCACACTGCCGAGGGTGTAGGAGCCTGGGGCCTTTCATAGAATAACCTTCTTACCTATTTCACCTGTGCGGTCCTGGATGGATGGCATTTGGGTTGTTTCCACTTTGGGGCCATGATGAATAATTCCGCCCTGAACTTTAAGGTGTAAGCTTCCGTGTGGACGGCCCCCTCTCTGTGTCTCCCTTCCTCATGGCTTCCTTGTCTCTCTCCTCTGCACATCTCTGTCTCCCTGGGGCCGACTGGAGGGAAGGGCCTCATCCTCCCTGGCATCCTTCTCTCCCTGCTCCGTAGCACTTCATGAAACCCTTACAGCGGTTCCTCACACCCCAGGACATGGAGAACATCTTCGTCAACATCGAGGTGAGCCAGTGGATCCCCGACCCTCTTGGGCCTCTGTTCCTCAGGGATCATCTGCGGGCATCACCTGACCCTGGAGGATGGGAGTTGGAAGTTGAACAACCAGGGTGGGTGGATGACCCTTCCATGCCCCACCCCTGGGCCCCAGGCTCTGAGCCCAGCCCTCGCCCCTTCCTCCAAGTAGGACCTGCTCCGTGTGCACACCCACTTTCTAAAGGAGATGAAGGAGGCCCTGGCCAGCTCTGGAGCACCCACCCTCTACCAAGTCTTCATCAAATACAAGGAGAGGTAAGACCCAGCTGGCCAGATCAGAGCCTGGGGGTCCTGCCCGGCCGGGTGGGGCTTTCGGGAGAGCGTACCATCAGACCACTGGACGCGAAGACTTGCTTTATGCCCACAGGCCAGGGGCTTCCCATCTCTGGTGCAGTTCCCAGTTCTGCCATGTGGCACTGGGAAGCTACTCACCTCTGTGCATCTCCTTCCTTGTCTGTAAATCACTTTACTTGGTTTTGGGAGGGTTGAATAAATTGAGGCGTGAAGTGCTTAGCACAGCATTAGCACACAGAAGGCACTCTGTAAGTGTTCGTTAAATAAATGAACATTGGGCAGAGACTAATGTCAGGCTTTCTGCTAAGAGTCTCCTGTGCATTATCTTATTTAATGTCACCCTAACCCTGTGTGTAGGTGCTAATGCTAGGCCCACTTTATGGATGGGGAGAACGGGGCTTAGGGATCTACCCTTACCCTTTGGCCTGCCTCTTCCTGTAGGTTCCTTGTCTATGGCCGCTACTGTAGCCAGGTGGAGTCTGCCAGTAAGCACCTGGACCAAGTGGCCACAGCCCGGGAGGATGTGCAGATGAAGCTGGAGGTGGGGGCTGGGCTGCCTCTTGGGGGTTCTCCTCCTGTTTGAGCTGGAAATGGCTCCACTTTCCAGCTGGGGATCTGTTAGAGGGTGAGGGAGGGATGTTCTGGGCAGCCAGGTGGAGGAAATGAAGCAGGGCAGAAGGACCAGCACACGGAACCCAGCCTCAGCTCAAGTCCTGACTCTGGCCTGCACATTGCCCCCAGGCTGAATGACAGCCCTGAATGGGCCCTAACACTGATTAGGCCCCATGTGGGGGCTGAGCTTCACCCTGACCCTGAGCCGAGCCCCAGAGCGGATCTGTGTGTCTAGTGGAAACTCAGAGAGGATCGGGACGATGAGGATGGGGCCCTGCAGCCCCTTCAGCGGGCAGCGTGCCTGGCCTCCAGCCCAGCAGCGTTGGCCAGCCTTGGGACGGCCCTTCCTTTCCTCATGGGATGCACGACTGCTCCCTTCTTGGTGGTCCCTTGCTGGAGAAACGCAGGCAGCTCTGGGGCGGAGAGGTGCCTGTGTGCTCGCTCACGTCTGTCCGCCTGCAGTCCTCTGCTTCGGGCTGGTCCTGGCCACTGGCCTCCGTGACTTCCTCAACACCTGTGTTCTCTGCTCCCCAGGAATGTTCTCAGCGAGCTAACAATGGCAGGTTCACCCTGCGGGACCTGCTGATGGTGCCCATGCAGCGCGTGCTCAAGTACCACCTGCTTCTCCAGGTGCTGGGCACAAGTGGGGTGCTCTAGGCCAGGGCTGGCGAGCTCAGCCTGTCGGTGGGAGGTGGGGCGGCATCCCTGGCCTGGGGCTCCAGGACCCGCTGGGCTGGGTCATTCGGGCTGTGCCCCAGCCTCCAGGGGGAGCAGGATGAAGGACCTCCTGGGCTCTCCAGCTGAAGTCCGACCCTGGTCCTCACAGGAGCTGGTGAAGCACACGCAGGAGGCAATGGAGAAGGAGAACCTGCGGCTGGCCCTGGACGCCATGCGGGTGAGTGGGTGAGGTGGAAGTGGGGCACATGCCGTGGGTGCCCCCGGTAAGCCTCCTGTTGCGGGCTGCTGTCTGTCTCGGGCGGGTTAAGGACTGTGTGAGTGTAAGGCCACGCTCTTCCCTGCCCCACTCCAGGACCTGGCGCAGTGCGTGAACGAGGTCAAGAGGGATAACGAGACCCTACGGCAGATCACCAACTTCCAGCTGTCCATCGAGAACCTGGTGAGGGGGTGGAGCGGGAGGGCCAGGGGTGTGGTCACATGGGAAGGGGTCTGGTTCCCTTTTTGGTTGTCACTGGCTAGACCCTCTGCGTGCTGTGTAGGGCCAGTCTCTGGCCAACTATGGCCGGCCCAAGATCGATGGGGAGCTCAAGATCACTTCGGCGGAAAGGCGCACCAAGACGGACAGGTGGGTGGAGCCAGCTTGGCTCTGGGGTGAGGCCTGGGCAGGGGGCGGGGCCGGGCCTCTTGATAAGGCAAGTGGGTGGAACCAGCCTAGACGCGAGGGAGGCCAGATTCCTAGACAGATTTGCGGTTGATGTTCTCATGGATTTGGGGACGAGTCTGGGTAGGAATGGGGATGGGGTCTGATTTCTAGGAAGAAAGATGGGTGGGGTCGCGCAACCAGAGTGGAGCCTAGATGGGCCGAGTAGGTGGAGCCAAGACTGACAGGTGCCTGGGCTAATGTGGATCAAGTGAGTGAGGTCAGGGCAACGGAGGGCACGGCCAAATGGACCGAGGAGAAGGGACAGAGTCCCAGAGGGGCAGGAGGTTGAGGCCAGCAAGGAGGTGGGAACGGTTGGGCGGAGTCAGACCGGAGCACTTGACCCGTGACTTGCAGGTACGCGTTTCTGCTGGACAAAGCTCTGCTCATCTGTAAGCGCCGGGGGGACTCTTACGATCTCAAGGTCTTTGTGAACCTGCACAGCTTCCAGGTTCGGGATGACTCTTCTGGAGACCGAGAAAACAAGAAGGTGGGGCTCTGACGCCAGAACGGGGGGCCTTCTTGTCCCCGGGTGCAAGCAAGGGGCGGCTCTGGCTCTCCACTTGGCCTTTGGAACACTGACACGTGCGCACACGTTTGCTGGAGTGCACAGAACTGGCGTCCATCGATCTACTGAGCACCTACTGTATATCCTGGCCATTCCTCTAGCTTCTAGGGCTAAAACTGAAAACAGCAGATGTGATCCCTTCTCCTGTGGTGCTTACGTTCTTGTAAGAAGCTTGAGAAGACAGCGAATCATTCCACAAAGAAAGTGCCAGAGGGGCCAGTGATGGCCCTGGGTGCTGTAGGGGCTGTCTCCGGACTTTGCTGGTCAGGGTGGCGTCGGTGGCCATGGCCTTGAGCCGAGCCTGCTCTGCCTCTTGGTTGTCTAGCCCTCTTTCTTTCCCTGTCCCTCCATCCCTCCTCCTGAAAGGCCCCCCTCCCGAGGCTGCCTCTGTGTGTCTGAGTTCCCAGTCTCCCTCATGGGCGCCGATTGCTGTCTTGAACTTGCCGGTTTGTGGGTCTGTCTCTCTCCAGGCTGGAGCCCAGGGGCAGGTCCTGCTCACTGCTGTGTCTCCAGCTCCTCAGCACGGGCCTGTCTCCCAGCAGACACCCAGCACATGCTCTGGAACTCACTGATGCATAAATGTCATCTTGCGCGCTGTGTGTGAGGCTTGTGTGTGTGCGTGTGTATTTGGACCTCCCAGGCAGCTCCTGATGAGGGCACCGGGCATGGCACTAGGGGCAGAGACAGTTGTTGCCCTGACCTCTGTCCCTGTAGGGGAGGGGACCCTGGGAGCTGGCCCCAGCTCTGTGGGGAGTGGGTGCCTTCATTCCGAGCTCTGCTTCTCTGCAGTGGAGCCACATGTTTCTCCTGATCGAGGACCAAGGTGCCCAGGGCTATGAGCTGTTCTTCAAGACTCGAGAACTGAAGAGGAAGTGGATGGAGCAGTTTGAGATGGCCATGTGAGGCCCCTTCCCCTCCCTCTGCCCTCAGAGGACTCCATCTTGTGCATGCAGGGCTGGGTGGCAGCACTGTTCTCTAATCCCTGCTCTGCCCCGACGTGCCATGGACCACTCTGAACTTCAGTTTCCTCATCTGGAAAGTGGGAGGAATGGCTCCAGGTTGTGTGCAACCTTGGAATGCCAAGATTTTGGGCAAGCCTCAGCCACCAGCTTGAAATCTCTCCTCTCCCTCCTTTCTCCTCCTCCTTTCCCTTTTTCTTTCCCTCCTCCCCCCTTCTCCTCCTTTCCCTCTCCCTTACCATCATCTCCCTCCTCCTCTCCTCCTCTTGAGATGCAACTCATATAACAACCTCACCATTTTCATAGCATAGAGATGGGTGGCATTTAGTGCATTCACAGCGCCTTGCAATGTCCCCTCTTTACTGCAAACTTTTCCCCACCCCCAGTGAGGACCCCATGCCCATACCTCACACTTCATCCCCCTCTCTCCCAGCCCCTGGCGACCACTGGTCTGCTCCCTGTCTCTGCACACGCTCCCAGCAACAGTATTCAGCCCAGGCAGGAGGTGGAAATCCACCTGCTGATGACCAGATAAACCCCGGGCGGTCCGTCCACACTCGGAACGCTGTTCAGCCTGCGGAGGGATGATGTGTGGGTCCTCTCTGCTTGTATTTTCTCCTTTCAGCTCCAACATCTACCCAGAGAACGCCACCGCCAATGGGCATGACTTCCAGATGTTCTCCTTTGAGGAGACCACCTCCTGCAAAGCCTGCCAGATGCTGCTCAGGTGGGTGCTGGGAGGGGCCCTGGGTCCTGGGCTGGCCAGCCCTTCCTCTCTGGAGTCCCCCCCGGGAGACCCTGCCTTGACCCGTCATGCTGCCTCTGGTGAGGACGCGCACCCTGGGCAGCAGGGTTGGGGTGCCCGTCCACACCACCGACTCTCCTTCGTCTCCCCCTGTGTTCCAGAGGCACCTTCTACCAGGGTTACCGCTGCAATCGGTGCCGGGCACCTGCGCACAAGGAGTGTCTGGGGAGGGTTCCTCCGTGTGGCCGACATGGGCAAGGTACCCACGGGAGGGAGCGGGGGTGGTGGGCGGGCTTCTCTGTGGGGAGCCCCACCCTGACTGTCTCTTTCCCCTCCCGTAGACTTTGCTGGAACTGTGAGGAAGGTGAGACCCCGCCCCACCCCCGCCTGCTCCTTCTGTGCATGGGGAAACCACAGGCGGCCAGCACCCAGGAGACCCCAGCAGTGGGCACTGTCCTTCGCCGGGGGGACGGCGATGGGCTGCAGAGCCCCCAGGCTGGCCATGCTGGCTTTCTCCACCTCTCCTTCCAGGATAAGCTGCATCGAAGGGCTCAGGACAAAAGAAGGAACGAACTTGGTGAGCGGGCAGGGGCAGGGGCGCGGGGGCGGCAGGAGAACTGTCCCCTGCTCCAGGGCTGTGGACCAGGCACCGGTCTTGATAAACACGGAATGCTCATCATGCCTGGCTTTAACGCTGCGACCCGCGAGTTCCAGCCTGAGAAACCCAAGGCCATTTCAGTAGTAACACCTCGATTTCCTTCCTGGCTCGGCTCAGCTGCCCTGACGGGGATTCCTGGAACTCGGCAATGTTGATTAAGATCCTCTTTCTAGAGGCGCGTGCCTGTAATTCCAGCAGCTGTGGAGGCTGAGGCAGGAGGATGTGAGTTCAAAGCCAGCCTCAGCAACTTAGCGAGGTCCTAAGAAACTCAGTGAGACCCTGTTTCTAAATAAAATGTAAAAGAGGACTAGGATGTGGCTCAGTGGGGAAGCACCCCTGGGTTCAAGCCAAAATGAAACAAAAATCCTTCTTTTCTTCCATCCTCTTATTGACTTCTTTCCCCCGTGCTGTAGCCTTAGCTGGCCGGGCTCACCTCTGATGTTTCACCTCTACAAGACGGGGTGAAGACTTCTTTCTTTCTCTCTTCTGTATTGGGGCTCCTGCATGCCAGGCAAGCGCTCACCACTGAGCCGCGCCTCGGTGCCTGGGTGCTTTGTACCAGGACAGAACACACATGTTGTCAGGGGCACAGAGGGAACAAATCTTGAGTGTATGGCTCAGTGAATTTGTGACCATGCAGTCAGCCATCAGATCAAGGTTTAGAACATTTTCCTTGCTCCAGAAAGGTACTGTCCAGTATGAAATAAAATGAGTCGCCATTACACAGCCTTGATCCCTCTGTTCACTCACGCTAGCATTTCAGCCACTGTCCCCTGTGGCTGGTGGCTACCATGTCAGATGTGCACATTGTGAACATTTCATCACCGCAGAATGTTTTATCACACAGTACTGCTAGTCATTTCCCATGTGTCTCCCAGAGGAGTCTAACCTCTGTCATGGCTGATTAATTTTTCCTGCCGTTGGATTTCCTATGAACAGAGCCATGGATGGTTTTGTGTATGTTTGTCTTTTTGCATCTGGTTCTTCTATTCAACACAAAGCCACTGAGATTCATTGATGTGGTTGCTGGTAGCAGTAGCTCATGCTTTTCCATTGCTGTGTAGTATTCCATTATATGACTGTGTCCCAATCTATTTGTCCATCCTATTAAAGACGTGGTTTGTTGCCAGTTTTGGGTCATAGCGAATAAAGCTGCTATGTTCATCTTGCTCCTGGCTTTCCAGGGTCAGGTTTTTGTTTCTCTCGGGTGCACGTTAGAGTGGCATTGCCAGGTCCCAGGTGGGCGTGTGGTTAGCTTTCGACGTGTGGCTGTTGACGTGCTGCGTAGTAGCCACTTTCAAAGTGGAGCCGTGAGAACCTGCAGACATTCCAGCGGCTCAGTCCTCGCCCCCTGGGGCTCTGCGGGGCCTTGCACTCCTACCCGCTTTTGGTGGGTGGCGAGACCGCTCTGGAGGTCCCTGACTGGCACCACCTGGTGCCACCCCTTCCTGCCCCCCAGGCCTGCCCAAGATGGAGGTGTTTCAGGAGTACTACGGGCTTCCCCCGCCTCCCGGGGCCTTCGGGCCTTTCCTCCGCCTCAGCCCTGGAGACATCGTGGAGCTCACGAAGGCGGAGGCTGAGCAGAACTGGTGGGAGGTATGGCTGAGGCCCTGGCGTGGGGGTGGGGCTCAAGTGGGAGGTCAAGGTGCAGGTGGCCTTGGGGAGCAGGGCCATGTCCCAGGACTCTGAGATGGTGCCTGGCGGGTGGTGACGTCCACAGGGATTTCTGGGTGTGGTCCTCTGAGCTGGCCAGAAGTTGGTACCGGTTGGTACCTTCCTGGTCTTCCAGAGAGAGACAGGAAAGCAGAGTGGCCATTGGGCAGAGAGGTGGACATACACACACGCCAATGAACTCTGTCTATGTCTTTGTCTCCTGGCTTTTTAGGGCAGGAACACAGCTACCAATGAAGTCGGCTGGTTTCCCTGTAGCAGGGTGAAGCCCTTTGTCCACGTGAGTACCTAAGGCTGGACGGGATGAGGCGGGGGCCAGGGAGGGGCCTGCGGGTGGGTCATTCCTCATGGCTTTGCAGCTCCGTCAGCTGACCTCAGAGTGGGGCCAGCCTGGAATGGTGATGGCCTCTTCCTCCTGGATCCTTAATGTCTGGGGGCTCTCCTTCCCAAGGTGTGCGGCAGGGGCAGTGGTAGGGGTCCAGAAGGCGGGGTAGTCCTGGCTTCCCTTGGAGGGACTGAATCGAGTCCTGAAGACCCACTGTCCACTCTGGATGGACAGGCCTGTCCGCCTGGCCTCCTAGCTCTTCTCTGCTCACTCTTTACAGTCACTGTGAACCCCTGCTACTCTCCCCCAACCTCAGACACCCCTTCCTCCCTTAGTCGCAGTAAATGAGCCCCCTTCCCACTTCACAGTCTCAATGGGAGCCCCTTGTTCACGTGTGATCTCAGGGGCTCCCGGGTGCCAGTCTACATATGTGTTCTTTATTTTTCCTGAAACAGTTGAAAGTAAGTTTGTGGATTTATTTTCCATTTACCCTAAGTACTTGATAAGAGCAAGACCCTTCCTGTATGGGGCCATAGCGTGATTAAAAAAAATGAATATTATAATCTGATTTAGTGCATAGTGTGTGTTTAAATTTTGCCAGTTTTCCCAAAAATGTCACATAGAGATTTTTGGTCCTGTGATTTCTCCACTGTCAAATCACACAGTGAGTTTCCAGGGCCTCCAGGGTAGATTCGGCAAGTTGCCATTCTGCATTCCATCGGGTCCCCAGCCTCTGCTGCTGCCCGCTCACATGACCCTTGTCTGCCTGGACATCCGCACTTCACTACGGAGGCTCCAGGGCTCAGTGTGTGCCCCGTCCTCAGCCCAATCCCCCCACCCTGACTCAGCTGGGGGTCTTCCCTTATCCCTGTGCACAGAACATCTCTTTCTGTTTCCCTTTTTAAACAATCGAGGTGAACTTGGCACGACCTAAAGTCAACACAAAGCCAACCGTTTTCGAATGCACTGTTAAGTGGTGTTCGTTCACCTGCAGTCATGACTCTCTGGCCTTCTGGAACAGGCAGTGCACGGGCATGGAAAGTGAGCTGGCAGTCACCGCGGGGTGCGTGACAGGCCTGAGTTTCCTCTGGGGGTGATAAAAGCATTTAGAACTCAACAGGGAGGGACGGGGTCCTCCTTCTTTTAATTATAATTTTTAAAGGTGGTAAAACACACGTCACCTGAGGTTTATCTACTTAGTCATCTCTAAGTGGCCGCTGCCAATGGTCCTGTGGTGTCCGTTGAGTGCATTTGCACTGCCGTCCACCCCCAGAACTTTCTCATCCTGTTCAGCACTGACCCCCGTCCCCTCCTGGCCCCTGGCACCCAACATGCTATTTTCTGTCTCTGGATCTGACGACTTCAGGGGCCTCCTGTGAGTGGGTCCCGCAGTGACCGCCTCCTTTCAGTGAATGCAGGGTCACCCATGTTTGGGTGTCAGAACTTCCTTCCCTTTGAAGGCTGAGTAGCAGCCCCGGGTGTGGACGGCTCAGGGCCTCCACGCCGGACACTAAGGCTGTGTCACAGTTTGGCCATCTTGCGCAGTGCTCCTGGGACTCTGCGTGTGCCCACATCTCTTCCGTTCCGGGCACACACCCAGTGGTGGGCTCAGTGGACCATGGAGCAATTACGGTTTGTGATTTTTGAGGAACCGCCTGACTCTTCTCCACAGGGGCTGCTCCCGTCCACACGCCCGCCGGCCGGGCACTGGGCTCCAGTTTGCACATCCTCACCCGCACATGCTACTTTAGGGTTTTTCTTTCTTCTGATAAAGGGTGCGAGGTGGTGCCTGTGAGCACTCTGGGGCTTGTTTAGATCAAGCGTCGGGTCGGCATGCGCTTTCGGTGAAGAGCCGGAGAGCCGGCGTCTCCACTCTGGGACCACTGCTGTCTCTCGGGACTCCTCGGCTCGCAAACAGCCATAAAAATAATCTGTAAACAAACAGGCATGAACGTATTTTTTATGACATTTAATTGTGGACACTGACCTGTGAATTTGACATAATCCTCACAGGCCAGGAAACCTTCCTTTGGTTTCTGCCAATCATTGAAACAGGTGGAAGCCATTCTCAGCTTGGGGGCCACGGTGAACGTGGGAGGAGGGCCCCGCCTGCCTGGGCGGGGGGCAGCTCCCTGCCCCCCTGCAGGCCTGGAGCCTGTGGATGGCACCGTGGCCGGCACAGTGCTTCTCAGTGAGCGCTCGTGCATGAGTGGGCAGTGAACCAAGTGCGCGGCCAGGCTGGGCTGCGGCCCTGATGGGTGTCTGTCTCTGTT
This sequence comes from Sciurus vulgaris, assembly GCF_902686455.1. Classification (NCBI taxonomy): domain Eukaryota; kingdom Metazoa; phylum Chordata; class Mammalia; order Rodentia; family Sciuridae; genus Sciurus; species Sciurus vulgaris. Next base: position 4,578,481 of record NC_136477.1, read on the forward strand.
CCAGGGCCCTCCTCAGGACCTGTCTGTCCATCTCTGGTGAGTAGGACCGCATCCTCACTTTCAGCAAGGGGCTTCTGGAGCAGGGCACTGGCTGGCACGGGAGGGGCCCCCAGACCAATCAGCCCTTTGTCCTCTGAACCCTGGTGGTTGACCTCAGAGTCCAGCCCTGGGATGAGGGCTCCTTGGTGGGGGTGGTGGCAAACAAAGGAAGCTCCTGCCCTTGGAGTTGGTGGCAGGAGGACAGTCGGGTGAGGACCGTGCTGCTGCTGAGGGCAACACGGCCTCCTTCCCTTCGATTCTGTTTTTATCTTGAGCACCTGTTGAATGTCGTCGAGCAGGTGTGGCTTCCGGCTCCTGCTCACCTGGGTTCAGCAGGGCCCTGTGCTGCCAGCTGTAAAGCCTCTGCACTGCCCTTTCCCTCTTTGGAACACAGCTTCCCACGGGATCCGCTCCACAGCGTTGAACTCCTTAAACTCCTATCCAGTGCTTGGTCCTGGCCTGGCCAGCCCTAGGCACTTGACCAGGGCTTAGCTGGGTTGTCACCACACTGTCCTTCCCAGGCGAACATCCCCATGTGGGCACCTCTGACCGTGGGTGGCCCTGAACTCTGAGGTCTGGGTCTTTTGCCTGACTCTGGGGGCAGGACTTCTCTCCCAGGACAGCACGTGGCCGGCGGCAGGCCTGTGCAGGGTGGTGGTATTTTTATGAGCGTGTGCCAGCGCTTTAATGAGCGCATTTAATTCCCGTAAAAATCCCCATGAAACCCAGGCGACTCTCACTCCCCTTGTGGCTGAGGAGGAATCCTTCGTTGCAAAGGAAGCTCCGATGGGAAGTGATTTATCCAGTGTTGCATGCGGAGCAAGTGATGAGGGGTGGGATTCGCACCCAAGGCTCGCGTCTCTTGGGGGTCCCAGCAGTGAGTGCCAGCCCTCAGCCTTCCCCGAGTCTCTGCAGTGCAGCGGTCACATCCATTGCTGCCACTTGTCACAACGTCCCTCTGTGGAATGTCCCCCTGTTCAAAAGAGGAATTTGGGACCCAGCGCAGCACAGGTCTCCCCCAGGGCAGAGCGAGCCCCCCAGTGTAATTCCAGCCTGTCTGGAGTCACCCAGCGCAGCCGGCGGGGACCAGGGCAAGTCTACCCGGGCTGTCCTGGTCCCGGGCTGCACAAGTCAAGTGCAGCGCTAAAAGTCCCCGAGATCAAGATGCCTAATAGGCTAAGGCAACGTTTAAAAAACCAAAAACAAGGCAAAAATTTGCAGTGAAAAAAATATGAAAATTGAAAACACAGGATTCAAGATCACTGGGACAGACGTCCAAGCAACAGCTGTCCCTACAGTCTGTTTTATTCATCTTGGATTTATTTTGCACTCATTTTTAAAAAAAGAACTGAGATGAAATCTACAAAACATAAAATTAGCTATTTAAATATTACCTGGTTACATTGTTATATATTACATATAATTGCAATTATGTGTAATCAACATTTATTTTTTATATTGCATATTTACCCTTATCTCATATTATTACATATCTTATATTACCTTTGTGTCATATTATTATGTATCTTATATTTGAATTATTATATATCATATACAATTACATATATGATTATATTTATGTAGTATTTTACATTCATATCACTTAATGATATATTTATCACATATTACATGCAAGATATTTACATTGTTATAAACAATTAGTATTATTTATATTGCACATTTATATCTGTAGCATATTACAGACCATATATTTTAATACATAGTATATTTATTCAATAGTATATTTATATTTTGTTGCTTATCTTATAAATTATACACTCCATAGGAATGAACATTTATTGTTTATAGTGCACATGGACATTTAAATGCTATTATTTAATGCTACATGTACACTGATATTCCTATTATAAGTTATATAAAATTGAGTGTTCCACATAACTAATCCACGTTACCCGCTTTGCACGCTCAAGTCACATAAACAGGTCCATGCGGCACGTCTAGTCAGTGTTATTTAACGTACTCACAGGGGTGTGTCGCCGCACACCCCAGAAGGAACCCCAGGTCCGCTGTCAGTCACCCCCATCCTCCCACTCCCCTGGCACCCGGGAGCCACTTCCTGTCCCTGAGGCATCCCTGTTCTGGACATTTCCTGTCTGTGGAGTCACGTGCGTGAGACAGTGTGACGTCTCAAGGTGCATGTGTGACGGAGCATGTGTTAGCACTTCATTACTTTCTTTTGGCTAATGCTTATTTTATTTCAATTTTTAAAATGTTGCATTAAGAGACTGGGGAGATAGCTCAGTCGGTAGAGTGCTTGCCTTGTAAGCACAAGGCCCTGGGTTCTATCCCCAGCACCCATAAAAAAAAAAAATGTTGCATTAAAATACTATTTTATTATTATGTCTCTGTGACTGGGATTTTCACACCTGAGGTGAGTGCCTCAGTCTCTTTACCCTACTTCTGTCCTGGTCACCAGGATGATGACCATCCAGTGGGGCATTTGGTACAATGCCAGTAATGGCCCAATTTCAGAGACCCAGCTGGACCCAAGATACTGAGCTGTCCCCTGCAACCTGTGTGTCAACCCCCTGCAACCTGCGTGTCAAACCTTGGGTGACTTGCACAAGCCCGTTGGCCAGTGCCCACCTCTGGGCTCACCAGAACCCCCATGGTCTTACCATGTGTTTAAGGCCTGCTAGACTCGCCACGCCCACTTCATACAGCAGGTGGCTGGGGGAGCAGCCTCAGTACGCTAATGTGGTGCCAGCGTGTGGCCCTCTCTCCTGGTGTGTCTCTGCAGGTACGCCGGCCCCATGGAGCGTGCCGGGGCAGAGAACATCCTCGCCAACCGCTCGGACGGGACCTTCCTGGTGCGGCAGAGGGTGAAGGACGCGGCAGAATTTGCCATCAGCATTAAGTAATTCCTCCCTCCCTGGCCCTTCTCCCCCGTGACCTGAACCCCACAGGTGCCCAGAAAGAACACCTGGTCTTTCCTTTATAAAAATGTACCGTAATGACAGCCACCTTTGGCTGAGCTCCTGCTGGATCCTGGGGGCTTTTACCTTTCTCTTTCTTTTTAACTCATGGATAATTCATGAGAAAGAGAATTGATTTCTGTGGAGACGCAAAAGGCTGTTTGTTGTCAACCAGTTGGCCCTGCTGGGCTGCAGAACTTACTCCTTCCACCCAGTCATACTGGGGACCCGGCACCCCACCTCCTCCAGCCCCTGTCCTCCCCTCTCAGCCTCCAGTTACCACTGCTCTGTTCTCTTCTTTGAGACCAACTTTTTCAGCTTCTACGCATGGGTAAGAACATGTGGCTGCCTTTCTGTCTGGCTTATTTCACTTAACATGATGTCCTCCAGTTTATCCATGTTGTCGCGAAGGACAGGGCTCCGTTCTTTTGAATGGTGGAGTAACATTCCACGTGTGCGGAGGCCGTATCTTCTTCATCCTCTCTCCATCGGTGGATACCTCTGCTGATTCCACACCTTGGCTGTCATGAACAGTGCTGCAGAAAACATGGGTGTGCGAGTGTCTCCTGCAGGCTGATTTTGTTTCCTTTGGATATATGACCAGTGGTGGGATGGCCGGGTCACAGGATAGCTCTATTTTTATTCTTTTAAGCAACCTCCATACCATTCTCCATGAGGACAATGCCAATTGACATTCCCACCACTGTGTCATGATCTTAAGTGGGGGCTTCACCTCTGGGACTCTTATTCTGTGTGGGTCTCCAGAGGTTTTGTATTTGCTTTTTTTGGGACCAACAATAGGCTAATTTCTTTTTTTAGGTAATGTTTAGGTTAATTTTGTAGCTTCCCAGTCTACACAGGTGGTTTACAGTCAAGCCCAGAACTTACGAGGGCATACCTCAAGAGGGAATTTCTTTTCCCCTTTGGGTCTGAGATAGGTAAGCCTTCTTACCACCTGCTTTCATTGACAGGTGGCGTTTCTCTGACCTACCCTTTGTCCTGAGGTAGAGTTCTCTGGACAGTCCAGTGTTGTGGAGGATGAGCAGGCCACAGTACCAGCTGTCCCCCTCACATGGGCCCAGTAACTCGACTCGTATTTCAACACAATCACCAAGACAAGCTCCTTGCTTACCAAGATCAGCAAACCTGTTAGGGTGGCGTTCATTCTTACGGCTCAGATTTTAGTTTCATCTTTACTTTTGGCCTCTGGGGGTTTCCCTTACCTTTTTGAGAGCCCAGCATCTCCACCCCCTGGGAATTTGTAGTAGGTCGCCATATTGGCAGGAGTGGGAGTCTCCTTCCATATTTTCTTCTATTCTGTGGTTTGCCTTACTGTCAGAAACGCTTCTCTTCTTCCATATCCTTTCTATTTATGGTCTTCCATGTTGGCAGAAGTGGAGATTCTTCCCCCATATTCAGGAACACTGCTATCTTTCTAAGTTCTTCTTGACTTCTCAACCATTCTGTGAGTCAGGGAAGATGGTTCCTCTTGAACATGAGGAAGTGTTGAAGGCTTGGAGCAATAAAGGCCCAAGGGCAGGGATTCTATTGGGGCAGTTTCTGATTTTGGGGGACGAGGGTCACCCTTCCCTGAAGGAGCCAATTGCTTATTCCGCTGTTGGGGGTACCCACTGTGGCTGAGGGATGGCGGGCACATGCCTGGTTCCAACTCCAGGGCCTCATGCTTGGTCCTCTCTCCGTGGTTCCAGGTATAATGTCGAGGTCAAGCACATTAAAATCATGACGTCTGAAGGACTGTACCGGATCACAGAGAAGAAGGCTTTCCGGGGCCTTGTGGTAAGAGCAAATCTACGCTCGGGCCCCGCCTCCCAGAACGGGGCCCCCCCCTCCCTGCTCCTCCATCCTGGAGCCCGTCTTCCGTAGCCAGAATGGCCTTTCGAGGACGCTAGGAGCTGTTGGCCGCGGACTTACTGTTAATGACCAGTGACGACGACGGTGATGATGATAAGCATTTAGAGGGCATTTATTAGTGCCCGGTATGTTATAGCTAGGGCTCCAGTCAATCCTCGAACTCTCCTCGAGTTCCCACATCACTCATGGGTGAATCTGAAGTTTAGTCCTTCATCTCCAGTCACAAATTAGCAGAGGCCACCTCTGCCTGACATCCAGGTGTAGCTCTGTCTCCTTTGCTGTGACCATTCTGCTGAGAGTTCAAATGCCTTTGAGTGTTTTTGCTTCTGTTCGGTGCTTTGTAATTTTGATAATTTCTTTTAAGAATTTTAAGCCTGTTGGTCTAAGGAACATGGGTCCGACCCATGGTCTGAAGGAAAATCCAGAATTTTGCACATATCTGCTTTTTTTTTTTTTTTTTGAAAGGGAGCATCTTAGATTTTACCCAACCCTCAAAGGAATCCTCAATTCCCTAGAAGGTTAATTCATTCCATACATTTTTTTTTCTCCCCTAAACTTTTCTTTTCCTTCCTTTCTTCCTTCCTTCCTTCCTTCCTTCCTTCCTTCCTTCCTTCCTTCCTTCCTTTCTTTCTTTCTTTCTTTCTTTCTTTCTTTCTTGCTGGCTGGCTTGCTTGTGCTGGGGATTGAACCCAGGGCCTTGTGCATGCCAGGCAAACACTCTACCAACTGAGGTATAATCCCAGCCTCTCCCCTAAACTTTTAATTTTGGAACATTTCCCCTCCTTTTTTACTTCTCAAAAATTGCAGAAGAGGCATTGGAGTAGTGTAAGGAAGACCTGTGACCCTTTCATGTGGATTTACTCATTAGTACTCTGTTGCCTCTTGGGATAGCCCTATCTGTCCCCCGAATCTGATTGGGTATCACACATGGCATTTGGTTCTCCTCTCTTTAGTCTTTAGTTTGTAACAGTTCCTCAGTGTGTTTTTTTTCTTCTTAATCTTTTGTGACATTGGCATTTTTCTGAATCCAGAACTCCAAAGCACAGACCGTTTGTCTTGCAGAACATCCTTCAGTCTTGACTTGCCTGAGTGTTTCCTCGTGACTAGAATCAGCCTGAACGTTTGGGGAGAGGGGCAGGAGTGGCAGAGCTAGGGCTTGAACTCAGGCCTGAGGTCTTATCTCAGAGGCGGGCTCAGGGTTACCCACTCTCCTGCCCCTCATCTCCCGCCCCGGCTTTGAACCTAGGATCTTCTCCTCTAGGCGGTGGGACTGTGGACAGAGAACTTGCCTTCTCAGTCTCTGTGACTGAGTCTCTCCATTTACAAAGTGGGAGAATCATGAACCATTCACCACTTAGGATCCTTAGGAGATCCTGCAGAGGTGTGGTGTGCGCCCTGGCTAGCACATAGGTGCTAACATAGGTGGTAACAGCAGTTACCACCATCATTAATTGTAAAGATGAGGGCGCCACTGGAGAGACTGAACTTGGTGAGCTGGAGAGTCGGTCTCTTTAGCACGAAGTGAGGTAGTTTGCCGTTAGGAGACCTGATCTTAGGCTGGGTGGTCTCTTCTCCATAACATGGTCTTGGCTGCCCACCAGAGGGAGGAGCTCCCCATTGTGGGGAGAATCCAAGGAGTCACCTACCAGGGAGTTCAGAGTGGGACCCCGGATCTGCTCCTGGTGGGCTGGCCAGCCCGGGCAGCCTGGGCAGCCGGCCCCTCCCATTGCAGGAGCTGGTGGAGTTCTACCAGCAGAACTCCCTGAAGGACTGCTTCAAGTCGCTGGACACCACCCTGCAGTTCCCCTACAAGGAGCCCGAGAGGAGAGCTGTCAGCAGGCCGGCAGGTAGGAGGTCCTGGGTGGTGGAGGGCGAGAGTCCAAGGGCACGCGATGGGCCATTCCTGTGTGACAACAGAACTCCTTCCTGCCCTGCCTGTCCCTCCCCCGGAGTGATCTGCATGTTCCTTTGCTAGTATGGAAGGTGAGGTGGGATTACATGAGCATAGCCGGAACCAGAAGGGGACTCCACCTGCACCTTTTAAGGCTAAGTTCAAAAAATCACTATCAGGGAAGAATTAGCATCTGTGATCGTCTCCCCCATAAGACAAACCCACTGGTGTCCTCTGAACTTCCCTTCCCTTTGCATCTCACCTACCGGGTTTGTTGAAATTATGAGGAATTGTTAGATACAGTTTGTTACATGTTTAGATAATTAGGATATGTACTTCAGGAGTCTGTTCCCAACAACTGCACTTAATTTCACAGATACAGCATTGAGAATTATTTAGACTCCATCTGTTATTTGTTTTCCAAGTTTATTTTTGAAATTCTGATTCAGGTTCACATTTCATCTTGCTGGAGTGCATCCTGCAGTGTATTTTTCAGACAAATATATGGGGGTAGAATAGTTTCTGAATTCTTATATGTCCAGACATTCTTAAAGGATGGATTTATCAATCAATCATTGTTAAAATGTTGTATTCTTGAAAAAGCAACATCACCATCACACCAGTACTTCAGGACATGAATTGCCTCTATGTTCGTCACCCAGTCAAATGTTTCCGTCTGTCAGCATGTTATTTACCCTAGTTTGCCTACCTTTCTGTATCTTTGTCTATATTTACGTCCACATACATATCATGTTTGTCCTGGTGTGCGAATGTGTGTATATATCCATTTTCAGTCTGTGAAATGCTACAAATTGGGCTGCAGGTATAGCTCAGTAGTAGAGCTCAAGGCCCCAGGTTCAATCCCCTGCAATGAAATAAAAATTACAGATTAATTTTATATGTTAAGTTTTCACTTAACATTATACTATGAAGAGTTTACCATGACCCACCTTAAGGTAATTCAAATTAATAGCCTAGAATGACTTTTTTTTTTTTTTTTTTTTTTTTTTTGTACTGGAGATTGAGCCCAGGGGTGCTTTACCCACTGAGCCACATCCCTAGCCCTTTTTATTTTGTTACAGGGTCCTGCTAGATTGCTTAGAGCCTCACTAAGTAGGTGAGGCTGGCCTTGAACTTGTGATCCTCCTGCCTTAGCCTTCTGAGCCACTGGGATAACAGGCCTGTGCCACTGTGGCTGACCCTAGGATGGAATTTGGTCATTTTTTTCTTGTCTATTTTCCTGGACTGCAGTCACCCTGGGTACCAATGGGGGATTGCTTCAGGGCCTCCCATGGATATTGGAGTCCACCAGCGCTCAGGCCCCTCTTATCAAATGGTGTAGTATTTGCATACAACCTGCATGCTCCTGTACACTCAGATCACCTCTAGGTGGCTTCTAGTTCCTGATACAGAGTAAATCCTACGTGATGCTCAGCATGCCATACCACTTGGGCATAAGGACAAGAGGGAAGTCTGCCCACATTCAGCTTGATGGCCATTCTTTCTTCTGGAATATTCTCAACATGTGTGCGGTTCACAGATGCAGGACCTGCAGACGCAGAGAGCTGATGGTCTATAAAACTCACCAAAAAATGTCAATGCGTGGTTTTCCTTGCTAACTTGGCTGCTGCTCCGTGGGGGATGGTGCTGGAATGCTGGTGTCCCTTCAGAGTAGAGGACATCCCGCACCCTGCCCAAAGGAGCGTGGAGTTTTCCTCCTGAGAGCGTCTCCTCGCTCCTCTGCCCCCACGGTGGGTGGGTACCCGTGCCCAGCCCTCACCCACTCTGCTCTTTACCCACAGCAGGAAGCACCAAGTACTTTGGCACAGCCAAAGCCCGCTATGACTTCTGTGCCCGGGACCGATCGGAGCTGTCCCTTAAGGAGGGTGACATCATCAAGATCCTCAACAAAAAGGGGCAGCAAGGCTGGTGGAGAGGGGAGATCTACGGCCGGGTGAGGGACATGTGGGTGTGGGTGACCAGGGTGGGGCCTGGGGTCTGGCTGTGGGGTGACCTGGCCACGGGACACAGCACTGGAGCTGAGGAGTGGAGGAGGTGGGCTGGGGATCACATGGAAGTCTTTCCTGGTTGGAAAGGACGTAGACTCGGTTCATTTATGCAAACTACATTTATGTACTGAGCACCTACTAGGTGCTAAGGAGACAAAAATAAGCATTGTAAAATCAGTGTCCTCGTAAAACCCACAGTCTAGAAGGAGGATGCAAGCTAAACATATGAACCTATAACCAAGCAGGGACACTGAGTGATCGGGATTGAGATGGGGTGATGCAGGCTGGGACATGAATCCTGAGAGAACCCTAACCTGCCCTAGGAGCAGATCAGGTGGCCTCTGAGAGGCCAGCTGATTGGGAGGAATAAATGAAGGCAGCTAAGAGAAAAGGTCATCAGTGGGGTTGTACAGGCAAGGGACCAGCACATACAAAGGCCCTGGGGTGAGGAGAGAGAGTGGCATGCTTCGGGGACACGAAGGCAAGGGTCTGTGTCTGCCCTGCTCAGAGCAGTATCACTGGTGCCTGGAGCAGTGCCTAGCACACAGCAATGTTCAATAAAGGAGGTGTGAAGAGGCAGAGGTGCCACAACCACTGGGCTCTCTTGCCTGCTTGAATTCAGACCGTTAGGAGCAGCGTGGCCCTCACGGCTCTGCAGTCCATTCGCTTCTGCCATTTCGAGTGTTTGTTCCACATAGGCACAGAGCCTCCTGGCTTCGTGCGCTGGTGGAGCCTCAGCCTCCAGAAGCCCTCCTTGCTTGAATGGTTGCTCAAAGTATTTGTTGAATGAGGACAGGGATCCTGGGCAGAGCTTGTGTTCCACTGGGGGAAACCAACGCGAAAAAATCAGCTGATCTGGATAATTGCTCAGAGGAACAGGTTGGTTAAGAACTTTGGAGAGAAACTTAGTGAGCAGTGGAGGAAATTAGGATTTGGAAGCATCTTTCAGAGTGTTTAGGAAGGTCTGGGATGTACGGGATTCATCTGTGCATCCACACGTCTCCCATCTTTCATGCATCCATTCATTTCCGTTTATGCCTCTTTCCATTCACCCACCCATTCGCCTATCCATCCTCCCACCCACCCATCCACCTATCCATCTATCCACCTATCCACCCACCCATTCACCTATCCATCTTCCCACCCACCCATCCACCTATCCATCCTCCCACCCACCTATCCACCTATCCATCCTCCCACCCACTCATCCACCTATCCATCCTCCCACCCACCCATCCACCTATCCACCCACCCATCCACCCATCCATCTATCCACCCACCCATTCACCTATCTGTTCATCCATCCATCCATCCATCCATCCACCCACCCATCCACCCATCCGTCTATCCACCCACCCATTCACTTATCTGTTCATCCATCCATCCATCCACCCACCCACCTATCCACCCACCCATCCACCCATCCACCTATCCACCCACCCATTCACCTATCTGTTCATCCATCCATCCATCCACCCACCCACCCATCCATCCATCCACCCATCTTTGTCTATGCCTGCACATATCCATTCATCCATTCCTACCCAAGCATTTATCCACCCATCCATACTTCTACCATTCCTCCATCCAACAAACATTTATCAAGAATGAATTGTGTGCCAGGAGCTATTATAGGCTCTTGGGATCCAGATAAAATCCTCTGCCTGGGTAGAGCTTATGTACTTGGAGGAGGGGGTTTCAAGATCAGGCCTGTAAATAAGTAAAATATGTAATCAGTTGGAAGATGATAAGTGTGTGGACAACTGGAAAGCAGGAGAAGGGTAGGATTTGGGGGCCATAGGACTTGCAAGGTTGAATAGGGTGATCAGGAAGGCTTTACTGATAAGGTGACATGAGCAGGGACTTTTAGAAGATAAGGGAGGTCATCATCCTTGTGTATATTTGAATGATGGATTTTCTGGGGTAGAAGGAACATCAGGTTCAAAGGCCCCGAGGCAGGAGGGAGCCTGCCTAGTGTGCTGCGGAGCCATCGGAGAATATGCAGAGGCTGCTCTGATGGATTCCTCATCTCTTTCCAGGTTGGCTGGTTCCCTTCCAACTATGTAGAGGAAGATTATTCTGAATACTGCTGAGCCTGATGCACTGGCAGAGAGAGAGGAGAAACTCCAGGCTCTGAGCCCAGGATGAGCAGGAAGCAGTCCCACGGCTGTGACAGGTCCCAGTGGGCGAAGAGTCTAGATGGACTGTCCAGGGCCAGCATCCAGTTGGCAGGGCTCCCGGGATGGTGCCCTGCCATGGTTAACTTATAACTCACTGATTGCCTCTTGGGTCCCCCCGAAGGGCGGGGCTCAAGGCAACTGCTTTTAATAAAATGATAAATGCAGAGCTGGTGTGTGCAGGAGGACCTGGAGCGGGAGGCAGGGAGGGAGTGCCATGCTCCAAATCCACTCCCACCCTCCCCTCAGCCCATCGCCTCCCGCAGTCGTGACAACAGACTGGAGGGGAGACGATTCCCATTGCCTTGAGTCAGGACCCAGAATGTGCCATTCGCGTGCTTTCTCTACAAAAGAGGTTACTGACTGTCTTCATTCTCCCCACCTCCCAATTTTGCTGAGCAGAGGACATGTCATCTCAGATAATTCTCCATAAGATCATGTTTAAATTCCAAGGGCTTTGGCCCGGGGATGCTGGGGAGACAGTTGGATTTCTTCTGTCCCCTGCCACCTGCCTGACATCTTCCACATCTCTTGGCACATGCCAGACGTCAGTCATTTTTTTTCTTTCACACTGGGTTGGGATGGCGGTACATCCTGGTTTTCCTGGGGTGGTCCTGACGGTTGCCCTGGTGTAGTTATGGAACACGATGCTTTAAATTTTCCAAGGTGTCCTGGTCTGGATGATAAATTCTATGGTTGCCCCTTCCAGAGGCAGACCCCAAGATAAGGATTGAGGGTGCACAATTTTATTTGGCAGATGATCCCAGGAAGTAGTTAGAAAGGAGTTAAGAATAGAGATGGGAAAGGAGGAACCAAGGTAGGGAGCATCCAGGGGCAGCTGGGCTTGTTCCTGTTGGGAGACAGGGTAGAACATGCCTTGGAGTTTAAGGACGAGGGAGCCGAGGTATTGATCCAGCAACTTCCATTGGAATTGCTTGAGGTTGCTCTGGTGGCCAGAGAATGACAGGGGCTTTGGAAACCATTAGTCTCCATGGATATGGTAAGTTCTGGTGGGTGGTGGGTTGGTGCATCGGGGAGATCTGCTGCACCTGTTAGTGCAGGGACTCTGCCTGTGCATCCCTTGCTTCCACTTGGTGGGGGTGCCATAAGCAATGTGTGTGAGAACTTGGTAGAGCTTGTGTACCCTGGACTCCAGGGGGCCATGAGGGAATCCTATTTTCTTACATTGCCTTGAAGCTCTCTGGGTTGTGGGTGGGCTGGTAGGTACGGGGATCCATCTCTGGACCATCTGACTGTAACTCTGTTCTCTGCAGTCCAGTGGTTCTTCTCAAAATTGAATAGACCTGCTTACTTTTGTTGCAAAAAAATGCTGACTGGACTGATGAATGTTCTTGCACATATATTATTTATAATCAGACTTCCTTTTTTTAAATTTAATAGGCTTTACTTTTAAAATTGTGGTGAAATACAACATACAATTTACTGTCTCTCCATTTTTAAGCGTTCGGTTCAGATGTGTTTGGTATATTGGCAGGGTGGTTCCTGCTCCTGGTCGGGTTTCCATTCTGCAAGATTGAAACTCTTCCCGCTAAATAGCTCCTGTCCCCTTCCCCACCGCTGGCAATCAGTATTCCCATGCTGGGTTTTTAGCAGAAGTCCTTTAGGGCTTAAATTTTTTATGCTCATTAATTCAAGATTCAGAATCTCAAAATAGTCCTAAAGTTCAAGATCCAGAAAGTTGCTTTTTTGGTAAATCTCCTTTAGGCTTCTGGAATAACCCTTATGAAGCAAAAGAGAAGGACTGATGGGAGCAGCCAGGGTGGAGAAGGACCATAGCCTCTAAGTAATTTGGAGAGAAACAGTAAATGCTTCCAAATATGACCCCAGCTTGTTAATGAGGGAGGCAGCCTTCCGTGTTGCCTGTCCCGCCTGACCGGGTACCATGGTGGTCAGCACAGTGTACACATGGCCCAATTTGTCCACACGGTCAGCTTTTGGGACAGGAGGGCACAGTAACCAAGGCCCCAGGAAGGTTCTAAGGCCATCGCTGCCCTTGTAAAATCCGCTGTGACACTTTGAGCATGATGGCACCTCTCTGAGTCGGAGAGAGGGGTCACCTTTCCAAGGCACAGGGTGAAGAGTGCCCAAGGGCAAGGCCACCCTCTGAACCATCACTCTGTGACTGGGGAGGGCTCGGCATGGCCTGGCTTCTCTCCACAATAGCAGAGAAGCCAATGCCTGTGCAGCACCTGTGCACAGCTGGCCAGGTGCAGGCTACACCGTAGGAGCCTGGTGTCAAGAGTTCTTTTGTGTGAGGGGCTGAGAAGCTGGGAAGGGGGCTGGGGACGCAATGGAGTCACAATGGGGGACTCGGCCCTTCCCTCACCTCTCCCAGGAGTGGGAGGGCTGGGCCATGGGGTGGGGGTTGGGAAGCTGAGGTTCTGAACTTGTTCTTGGAGTTCCTGAGTGCTGCTGTCCTGGAGCCCCAGGCAGAACCTCGGCCCCAGCCGTGCACTGAGCACTCACCCTGGTCCTGGACTGGGCTTTTGAGCCTCGGCTGAGCAGTAGCTGGTATTAGTCGCCTTGGGCTAAGTTTTGCTGCACTAACAGCATCTTACAACTCCTTCATGCATTGGCTTCAACTCTGCAGTGGACAGAGGAGATGCTGAAACAGTGGCACTGTTGGAGACAACTGGGCTGTGGTATGCCGGGCTCACGGCAGAAGGAAAGATGGTGCCCGGCTGCCCAGAGCTCCTTAACCTTCTGCTGGGGGGCGGAGGCTCCACTTGCTCCCCATCTCATTGACCAAAGCAAGTCACCTGACCAACAGCAGCAGCAACGGGGCCCGGGAGGGGGCTCCTCATCAGGGAGGGGCAGCGAATGCTGGACCAGTAGCAGTCTGAGAGCCTGAGGTGGCTGTCACTGGTGTTCATGTGCGTTTGCAATAAACCCCAACACCCACCGTTCTGGGCTGAATTACGTCCCTTCCAGAGCACACATCAGATTCCTACCCCCAGCACCTCAAAATGTGACTGCATTTGGAGAAAAGGTCTTTAAAGGGGTCTTTAAGGAGCAGGAGGCTGTAGGGTGGGCCACAATCCAGCACAACTGTGTCTTTGTAAGAAGAGAATAGGACACAGATGCACACAGAGGGGCGACTACGTGAGGACACAGAGACGAGATGGCATCTGCAAGCCAACAGAGCGGCCTCAGGCGGAGCCACCCCTGCCGACCTTCACCTTGGACTTCCAGCCTCCAGAACCGCGGGCCAATGCATGTGAGCTGTGTGAGCCGTGCAGTCTGCGCTGCTTTGTTATGGCGGCTCTAGGAAACTCACAGCAGCTGCGTGCCAGCCCCAGACCTGGCTGCAGGGTGCCAGGGATGGAATGGGGTGCGCGTGCTCGGCCAGGCGAGACTTTCACAGTGAGGAAGGAGAGGCCCTGGGAGCATCTCTCACTCAGCGCTGGGAGGCAGAGGATGGCCAGGAAGGCTTCCTGGGGGAGGAAGCATCTTAGGTGGCACCTGAAGGAAGAGCGGGTATTTGCTTGGGAAAACCCAGGGGAGGGATCGTATAGAGGGAGGTGCAAATGAGGATGGTTCTGGCAGGTCCTGGGAGCTGCAAGGGGCTCATTTCGCTTGGAGGGGAAGAGGGTGGAGAGGGGCCAGAGAAGTTCCTGGGATTTGGACTGACCCCCAGCAAGACCCGACCTAGGCCCTTTCTTCTTGCGTGTCCCCCAGAGGAGCAGGAAGAGAGGGGAACTGGCTCCTGATGATATCTCACAGCGGGATGTGGCAGAGGTGATGCGGGTCCTTGGTCAGCCCTACAGGCCTGCTGGTGGTTGGGGCTTTGTGGGAACAGGGCCTGATATGCCACGTGGAGAGGTCCCAGACCACACTGCAGCCTCGGCAAGGCCCAACCTGGACGTCCTCTGGTGCTGCCCGAGGGCATCACACATACATGCACACACCCACCTGCTCCCCGGTGTGCACGCAAACACACAGTCTTAGTTCTCCAGGGTGCTGTAACACAGTACCACCGACTGCATGACTCAAATAGCAGAAGTTCATTGCCTCACGGTTCTGGAGGCCGATGTCCAAGACCCAGCAGGGGCTGGCAGGCTGAGTTCCCCCTAGAGGTGCGAGGAGGGTGCATCCTTGCCTCTCCTGGATTCCGGGGTGGCCTTTCTTGCCCTGTGGGGGCACTGCTCCAGGTCTGCCTCTGCCTCCACGTGGGCTCCTTCCCACAGCTCCTTCTCCTTTCTCTTAGAAAGACACCTGTCATTGGATTTGGAGCCTACCCAAAATCCAAGATGATCTCATCTCCAGATCCTCAACCAGTGACATCTGCAAAAACCCTGTTTCCAAATAAGGTCACATTCCGTGGTCCTGGGAGTGAGGATTTTAACATGTGAATCTGAGGGAGGGGCCTGTAATTCAACCCATCAGCCACACAGAGCATACAAAGACCCTCATACAAATACAACTGGCCACAAACAGACACCCAGGTGGCCATAAAAAAACAGCCCCGAAGATACACACAGCAGGTGCATGTGGCAAATAGACTCACAGACTTAGGTTCCCCCACCCACACACCCGCAGTCAGAGGCACAGGTGGTGTAGACCCCGAGGGGCAAACATAGGTGCCCACATACAGCAGGCAGACAGCAGACAGAAATAGACACACAGATGCCGCAGCACCACCGCTCCTGCAGCTCAGCAGACCCGCCCCAGGACTTCCCTCCATCTTCCACAAAACTATCAAAAACCAGCTGAAGAGAGAGTAGAGACACACGCAGACGCAGGACAACGCCCTGGTTCAACAGGCAATTGCACACACATGTAAAGCTGGCTTATGTGGCCGTGGAGACACCGCTGGACAAGACACAAAACACAGTGCCACCTGTGCTCACAGCAGATCCCCAACGTAGACAGACTAACAGGTCCTCAAACAGACCCACTCCTGCACCCTGCCCTGGGCAGAGCGCACCCATGAAGACAGGTGGAATCAGGCGCAGGTGCAGGCAGACAGATGCTCCGTGGATCAGACCGGGACACAGACCACGACCAAGGTACAGGGCAGACCGCAGACCGCCTTACCACCAACAGCCAAGGAAAAGCCGCGCGCGCACCCTGCTGGACAGCAGCAGTAATGCCCCAACCTTGGCAGACTAGCGGACCCCGCTAGGGGAAAGGGCGGGTGGAAGGGGTGTGTGTGTGTGTGTGTGTGTGTGTGTGTGTGTGGACCCCGCTAGGGGAAAGGGCGGGTGGAAGGGGTGTGTGTGTGTGTGTGTGTGTGTGTGTGTGTGTGGACCCCGCTAGGGGAAAGGGCGGGTGGAAGGGGTGTGTGTGTGTGTGTGTGTGTGTGTGTGTATGCATGCACGTACCTGTGCTTCTTCCCAAGCCTGTCCTTATGAGCCAGTGTGGTCACCCGAAAGGGATGCGGCTTCTCAGCACAGCTGCATAATCCCACTGCCCAATTATATGCCTCGGTTCCTGCTTCCGACGAACCAAAGGAAGGTCCCCCCAGAGGCACCAACCAGAGTCCCCTCTTAGGGTTAAGAAAGCAGAGGAAGCAGTGAGGGCGGAGGGGCTCTACCCAGGGTCCTTCGTGGTGGCCTGACGGGTCTTCTGTCATCTCTCGAGGTTGCTAGGGCGTCTCAGCTTGGGTTGCTGAATTAGTTCTCTGGACTCTCCCCTGCCCCCCCCCCCCTTTTTTTGTTTTTAAGGAAAGAAAAGCTTTTATCCAAAGGAATGACTCCCTAATGGTGGAATGCCAGGGGATGAATTCAGGCACCAGGCAGATTTTCACGTAAGCACCAATCGCATCTCGCGGGAGTCTGCATCCCACTGAAGCCTGTCCCCAGCCGTCGCAGGCTGCGTCTTCTAGGGCTCGGGTTCCTTAGAGCGGTTCCGCGCAGATCCCACAGCGCCCATCTGAAGGTGTGTGCTGCCCTCTAGCGGCCTGGGGCGTGCAGAGGCCCGCGCACAGTAGAGAGTTCTTTGCGCCTTCCTGGGACCCTGGACACACTGCTCCCAAGGAGCAGCAGGGGGCAGAGGAGGCTGCTGGGCAAGGACTTGGTCTCCGGAGGATGAACTCCACCGAGAAAAGTAAAACAGAGTAATAGACCCGAGGGCGTCCGTCTTATTTTCCATGTTTTAGAATTGACAAGCAAAAATTGCATATGCAGCGAGCCCTCTTTATCCATGGGTTCTGCATCTGTGGATCCACCGACCCCAGATGGGAAATATTCGAAAAAATTGCGTCTGACTGGACATGTACAGACTTTGCTTTCTGGTCCTGAGTTGAGTGACTTTGGAGTCCAGAGGGGAGTGAGATCTTGCAGTGCTGGCCTTTCTGAGGCTAGGCCTGCTTGGCTTCACACAGCATCCTTCAGACTCACCCATATTGTTACGGTGGTGAGACTATTTATTTTTCAATTTTTTTGGTACCGGTGATTGAACCCAGGAGCACTGGACCACTGAGCCACATCCCCAGCCCTGTTTTGTGTTTTATTTAGAGACGGGGTCTCACTGAGTTGCTTAGTGCCTTGCTGTTGCTAAGGCTGGCTCTGAACTTGGGACTGTTAGGGTAGCTGGCCCCGACATCCACCAGAGGCACAGCTCGGAGTTCAAGCAAAGGTTTATTGACGAGGACTATCTGCCAGGCTGCCCCTCTGCAAGGGACAGCAGCCTGATGGAAGAAAGCTCAGTAAGTCTGCGTCTGTGATTATTAAAATGATTGACTTTTCTTAACTATATAGTCATGTACAATGGAACAGTTAAAAAATAGCCCATCTGGTCCTGTGATTGCTACCTGGTGTCTTTGCTGTGGTTTCGTTAGTTAGGGACTCTTTGGGGGTGGGCCTAACGGGAAGGTCATGCCTGGGTGGGCAGGTGCTGAGTTTCAAAATGGAGTTACTTTGGCTTAAGGACCTAACAGTGATCCTCCTGCCTCAGCCTCCCAAGCTGCTGGGATTACAGGTGTGAGCCACCATGCCCGGCCAAGACTTCGTTTTTTAAGAGACTGAATGGCATTCCATTGTGTGTATATGACTGTCTTCCCTTGTCCTTGGTTCTACTCTCTGAGGTTTTAGTTATGATCAAGTGTGATCCAAAAACATGCATGCAATAAGGTATTTTGAGGGAGAGAGCGAGAACAAGAGAGAGAGAGAGAGAGAGAGAGAGAGAGAGAGAGAGAGAGAGAGAGAGATAGTTCCATAACTTTTTAACGCATATTGGGATAGTTGTATTTTATTATTAGTCATTGTTACTAATCTCTTACTTCATCTAATTCACAAGCTGATCTTCATCAGAGTCATGCAGGTATGGGAAAAGCAGAGTCCAACAGAGCTCAGTGCTTCCCATGGTTTTGGACACAACCTGGGGTGGGTCTTGGAAAGCACCCCCATGCATGGGGGAGATTACTGAGTTCCATATTTAAAAAATGCATTCTGTAGGGTGTCTTGGTGGTGTTGAGTGGCTATTTTTGCTCAGGCGGCCAGAGAGGGCCTCTCTGGTATTTGAGTTCAGATCCAGGTGAGTCCCAACAAGGAGCCATGGGGAGGACAATGTGCTTCAGACAGAGGGAACAGCAAGAGAAGAGGCTGTGGGGAGGGAAAGAGCTCGGTAAATCTGGGTCTGTGATTTATTAAAGATGGTTGACTTTTCTTTCCCACTCTTCATTCTAGAAGGTTGAGACTCATCCCCCGCACCTTTGAGTTTTGACAGGTCTTCATGGCTTGCTTGATTGATAGGGTATGGGGTAAGTTCCAGACCTGGACTTTTCTTCTTGCCCTCCTGCATCCCTAAGTCTCTTTGGAAGAAGACTGATACTTCAGGCTGCCATACTGTGAGGAAGCCCAAGCCACATGGAGAGGCACCGGGCAGGCATTCGACTCCTCCGTCTGTGCAGCTTGAACAACAAAAACGAATCTGGTTTTGGTTCTGGAGGCTGGAAGATGGAGACCAGCATCATTCGTTTCTTCAGGGCCTTTCTCCTTGACTTTTAGGTGGTCTTCTCTCCCATGTAGGTATCTATGTCAAATCCCCTCTCCTTATGGTACTAGTCAAAGTGGATTACAGCCCATCCTAAAGACCTTCCGGTAACTTAATCACCTCTTTAAAGACCCCATCTCCAGATATAATCACACCCTGAGGTACTGGGAGTTGCTATGTCTGGTTCTGAGGTGTGTTCGCTGTCTTCGAATTGTGTATGTGTTTTGTCTTTTTGTATACCTCGTAATTCTTTTTGGTAGGCACGATTTTGTAGGAAAAGGGAGTTTCTCTTAGCTGGCCGTCAGTGATGTGGTGGTAAGGTGTGTGGGACCAGGAAGCATTCTCCAGCGAGCCTGTGACCTGGCTGTGGATTTCACCTGCATTTCTCGCTCCCCCTCAGGTGGGAGAGGGCAGCTGGCGTGGGCTGGAGCTGGCTTTGCCTTCCCCAGGTCATTTGGGGTCTGCTAAACCCCAGCAGGTTAGGCTTTGGTGAACTAGCTCCTTCTGAGGGCAGGTCTTGATGAGAGGTGAATGCTCTGGCTGAAAGAAGAAAGCTAAGATCTCATAGAAGGGGAGAGGAGAGCAGTGGTCACTGGAGGCTGGACAGGCAGAGGGGGAGGGAGAGGAGGCCAGGTAACAGGTACCAAAGAGCTAGGTAGGAGGAATTGGTTTTAGGGTTCTACAGCACAGCAATGTGACTAGAGTTTACAGCAATTTATAATATATTTTACAAAACTAGAGGGCAGGAGCTTGAAGATTCCCGACACACAGAAATGATGTGCTTAAGGAGACAGAAATGTTAAACACCCTAATCTGACCATAACACACCCTATACATCTATCAAAGTATCACACCACACCCCATCAATACGTGCAATTATTCTGCATCAATTAGAGAAAAAGAACAGAATGTTCTGTTGTGTTTCAAAAGGGTTCCTTTTCCTCTCCTCCTGCCAGAAGCACAGGTCATTTTCTCAGATATTTACTGTGAGAACCTGGAGGCCAAAGTCACAGCAGGGGGGCCTCCCTTAAGGACTCTGCCACTCTCCAGCCTCCATCAGTTGGGCTGGCTTTCCTCCTGGCTTGGCTCCCCTCTGGTGAGCCCTGGCATCCCACATCTGAATGAGGACAAAATGGACCAGGCAGCCAGGGAACTGGGTTCCATTCAATCATGCCTGGAGGCTAGACATGTTCATGAGCACCCTTGAGGCCTGTTTCAAACGTAAAAGGCCTTGAGGCTCACCTGTGGGATCACCTCCACCAACTCCTTTGTCCCAGAGGTGGAAAACAGAGGTTGAAGTTGAAAGCACCCAGAAACCACTCTGGACTCGGGAACCCATGCAAGAGATTTTATTAAGAGGACAGGCCGAGTGTCTGCCTGCAGGGAGAGAGAGGGAGAGAGAGGGAGAGAGAGAGAGAGAGAGAGAGAGAGAGAGAGAGAGAGAGAGAGAGAGAGAGGAGAGAGAGAGAGAGAGAGAGAGAGAGAGAGGGAGAGAGAGAGAGAGTGAGGAGAGAGAGAGAGGAGAGAGAGAGAGGGGAGAGAGAGAGAGAGGAGAGAGAGAGAGAGAGAGAGAGAGAGGGGGAGGGGAGAGAGAGAGAGAGAGAGGGAGAGAGAGAGGGAGAGAGAGCAAGCGAGAGCACATGCAAGAGCAAGAGCAAGAAGAAGAGAGAGAATGGTGGCGTAGCTATTAAGTAGTCAAATTCACAGGCTAATAACAATGGACCAATGACTGCTGAGAATGTTCGCAGGCTGATGAGAGGACCAACAGCTGGCTAGGATATTTGCAGACTGATGATCTGGGTTGTAAAATGGTGTGTGTGTGTGTGTGTGTGTGTGTGTGTGTGTGTGTGTGTGTGCGAAATACTGGCAGCAGCTGATGCCCATGTTCCTCCCTTTTTGTTCTTATAGATAGCAGTGGTGGGACGATGGTCTTTCTTCTGTAGCTTCTTCCTACTGGTTAGGGGCAAAGAGTCTCATCCCTGTAGAAAAGAGGATTAGGGAGGGTTTTAGTTGGGAGCAGAGTTTTTGGAGCGGAGGTGTCAATAGTGAATTGCAGGTCTTGGCTTTGGGTGTTGGGCTGGTAGTCTTGAAGGAGAAGCGGTTGATTGGCCGACTGGTTGGTGAACTTGTGTGTGTCTGATCTTGTAGGAACTTCTGTAGGCAATTTAGCAGGCATGGTCCTGTTTAGGAAGATCTGTAGAACTTAAAACGACCAAAAGTTTCTGACTCTGGCATTTTCCTGTCTAAGAATCTCTTTTGTAGCCTCCAATCTTATTTATTCTTGGGGCTAACACAAGTGTAGGTCTTAAGTTCCAATAAAGGAACTATTGTCTTTCCTTTTAAACCCAGTTATGGCTGTATTTTTGTTATAACTGTTTTTGTTAGGTGTTCAAGACCAAACTGGACAAACTTGGTCAAACTTGTTGACCAAACTTGTTCCTATCTGCTGTTAAGGGCCAGCTGAGTTCCCACAAGGGTTACTTGTAGAGAACTTGAGAGCAGCTTCTTAGCTCCTTTGGTGCCATTTGCCAGGTAGGGTCTCCTTGATGAGGTGGCTTTCTTTGGAAGCATCAGGGATCTCTCCCTTTTTCAATGACCCTCCCCTGCAGCAAGTGCACTGATGGGCTTCTCATCCTCTAGTGGTCTCATCAATCTCCCTGATCAGGAGGTCATGTGGCCCAGAGTTGCAAAGCTCCTTAGAGGAGCTCTCCCATTCCCTGGGTTCAGGCTGACTTAGAGGGCAAGAGCCAAACACTGGTTTTCTTGGCCCCTGTATTTTAATCTCAATCTCTAAGTTTGATCTTAACCATCCAGCAAGCCAGTCTCACCAGTCATAAAGTAAGAGTACTGGGCTTTAACTTTAATGTTTATGACTTTACAGTTATTTACCACCTTTTATTTAATTGGGGTCTATATTATCTTATCTGTCCTATAGGTGATAGCTTATTATCTCAAATTAATTTAGGTCATTTGTTCTTGAAGTAGTACTTCTGCAAATCATTAATCAGGCAACAGTTATAGATTTCACAAGGAAAATACAAAATGAAATTAACAACAGTAAAACATTTAGTTTGTGTAATAGTTATCTTGAATTTTGTCTGAGCTATACATTATATTTGCTGTTTGAGATCACAGTAATTTTACAACAAAAAACAATCTTTTGAATATAACTTTAAATAAGCTGAAGTCTAGCTTATTTTGGAGCCATTATGACATGCAGCAGGGTGGGAGGCAGAACCTTATCTCAGGTAAGGTGGGGCTCTTTGCAAATCTTAGGTAAAGTGGTCTAATTCTGAAGTTGGTCTTTGCCTCTTTCTTAAATGTCATGTTAAGAAGTTTACATATATTATTTCCTGAGTCTATGTGAATGTTAGCTAACACAATGACATTACATCCAAAACATAAATCTAGGAAAGGCTGAGAGAGCTTTTAACTTTCCTTTTCTGTGGCAAAGTGGCAAAATGACTTCATGTTTCAGGATATTAGCCTTTAAACATATCAGGCTCTAATAGGTCCTGCTATGGAACATTAAGTTATATAAATAAATCCCCAATACTATTCTTATTGACACAAAGAGGGGTGAGAGTGAAGAGAAGGTCTGAACATAGGGAATCTCTACCCACTTGCTGCTATGGTGACAGAAGTTGTGTAAGTCCCATTCTCCAGCCAAGAGGAGTCATTATCTAACTTTTATTGGGTTAAGACGTGTTGTAGTGGAAAATGAGCCTGCGAGGTTTGAGGTCAGGAGTCTCTCTCTCTCACTTTTTCCTCTCTCTCCCCTCCTCACTCTCTCTTGCTCTCTCTCCCTCTCTCTCTCTCTCTCTCTCCCTCTCTCTCTCTCTCCCTCTCGCTCCCTCTCCCTCCCTCTCTCTCTCTCTCCCTTTCCATGCCTTTCACCCCCCTCTCTGCCTTTCTCTTTAGGTTTAAATTCTTGATGAACTTATACACAATGTGTCCATTTGGATTCTCAGGGGAGAGCCAGGACAGCCTTAAGGCTTTACAGGAACATGCTGTTTTCTTGTCAGGTGCTTGATACTAAAGAGAAAACATCTTTCCCCCTTCTACTAAATACATTTTTGTACCTAGAATCCTTTTTTGTTCACATTCTGAAACAACTCTTATGAAATTTCTGAATTTATATAAATTAAGATGAAATATTTTGTTATGTACAGTACTCTGATTGAAATTCTGTTGAAATTTTTGGATCCTTTGTATATAGAATTATACCTGTTAGGACTTAAGTCTTAGTAACCTTATTTTTAGTTATGACACAAAGTAATTTTTTAAGGAGTTAGCAATTTAAGTTTGTAAATTAATCAGACACAGTTGAGTAATCCCATACGTGTTGAATCTAATTAAAAAACCAAGATATCAGACAAGTTTATTGAACAGTATCTTCTGGTCTCTTTCCTGTTGGAGAATAGTCCTAGAAACAATTGATATTAGACATTTTATAGACATCAACATTTTATTAATTTGACCACCTGGAGACTTGTGAGGTAAGTAATTTCAAGAACATTTTGCTTCATTTGTTTACCCAATTTTAAATTGACCCTTTTTAAATCATGTGAATTAAAGGTATCTGGATCCATTTTTAAATTTTAATTCATGAGTGCTATATTTGGACGCACATATATAGACAGACAATGCAACATCAGACAACAGGGTATACACAACACAAAAGCAAAAAGCCTTGTAGCTTTTCATAGGTGAATCTCCATTGGAATGTAACAGGTTCAAAAATAACTCTAGAGTTGAATAAAAGTAGAACTGTTCAAAAAACCATTAGCCTAGGTATGTAGGTTCAAAAGTGTGAGCTTGAAAAATATAGCATTTAAGAGAAACACAACAAAATGAGAATCCAAGAGAAAAAATGATAATGACCATTAATTATAGCATGAGAGAGCGAGAAAGAGAAAGGCAGAGGGGGGGTGAAAGGCGTGGAAAGGGAGAGAGAGAGGAGTAGAGA